>NC_135507.1:3895634-4195634 GCF_052857255.1 Amblyomma americanum | reverse complement strand
GTAATAGTGGGTGTGTGGCTGTTAGAATGCACTTAGGAGAGCAGAAAGTTGGGCTAGTTGGTTGATATGCATACTGAAGAAGCATCAGTCTGCAACATCCGTGGAAGCGCAGCGAGGCTTCGAACTCAAACAACAGAAAGTTCAGCTAGTTGCAGAGGAGTATTCAGATTCTGCCAAGTTCTACAGCTGTTGTCTTGCTGGAGTGCGTCCATTTTTTGCGCTGACAAGCTTACAAGGCATACGAAAGAAACGCCCTGTATTCTTTACCTCACAGAAAGGGTACACTTCTCTTTTCCTCGCCCGCTGAAATTTAAGCTAAGACGTCACCAGGCTTCGCACTGCAACCCCCATGCCCGCAATGTAAGCCAGCGATGTTCAGTAGTATTACACTCGCTTGAACATTTTGATGTAAAGTGGGGTGGGTAAATCCTACCGTGATTTGGTCCTCTAGGCCTCTCCGGATTCCAATAATATTGATTTCCATCTCATATCTGCAGCTGGTACACGCCACCAGGGATGTTCTGTCTGTCTGGTTTTCGCTGCTACGCTGAGGGAGAGGTGTATGGACGAATCATGAGATCCTGAACCCCGCCTGGAAAGGAGAGGAGACGCCAACTGTCGTTCCAGAAAGAATACCAGGGAAGATGCGATTCAGTGGGTTTTTTGTGCATTCGTTTTGCGCGAAATGGCGTCTATAAATGGCGTCTCTAGTAATAAATCTCTTGTTGAAATTCAGCGCATGTGTTCATCTAGTTGTTCCGTCCTCGCCTTTTTCGCGTAGATAAGGATGCGAACGTGAGTTCTCGTTTGGAGGCATAAGGATTCCAGAAGGGAGGGGAGCATAAGGATCGATATTCTATCTATGTAAAAGGCCCTGCACTGAATTGGAACTACATATGCGTTGGATTATATCGGTTTATTGTAGTTTGGCAATGTCTCCGCACTTTTGTTGATGTCTGCGTCTCCGCATTAACTTTAAGGAGAATAAATAGAATTCTCCGTACAGTACAGTCACTAACAACCGTTAACGTAGCGGCGTGATGGCCTTCAGGCAGACCTTAAGTTTTCTTATTTGCATGCACCTATAGGAACTCCTCCAAATTAACAGCAAAGAGTTAAGGGTAGTCTGGACGTCCAAAAGGGTCGTAACTGTTTCGTTCAGAATTTTAAAAAGGGCTATTCTAGTTTCTGCGATGTTCCTTCACTTGGAAGGACAGGAACTTCGCTAGAGGTGGTCGCTCTTTGACACGATTTTGTTTTCGGTGTTAATTCAGCTGAAAAATTGAAGGCGCTTGGAAGGTGTGGGGGAATTTGTAAAACATTTCATAAATCTCCGCCGCCACTATCCACAGCGTGTTGTGCTTGTACCTATGCCTGCGGTAGGCGAGAAACATTTCATACCATCTCCTTGCCACTGAAAACGTTCAATCATGGCGAGATCAGCAGTCAACTTATCCGATTCCGCTGCTGGCAGTGAATTGTATGACGATGTTTTTGCGTCCCACACGACTGCAACGGAAAAGACCCTGCCGCGGTTTTGCACGATATCGCGAATAGCGCATTATGCTCGCCGTTATCGCTGTCGAACTTCATATCTCGCGATTGCATCGCCGTCGCCCAAGGGTGACGACACTGCGCATGCGCCGTTTCAGCCGAGCTTGTTCCTCTCGCTCCAACACTGGCTGGAAGCACGACCAAGCCGTGCCGCAGGGTAGCCGAGTGGGTAACATGCCTGAGCTTTGCTCACGCATTCGCGAAGACCCTGGATCGAATCCCAGCGTCTGCAGCGGAGCGATCGCTGGCATCACCCGCTGTGGGGACTGAGATTTCGTCTAGGGTCGCTCCGGGCGATTTGACGCCCGGCTGTACACTCGGCCGCTCTGTGTGGTGGACAAGGCGAGGTGGTGTG
Organism: Amblyomma americanum; assembly: GCF_052857255.1. Classification (NCBI taxonomy): domain Eukaryota; kingdom Metazoa; phylum Arthropoda; class Arachnida; order Ixodida; family Ixodidae; genus Amblyomma; species Amblyomma americanum. The sequence goes on along the minus strand of NC_135507.1, from coordinate 4,193,725 downwards.
TCTTTATGACACATCATCTCCTCTCGCTGTCCCCCGGGCATCCAAAGGGCGGATGCCTGCCGCTGCTTCCTGTGGAATTGTTCCCGGAGGGCACTCCCGTTCTGCTTTCGCTCGTTTTTTTTCTCCCTGGTGCAGTCGCACCTGAAGTGGCGTGCAGACAGACGCAGTCCGTGCGTGCCGTCCTTTCCAGTCGTGAGAGTGGCGTGCAGACAGACTGCGTTTGTCTGCACGCCACTCTTACTACCGAAAAGGACGGCACGGCAGACCGCCGCAGTGCGCACAAATACATTCAATGTGAAATTAAAAAAAGATTGAAGTTGGAGGGTGTGTTCTAATGTTTCTTTAGCGCGAGAACTTCTGGTACAACCAGAGAAAACCACGGATCACAGAAGCCCACAGAAGATCACAGTTAACTACGGTTTCGGCAGACACGTGCAAAAATATAAAAAACCTTCGATATCTATAACGCGCGCTGAAGGACCCCAGGGCCACGTCCTCGCAGCGGTTCTGCTCATTCAAGCAGTTCCATGAGCTTCTATCCTGCTGTGTAACAATCGCACGTGCACATCGAGGCACTGAATGGTTCAGCAACGCCTGCAGTTCGACCGCTGCTCGGAGACTTGCCAAGCTTACATTTCGTGGCGCCAGATAAAGCACGAGGAGCGGCGATCAAGATGTGGTCGCTACGTCGGGCGGAGTATCAACACTAAATTATATTCTTCACCGTGAGCCAAGGGCAGCTTGTATCGATATTAATTTTCTTTTGCTATTCTAGCTTCTGCGAAGGATAGCTGAGAGACATCTGGCCTTTGCCGCGTAGCTATGGATAACAACATAATTGCACGCCAAATAAAACACCTACGCACGAAATTACTCTCAAGAAGTAATTCAAGAAGGAAGTAGCTGCAAAAATGCCCCTATGGTCTCTTATTCGTTACTTTACCTCTTGTACTCGTCATTCAGGCTAAGTTTGTTATCAATCCTCCAAATTGAACTAACTAGCACTCAAGAGCATTCCACTAAATGCGAAACTTACTTTAGCCGCGAATGTCCAGGTATCACGGCATCAGCTTGTGGCTTTTCACCATCTCTCCTTCGCTGCATCCGCATTCCTTTAGAAGATCCGAGAAGGTGCCTGCAGAAATATAAAAATCATTTGGCCGTAAATATTTTTTATTAAAGGTTGCATGGCTCACTGAACAACTGCAAAATTATGATTTGTATGACGCCATTCCTAACATTTTGCCCCGTGAAATCCTATTGCTCATTAGGAAACAGCTTATCAGAGCCATGCCATCACAAAGAAAGCTATGAATATGTACAGCTTTGCTTTCTATCCGTATGGCGGAGCTTTGGTATATGCTTATCAGTAATTATTCGATTATTTCAAATCTACCACAGTTTGCGGCCTGCTCTGGTCATACTGGGCTGAGATGACTTTACAATACGTATATATTTCTTTTTCATGAATATTAAAACTTCTGGGCAGCTTTGCGCTACCATTTAAGCACCGAAATGTCGAGTTAACCTGGCAAGATTACACATTTGGCAAAAAATTAATGCAGTTTTCATGCGTACCTCGATATTGACTAAAAAGACAGTTTGCAGGCACGAACAAACAAGTAATGTATAGAAAGCTGTGCCCACCTGTCCATCCTCACTGCTAATCCCAACTGTATGATGAATGTTTTCCGGTTTCGCTAAAACTGAGAAATACAGCAATGAGTACTTGCTACTGAACTAAGGTAAAGCTATTTGTTATAGGCAGCAGAACTAATTAAGCACAATCAAATTGCCACGCATTATCGACTACATGTTCACATTCCTTGTGCAGCAGTGGTTCATTGGTAAGAATAATTTGTTGTCCATCTATACACCCTAACAGGAACCAAACTTTATTTAATATTAATTATACATTTATTGATGTCATGCTTACACACACACAATGAAACTTACTGAACTGAAAGGAAGAAAAGTATATGCTGAATTTTTTTTAATACACACAGGCTGAAAAATGAGAAAATTACGTATGCTCTTGAAATCCGGCACCAACATGCAAGAAGATCAATTTTCAATTTGTCTTCAGTCTTCAGATAGTGAGAGGAAGCGCCGTACAGTACTTTGGCCAAAGTGTGCTTACCGCCAACCATCGCTCATCGCTCCTAGCGTGCTGGTTGGTCACGGCGAGCAAGGAGCGCGCGCTGTTGACTAGGGTGCCTCGATGCCAGCGCTGCGCCGTACAGGGTGGAGACACGACCTTCGTGGGCGCCATCTTGGGGCAAGCGCTGAAATGCGGGGCTACGGAGCGTCGGCCGGTATCCTTCTTTAGAACGCGCTTTCTGCATAAGGTTTCTGCATATAAACTAGAAAAGTTAATTGCAGGCTGTATATTATTTGCTCATACCATAGTCAACCTAGTTAACATGTCTTTTGAACAAGGCTTGAAGACAGGGAGCTCCATCTCACCACTTAAAGAGCTGGCTCCAGACACTGTGAAAAGAGAATATTGACAGTATTGAAGCTACAATAGTAGCTGTCAAAGCATTCCCACAATTCTTTACAAAATATGCCTAAATGGCATTCTTACATATAAACGACAGAGTAACTGACCAAGGCGGTGGTCAAACATATAATAAAAAGGATGGTACTAAGTATCTCTGGCAATGTGTAACTCTAGACACTTATCCAGTCAAGCTGGCCTAGCAGTGCTGTTCGAGGAACTAGGATGTGATAGGGCCTAGTGATGTTAAAAAAGCTGCTGAGGAGGAGGAGGAAAGGCAGGGAGGTGAACCGGACGAATAGCCGGTTAGCCGGTTGCTACCCTGCACGCGGGGAAAGGGGCGAGGGGAGAAAAAGGTGAAGTAGAAAAGACAGTTGTGGGAAATTAGTCACTGTGTAAACTCACAGAGTTCAGTAAAGTCACAGCCTATCATGCAGGCCACAAGTCTTCAAAAAGCGGAGCAGTGCCTTGGAGGCCTTCACCGCCGACGACCGCCGTGGCCAGTGGCCGACAATCTCCGTTTCCGTCAGATCGTTATGCTTCCGTCAGGGCATTTACAAAGAATGTCTCATCACACCCGCAGATGCCACATGCAGGGCTGTCAGCCATACCTATTAAGAAGGAGTAGTGCTTGGTGGAAGCTACACAAGCCACAGGCGACACAACAAAGTTGCTTCACGTCGTGGTAGGCCGGATGGAAGCCAAAACTTCAGATCTGGGTCTAAGGTTTTTAAATGCGAATGCGAGAACTGGCCTGAATTCCACGCGGAAAACGTGATGTCCCGCGATAGTGGTCTAAGCCTACCCGCTGCGTCGCTCTCGAGATGGGGATGGACACACAAGCACCCTCATGGTGAGCAGTTTGCGCGGCCTCGTCCGCGCGGTGGTTGCTTGCGATCCCGCAGTGTCCTGGCAGCCATTGGTAAACAATATCGTGTCCTTTGTTGATGGCTGTGTGGTGGAGCTCTCGGATTTCGGCGAGTTGTTCATGGGACCCAGCAGATTGTAACGCTTGGAGGGCTTCATTTGAATCAGTGAAAACAAAAAATTGCTGGGGTGCTTCTTCACTGATATGCTCAATGGCGACACGAATAGCAGTAAGTCGATGAAGTACTGTGTGATGTTTTCACTTTCTTCAAAAGTTTTAACGTACCACCACTGGTTTAAAAGCTTTAGCTTTATTATGAAAGATGTAATGCAGAAAATTTAGAAAACTTAATTTTGTCTGAAGAGTAATCTCGGATGGAATATTCTTCCTAAAACTGCGAGAAATGTTTTTTCTTAGTCTCTCGAACTGTGTACAGGAACATAAAATGTGGGTTATGGTGACCTCTTCTCCGCATAACTCGTATGTAGATTTTCGTGGTTTGGAAGAAGAAAACGGTGTGTAAGGTGCGTGTCTAATACGGAGGCGACATGAAATGACTCCAATAAAATGTTCTTGAGTTTAGCCTTGTTCCACTCAGCTATGAAGGGTTTACTGTCTGTAGTTTATAATTTAAAATTAAAAAAAATAATATTCTATTTACCCTGCCATTTATCATCCAGCTTGCATCGTACTAAGTTCGCATCATCTTTTTAGAGGATGGTTACACTCTTTACTTATTTGTGCCGGGCCTGTGCAGTACAGGTATCCGTTTTCTAAGTTCCACTAATTCGGACCTGGCTCTTAACCCAGTAAAATTTTATGACTGGTCCCTTTGTTGTGGCTACTGTTATATTGCGTACGATATCGGCGATCATTGGCATAACTGCATTCCTATGGTGAAGTATCATGTTTAAAATATCGGTGTAAATTATGCTGTTCACAATGATCTCATTTATTTTCTCTTTTACAGCCAAAGATCCTGTGTAAAACTGGGCTGTGAAAATGGATGCACACTGCGGCAGCCTTAGTGTCTTCTCCAATTTGTTTTGTAATAGTGCATTTCCAACGTAACGGTCAGATTTTGAAAAATCGGTATAAAATCCAGTGTACTCCCTGTACTTCTCCGTCAGCGCCAAAACTTCTTATCATTTGGTGTTTGTTTATTTTGAAATGATGTTAATGTGAAGTCACATACAGAAGGCAGAGAGTGCAAAGAATATGAAGGTCTCGATGAGCCATACACTATCCAATCATACTGTAAGCAGGCACGTACAACAAAGCGATAAATTTGCAAAAGGCGTGCCCTATCAGAACCCCAGTGTTTGCGTGAAAGCAGTTAGAGATATTCAGAGATTGAGAAACTTTGTTCTTATGTGCTTTTATGAGAGGCAGGAAAGTAAGTTTTTTGTCAAAACTTATGCCACAAAATTTGTATCCATTTTTTATTTGTAATAAATAGTTTCGTTCAGTGTGGGATCTGACTGTCAGCCTCGTTTGAGTGAGAAACCGATGAGCACTGTTTTCTGTGGAGAAAAGCGCTAAATATTTTTGTCCAGCCATGTTGCCAGTTTATTTATTGTTGACTGTATTTGTCATGTTGATATGCTGATGGACATGCAAACTTCGTATCTGAAGATCGTCTACATAGACTGAGTACATAGACTGAGTACATAGTACATCGTCTACATAGACTGATAATGGACCTTATGAATTTTTTGCAAAAAGAATTTATCTCTAGAATAAAAAGTGTTGCGCTTAAATACACCACCTGAGGAACCCCAATCTCTTGAATGAAATTCCTCGAAAGGGTTGAACCAAGGTGGATATGGAATGAGCTGACAAAAATTCTTTAAAGGATTTCAACATGCCGCCATGGATGCCAGGCTCAGCAAGGTCTTGAAGATTCCTTAACATCCAGGTTACTTCATATGCCTTTGCGAAGTCGGAAAAAGCAAGATAGTGTTTCCTATGTACGAAAGCTTCTCGGATTGTGTTTTCAAGACCGACAAGATGGTCGGTTGTGGAGCATGATTTTTAAAACCGCAGTGAAGAAGTGCACGGGATCGAAAGACAAAAAGTAATCATCTATTCCGGACACTTTCAAACAATTTATCAAGACTGCTGGTAAGGGCTATGTGCCAATAACTACTAGCAGAGGTAGGTGGTTTTCCTGTTTATAAATATGCAACTATAATGACTTTCTTCCAGGGACACGAAAGCAGCATATGGGGATGCGAAAGAACAGCGCGTGTCAAAGCAGCATGCATCAGAACCGAGCACAACAAACAGCACAGCGACAACAAAGCACAGGGACAAAACAGTACGGCGTCGAAACACTTCAGGGAAAAGACAGCACGCGTCAAAACAGCACGCTGGACGAAACGGCCAAGCGAGGAAACAGCACAGAGAAAAGCAGCACGATGAACGAAGAAAGCAGGGAAAAACAGCACGAAGAGCACACCGGAGTACAGTGCAGCGCTGCTTGAGGGGTGGACAGTCATAACCATAAACAAACGGAAGATCACAACATATATGGCAAATACCTTTGGAGTTAACGAGTGCTTGTTTCGCGGGTTCCTTAAGAAACAGGGCCGGCTCATTCAATGTGGAAGAGCGTTGCTTCAATGGTGCATCTCACAAAACTAGTGGCAATGCAGTCCTTGCTTGCTCGGCTTCAATTGTCTATTTGGTCTCTGTATTATGTAAGACTCTTTCCAAATGAGAGATAAAATGGCCCGGCAATCTGCTCTGCGGTCAAATTTCACAGATAGTTTATCTTGCGTTATTATCTAGGTATGTGTCTTGCAGCTTTTCATGCTGTCTTTACCGAAGCATAACGTAGTGTATTACCAATTCGTTATTCCTGTTTCATTTTTGCTGCAACCTCCTAATCTTCAAGCCATACTGGGCAATAAACATGCTTAGAAGCGAAATTTCCTTAATCCATTCTACAACTCATCTTGAGTAGACTCCCACCTGTGTTTTTCTTGTGTTTTCTGAAAAAAAGGGTCATTTGCCGAAAACTGTTAATAAAACTGGGTTCCAAGGGAAAAAGAGTAGCTTCGGTAAAACGTCGCGAAAATTGATTTTTCGGGATAATCCTCTTCGAAGTGAAAAAAAAACAGCTTCAGTATAAAATTACTCTCAATAAATACACGCTGATGTATGAATTTTCAGGTAAGCAGTGTAGGCCATTTCTCAAATAATAATAACCGCCGGCAAGTCTCAGAGAACAGCAGTGCAGCGTCCTGAAACTGTCGGCTCGGGCAATACCTTAACAATAAGCATCGCATACTGAATATTTGCAGTGTATGAAGACACTGTAGCTCGATCCTAACAAAATTGCTGAAGATTCAACTGCCGGCAGCGAGAGTTTTGAATATGAAGTTTTGTACACCCAGAGCCCTGCGTCGGGCGTTTTGTTTCCAGAAATCAGCATCAGGATGGTCCACTCAGCGAATTGATGCTCACAGAACAACTTTTTCAGCGTTATTCATTCCATTACCCACCAGAAAAAGTGAATATTTGAGATTGCGAATATTACCCTACCCTATTCCTTACTTCATCTGTTAAACGAGCACACGCTAACTCCAATGGTCGCTGCCGTATGTGTTGTGATTTACCGTTCGTTTATGGCGATGATTGCTCACCCCTCAAGCAGCACCGCATTCCCTTACGGCGCGTTTCAGGTGTCCAAAGATATATGAGACAGATACTGCGCCATTTCCTTCGCCCCCCCCCCCCCCCCAAAAAAAAAAAACCAATTATTATTCTCCCGTCGTCGAGCTGTTTTTCCCTGCGCTCTTTCGTCGTACTGTTTTTTGGCTGTGATGTTTCCTCACTGTGCCGTTTTGTCCGGTGTGGTGTTCTGAGGCGTGCTGCTTTTCCCCTGTGGTTTTTTGTCGCTATGCTGCTTTCTGCCTGGGCTGTGTTGTCGCTGTGCTGTTTTTCGAGCGCTGTTTTGACGCACGCTGTTTTGTCGTGTTCTGTTCTTTCATGCTGCCCTGTTGTTGGACGCTGCGGGTATTTCTCCGTATAATCAAATTTGGTTAAAATATCTTAGAAGAGCCTCTACAGTAGGTTTAGAGAGATTAGCTAGCATTTTCTGGCTGCAGTCTGTTCACCAGTGAAAAATACTGCATGATTTTCTTGAACTGTAACCCGAGATAACTGAGGAATTATGTTCGTCTACCCTGATGTTATACGAAACCATTTGATCTAGGCTGGCCTTTTCTCTGTCTTCTAAATGTAGCTTCCAACGTCGTGGTTTTGTTGGAATCACTTCAGGTGCAGCTTTTAGGTTGATTAGTACAGGAAGGTGATGGATCCCATAATGGTTGTCAATGACATCCCATTTAAAATCACTAAACCCCAGGGATAAGCTATAAAATACATATATACAGCTCATACAGCCTCGAGATTGGGGAGCAATATGTAGGTTTTTCAGTGCTCAGCAAGCAAATATTATTACAAATAATAGAATCCTGTATTGTTTGGCCTCTTGAATAACTTTTTACCCTTCACAAAATATGAATGAGCGTGAAAATTTCTAACTACTGAATATAGCACTGGTGGCTGGTATAAAAGGTCTACGTTCACTCTAACGTGATGTTCGATATACATACAACACACTGTCATTGTTTTGTGAGTAAGCAGAGTGGCTGCTACAGCTTTAGATTTAGTCTTAAGTAAAAGCTCAGCTTCTTGTATTGGGGACCTAGGTCTGTTTCCTATCTACACAAGACAACAGGTGAGAATGTGGCTGAAATGTCGTTTATGCCGTTTGAGTTAATTACAGTATCCCTCAAGAGAAAAGGATACACCAGCTGTATGTTACCAGAACTCACCTACGTGGCAGAACCGTGGAGGCTAACGAAAAAGATTCAGCTTAAGTTAAGGACAATGCACCAAGCCATGGAAAGAAGAATGATAGGTGCAACCTTAAGAGACACGAAGCTGGAGCAGGACAGGACAGGAGCAGGAAACAGAGTAGGTGAGAGAAAAAAGGCGGGTTAATGACATGCTAGTAAAAATAAAAAAAATGGGCTTGGTCAGGGTATACAATGCGAAGGCAAGGTAACCGCTGGTCCTTAAGGGTAACGGAGTGGATTCCAAGAGAAGGCAAGCGGTAGGCGGATGAGATAAAGAAGTCAGCTGGCAATGAACAGGGCTAATGGGAGAGAGATGGCATAGGTTTTTGCCCAGCAGTGGGCGTAGACAGGCTGTTGCTGATGATGCTGATGACGTTCCGTTCGACTTTAGTCCATCAGCCCCGGCTTTTGCTGCCGGCAAGGAATGCGCGCATAACCTCGACGAAAGTGCATATCAGCTAGATGAACGTTCATGTAGAGCAACTGAGTGTACTGTACAATTGTAGCTGCGTCTCGTATCTGTAATGTTACAGCTTTACCGTAGAAAGCTGCAACTCGAATGAAAGGCATTACAATAGATCCTTTCGTGTCGGCGCCTCACATACCGCGCGTGTTTGTATGATGCTCCGGGCTGAGAAATTCTTCTCTTCATCTCTTTACTGAGCCAAACCCGAGTATGTGGATGTGTGCGGTAGCTCTGAGATATTTTAACCATTTGTGGCAGAAGTCCCGAGCATCAAACTGGACGACAGTCGGCGACGACAGAAGCAGTACTTGCCTCGGCTGCCGTAAGTGAAATCTGTGCGGCCACATGTAGGTCCGGCAGATGCCTCGAGCAATGCGCTCATGAGGGCTTTAAATGAAGGACATGTTTCAAGGAATCACATTTGTCAAAGACTATCCGCCTTTCCACTGAGCAAAACGCAACGAAGACCACGCACTCGTATCGCGCTCAACAACTCGCCAAGTTCGTCACATGGATGTACGCGCGCGTCTGAGCGCGTGTTCAGAGCTGGAATCTGCAGCCGCTCTCGTGAAGGCCTCGAAAACCATCTCAACATCAGCCAGGCGTACGAAATTACCAGTGGAAATATTTTTCGAATATCAGAACTATACGATCGTTATAAGAAGTGAGAATTTGTGCTTGCGAGGAGGTGAGACTATCGAACTGCGATCACACGCCCGCACGCAAAACAAATAAATATACAGAGAGAACTAGCAAAATATACAAAGAGAACTACCACAAAAGGTCTCATTACAGACTATACACAGATTATATGCACCATGGTGTAGTCGAACTGGCCTCGAACAAAACATTGCATTAAGAACCGCGATCCTTCTAGTCCGTATAAAAATGACCGCCAGCGCTTCCCGCTACAACACCAACTACCATACTAGCAAAGAAACATGGAGGTTTAAATTAAGTTCAGGACAGCGCAGCGAGCTATGGAGAGAAAAATGGTGGGAGGAAGGTTAAGGGACAGAAAGAGGCCAGAGTGGGTCAAGGATCAAACACGAATTAATGGCACCCTAGTCGAAATTAAGATGAAGAAATTGGCTTTGGCGGGACATTAAATGCGAAATCAAGACAACCGATGGTCCTTCAGTACAGCAAAGTGGATTCCAAGGGAATGGGGCGTGGCAAGGGGTGGCAGTAATATACTTGGAGGGGGGGGGGAGGAATGAGATTGAGAAGTCCGAAAGGAAAATGGTGGCCGCAGCTGGCCCAGGACAGGTTTAATTGGAGAGATATGGGAGTCTGGAGATGCCTTTGTTCGGCAGTGTGTGTATCCGTGCTGACGATGACGATAATGATGATGAATCCCATGGTTCTGGCCCGAACAACATCACCTCTTGCGTGCCAGCCGCTGGCATAGCGCCAGTGCTCCGCCTTGCGGCACTGCCCGCTCATCGTCCTCTTACACGTGGCAGATATACGGACTTTCACACTGACTCGGCTGTAGAAAACATTCGTGTTGGGTTGTGTAAGCATACATATACTTAGGTATAGGAGAAATTTTGCGCAGAATTTTATGCAACTGTGAACAATCGTCGGTGGTGTAGAGTGCTTAAAATCTTAGCATTTGCTCGCGATGAGAAAGAAAAAGAATGTTTAGACATGGGTACTATTAAAACCTTTAAAAAGGGTCGGGTAGCCTCAGCGGCAACACTTGCCAGGGCAAGGATCTCGATGCTCCCAACAAATCAACTAAAGATCTCACGACTTTAATTCAGGAATGAACAAGCGGCTGAGGTTCATCTGGCTATGCACTGGGTCACGATTTACATTTTTTTAATGAAAACCTGCTTCTGTTGAAAATCTGACACAAGACATGTCGACAATTGCATTATCACCTATGACCAGCGCTGGATAAAAATTGATTCATTAATTATAAAACGAAGAAAATCACTTTTTCCTTAGAATTGTGAGTTTCGGGCATGAAATTAAATTGTGATTTACTTTATGTTTACTTTATGTTTACTCCACACTTACATACCGGTTTGTCCTTTTTCGCTACCAGGAAGTTGTGTGTAAGGTGCGTGTGGCCATATGCAGACAGCGGTTAATGACTTGCATGAAAAGTTCCTGGCGGTAGATGATTTTCATTCACCTTAAACTGGCTTTACCAAGTGGAATTCGTTAATTATTTCGTGGTTCCAAGCAGATTGCCATTCTTTTCTTGAGTTAAACTGTACTGCAATTTTTATAGGGCACATTTATTTTGTTAATTTGCTTGCCACAAGCTTTAGCAGCGCACAAATCTGCTCTCTCGTTGCCTTTTAAACCGATACGACTTGGTACTCAGCTGAGTTTTATTTTCCCCTTGAGCTATGGCTGGCTGTTATGTTGTGTATGATGAAGCAGCGGAATGATTGCATTTCTAGAATGAAAGGTGGTAAGCCCACCTATTGACTCTTTGTATATAATACTGTATGCGAGGTTCCCATTTACTATTGTTTCTATGGCTGCACAGATGGCGTAACATTCGGCAGTGAAGTGGATACACACTATGGAAGTCTTACTATTTCATCCCAATTTGTACCACTGTGCTTCCAAAGTCAACATCTGGTTTTGAACTATCTTTATACTAAGCTGTGAAAGTGCTGCATTTTTCCTCCACTGCAAGAAATTCTTGTATTACAGCTTGTTCTGTAATTTCTCTTTCTGCGAAACTGTGTAAGACTGAAACCTCAGATTTCAGGAAAATTGTATTTTGGTGGCAGTGATCCTCGCCTTCGAGCAATGCTTGGCAGTATATCTAGTGTGCCAACGTTCAGGCACATGTCTTCAAATCGCAAGAGCAGTGGCCGGGTGGCTTGCGGTTTAGCCCTAAAGAGTATTCTAGATGGGCACCTTGTAGCGTTGGGATAGCAAACATGCTTGTGCAGTGAGCATATTTTTAGAATGAACGAGCATGTGAGCCTGCCTCTTCTGTCTGTAAGTGATGGCTCGTTTCTACATACGGACTATTTATGGGTGACGTCCTGTATGCCCCGATGGAAAGACGTAAGCCTAAATTATGCACTGGATCGAGTTGCTTAAGGTACGATGGTCTCGCTGACCTATAAACTAAACATCCATAATCTAAGGTAGAGTGTAGTACATGGCGATAATTTCGTAAAAGACGTCCTATCGGGACCTCAGTTTTTTCTTGAGAGTACTTTTAGTATATTCAGGGATCGAAAAGCTTTCTTTTTTAGGATGTTTATACGCGGCAGGAATGTGAGTTTTTGCAGAAACTTTCTCTTTAAAATTTGTGCACATCTTTTGCGGGTAGTGCGACTTCATTCAGAAGAATTGTTATGTCTCAGTTAATGGTTAACACTCGCCTCTTATTTCCTTAACCTCAGGAGTACCTCCAGGTGCTGTGTTATGTCCACTCTGGGTTCTAATTCATATTAATGATCTTCCTGACAGTGTTTCTTCCCACATTAAACTTTTTTGCAGATGATTGTGCGCTATATCGTATAATTACTAGTCCCTGTGATGAAGCGTGTTTGCAGACGGACCTGGTTACAACACTACAAAGTGCAAACACATGCGCTTTTCTAGCCAATCTCATGCTAACGCCACACTATCTACCTAATAACACTCCGTTATCACCTGTTTCATCCTAAAAATATATCGCTGCTCACATAACTCACAATATCTCCTGGAAAATGCACGTGAACTATGCAACTAACCAGGCCAACCACATACTCGGTTTCTTACGCCGCCATTTCACTGTTGCAAATAGTTCCGTTAAGCTTCACCTGTACAGGTCGTTAATAAGTCCGAAATTAGAATACGCATGTTCTAATTGGAATCCTAATAAAATATTTCTAATTAACTCTTTATAGTCTGTTCAGAACCGAACCGCCCGCTTTTTTGTTTCAAATTACACACGGACACCAAGCGCATCTCCAATAAAGTCTGCGCAGTAAATATCTTTACTTGCCTTTTCAAGCGGATTTATTATACTAACCCTATTCTCAAACATAAGTTACTGCTTCTTCCATCTTATATATCCTCACGCACTGATCACAGTTCTAAGGTAAGAATGCCACACTGCAGAACAATCCTATGCTTGAAGTCATATATTCCGCGAACTACAAATGAATGGAACCACCTCCCTGACTTCATCGCTCCCATCACCGGTGTTGAAAATGTCAAGACTACTGCTGATTTTGTATGCCGCTCCTTTCTGTAATTTCTTCACGCCTTGAGAGTATTGAAAAATAAATACATAGCTAGAGAGTGGGTACAGTGTGCAGCCCTCTTCTAAGCGAGAACAGAACAAGTGCTGTTTTTTGCGTGGAAAATTTGAAACCATTTTTATATGCCCATATCGGAAGTTTGTTTACTGTAGTTGTATTCCCTCTCGCATGTTGCTATGTTTGAGGATGTGCAGGCTATTGGAATATCATCAACGTAGACTGAATACAAAATGTACTTCGGGATTATTTAGTTATAGAATTCTGCATAAATTAACTATTCAGTATTTATTGATAGCCTATTAGATCGTCTGAAGTGCATCCTAATGCGCTACACCGCTCGGAGTGATATGCCACAAAATGTATTTTTCTAGGCGAAAAAACCTGTTTTAAAAAATTGAACATCATAGGCGAAATAGCTGGCGTACAGCAGAGGCCACCTCAAAAACAGGAGCCACGCGCCACCCTAATAGCCACCATCGGGCGCTAGGAGGCAGATTTGTTATCAGCTTTCAGCGTACAATGTGGAAGTCACCATCCATCAGTGCAGCTGTCCTGACGAGAGAAGCACGAAATGGAACATACACATGCGAGCGCCACAAAGGTAATGGCACGTTTATAAAATGTTCCCTCACAATAGTTAACGAAATTGTGTGCCTACACGTCGTAAGTAGTTAGCAAATGCAGTATTTTTAGCCTCCATCAGCTAGAAGTTCTTTCCCCGCGGAAAGCACCTAAGAACCTTAAGATGAGCCTAATTACTGGGAAGAACACGTGCGTGGGGTCGTCGATGTCTACCAACAAATCGCTGTACGGTAACGGAACCTGAAAGACGGGGTCCAGCAGTATAGCTACCAATTGCAGGGTAATAAAACAAGCAGCTGAAATGGCGAACCTCGCGCTCTACATCTGAGAAACTAAGCTTTGTAACTGCCCCTTGAGAAAGTACACTAGTATAGTGGATGATGTTATTTGTAGCAGTTCCGAAATACCTTTCGCCCTATACAGCTGTGGGTTATTTGCGAAGTCTGTGCATATCGCCAGTAGTCAACACGGAAACCGCGTTCCTTTCTTTTTTTACTCTAATTATGAGGTTCACTCTGTCATGAAAAACTAATGGCTCAGGAAAGCTAACCCTCAAAATGGAAGCTTGGCACCCGAGCACCACAATCACTGAACAGCCACGGAGGTTTCCTCCGTTTTGATTTTTCCTTCCGCATCTCCTCGCATCGTGTTGCTGCGAGTTTCATTATTGATTGGCCTTTATCGTAAACCCAGTTCAGCAGTCATAAAAAATCTACTTTGGAGATCACACATATAAGCATGATTTGCCGTTAGCATAAAAATGATTTGCCCGCAATAGTTCATAAGCCTGAAGGCTACAACACATCTCTGACAGTATGGGGACTGCACATGCCTTAGGCATCCAAAAAAATATGGCTTTCTGCAGTCCTGCTGCATCCCGCCCTGTTGTCCATGATCGTACTGCTGCTAGAGAGAGCGAGATATTTTATGGAATACAGGAGAGGTCTGACTGCCTTTTAGCCCAGCATGCTCTTCCAGGTGAGGGTGAAAAAAGAAGAGCGGAAGAAGAGGGTGAAAAAAGAGGAAGATGGAAAAAAGGAAGGGTGAAAGGTGAAATCAAGCATACTCATCACACACGCACTCACAAACTCACAAACGCACATGGTTTCAAAGGGTGTCCATCAAACCCGTGTCGCTAAGAAAAACTAATAATGTTTTTGTCCCTTGCGCTGCCGAAGCCACACCACTCCACGGTCCAGGGATATGCTCCAGGAGCACAGGACAGTCCTGAGTCTTAAATCACTTAACAGTGCCTTGCGATGGTTAATAAATATTTGGAAGCGGCATACAAGGTGCTTAAGATCCTCGCGCACACCACATGTCGGGCACAGAGGGCTACTTGATGCACAAATTTCGTGAATATAGAATTTAGCGAAGGCAACATCCTGGCGAATTCGGCGCATCCAATTGCGATCACGTCTACTTAAATTGCGTGGCATGCGGAAGTTACAAGTAGGACAGATACGAAGTTGGGGTCTATATTCACGCTGCAGATCACACCACGAAGAGCTTTGTGTCTGCCAGGCTTTAGTAGCCAGAAGTCTCGCGCCACCGCAACGAGAAAAGGGTATGGTAAAGAACAAGGTGGTGTCACCATGCTGCTGCTACAGACCATTTAGTTTATTCTGCAGCATTCTCCCGTAGATTAAAATGAGTGATGTGCTCACCATCTGCCTGTCCTCGGGAACGGTGAGCTCTGTTGACCAAAGCTTCTCATGGAGCTGCGTGGACAACACGTCGTCCACCTCCAGTCACCGAACGCCACGCTGAAGCACAGTCGGGACCTGCACAAGTTCGTTCCGGGGGTTTAAAACAGCACCATGTTGGTGGTCGTGACGTCGTACGCTTTTACTGCACCAAATTAGGGCGGTGCCAGCTACACCATGCCCCTACTAGAGCTGCGTCGGCGCTTCTTTTCACTAGTGGAAGCGCGGATAGCATCGTCGCTTGCTGTACACGAACCCTCGTGGCTTAAGTCTGCTTCGCTCGAACCTGTCGCTTGTAGTTTTGTGACCAGCTAAGCAGGACACTGTTCGGCTCTAAGCAGTTCCTATAGTGTGTTAGTGTGCGCCTCCACCGTGCGCTTCCTTGTGACACGCCGTCTGTGCCTCTGACGATCTGTGCTAGCCTGTCCAAAGGATACCGATCTGCTGAAGACATGGGTTCGTGAAGCACAGCCATCACGATTAACATGGACACTTTGCGTGAATGATTTTCTCTGCTCGGACTATTGCAATGACAGCGGCTGCAAGACTAGTCTCGCACTGGTGTGGACCCTCTGGATACGAATTACACGACAGCGCCTGAAACTTGATGCTGGGCCTCCCATGTTCTCAAGACTGTGCAAGCGAGATAGGATCAGCGGTGAGTTTCAGAAGAACAGATAAGGAGAAGTGCGTGTTATTTCATTCTATAGTGGCGAACAACCGACCCCACAGCAAACATGCGTCGATTTCTTTGCCGCATGAAGCGCAGGAGACGCAGCGACCACAGCTTCCAGCGAGTTCCACACGGATACCGCAAGGACGCTCCGAGCTGCTTTTCTTCTCTTATATTCAATTTTCTGAGGGAGATAGGGTTTGCGGAAAAGTCACCGAAGGACTGAAGGAGTAACAAATCATACCTGCTTTGACATGTTGTAGTCGCTACGTAATTTTAATGGCAGAATATGTTTGGAGCTTGGAATTATAAGTAGTTCTTTTTGCATTATGTCTTAATGTTTATTATGCGCTGCACTTTTTGGGACGAACACAGATGAAAGAAAACACACTGACAGAACGGACCGCGCTCCCTCCTGTCAGTGTCCGTTGTTTTTTTCTTCGTTAACCCCATAAAGCATAGCGCGTAAAAATCATCACGCACAACCTACTAGGCTCAGTCCTTGGCCATTTATATCGTGTCTCTGCGCAAGATTTTCTCGTGAAATATTGGTTCCTTATGCCCCTATGAACCAGGCAAGGGTAGATGGCAACAGTGGCTGCGTTCGAGTAATAGTGTTTTTCTACTTGCGTGCACAGAAACAAGTACAAGTACGCTCTGGGTTTAGCCGTTCGCTTGGTTAACATAATAGTACAGTTCCTGCTGATGAAGGTTGCAGGGGCAGTAATACGTAATTCGTAAGGAAGGAAGTTCCAGTATGTCCGATACTGGCAGGACAGCTGGAACGGAGGGTGCTTTGTTTACACGCATAATTTGTAGCGACACTTTGTGCATTTGCTTGCTATTTACAGCAGGCAAACTCTTTTACCGTGTGCATGTCCCTAATCCAATCGCCACATTGACACCTGTCTATGAAACAAAAAAGCATTAAATAATAGACTAAGTAGAACCAATTTTTTAAAAAAAAGAAAAGGGAAGACAACCTCTCACTGCTGGCGGGATACTAGCAAAAAAACATTGCTGGCGTTTGCGTACGAAACTGTTTGGAATTTACTAAGCGCGGCGATGTTCGAAAATTTGGGGAAAAATTTCAATCCAAGCGTTCCTCCTGACAAACGCATGCCGTCCGTAGCAATAACAGCGCCGCCGCCGCACATGAAACATAGCATGTTTTGCAGTCGGCCAGTGAGCGTAAGCTCGACATTTTCTGACTGCTTGCACTGATAATGTTTTTCGTTCTCTTCGCGCGATGAACAAATCCCGTTTATATCCCTGTTTGTCACGATTTACACGCCCGGCCACGATGCATTCAGGCCCCACGACTGATTTCTACGCAAACGGTGCGACAAACGACGGCGACGGCACCAGTGTCGAAACTTGCATTCAATTTCTCAAAAGAAATTTTCGCAATTGATAAGTTTTTTTAATTGAGTTATGCACACTTCCCGCACATTTTTGTTCTCACACGTCTAGGTGCATGGTTGGGCGTCTATCATTTCTTTTGGCTCGCATAAGCCTTATACCAGTTAAGTTGTATAGTCGGACGTGTTCTTTATTTTTATTCAGTGATTATTCATTATTTCTTTATTTGTTTGTTTATCCACGAACCCACCGTGCTAAAAGTATTATAGTAGGGGTGCAGGAAACACAAGAAAAACACTACCGAGGCATGCACTTTCCCAACACTGAGAAGAAAGCATCATTTCAGGTAAACCACAACACGTCTTCATAACCTAGACCATTTCCTTATGGCCTTCGAAAGTAGGGACATCTCGACCAATTGCGTTCTTCCATAGCGAATTCAGAAAGCTTAGAATCATGATCAGAACGGATAGATTTGGTGAAAGGTTGATACACCTTTTTTTATCGTTGAATTCCAACAGCTAAATAATAAATAGTGTCAAAAAACTTTATGCGTTTTTCGGCGCTTGTCATTCTGTTCCTAGTTAGCGCTTCTTACGGCCGCGCCGGCCGTAAGGACGAAAACTGGTGTGTACTGGACGATGTCAGCGGACGTAAATGATGTGCGCAATGTGGTCCAAATTCAAGTGGAGCACTCCACTACCGAGTTTCGCATTGCCTGCGTGTCTCTTCGGGACGCCAGTTCCGACGATTTACAGTATTTTATTTACCTGGTGGGAAGAAATCCTTTTACTCACAAGAATAAAAGCACCTCTTCTATGCAAGTTCGTCCTATTTGTTACATCCGAACCAATCTGAGTATACTTCATCAGAAACTTCCTTAGCTAACCATGAATCGGTGCTGAGAATAGCGGAAGGCTTAACCTTATCAAAGAATGTTCCAAATTCATTAATATTATTTTCAATGTCTCGGGAGTTAAATACGCGAAAGAAAACCACCGCTGCATTAGCCTGGTTCTGTCACGTGACAGGTGCTACCACACCTGTATTACCACCGTACACGTACTTCTCGCTATTTGTGAACTTTATCGCACCCGAGATTGACCTTGTAGACAATGTTTTTTTCTAAATTTCGATAAATTTCATAGGCGTGTACTTTTTGCGTACCCCTTCGTATGAAATGCTAACCTTTCTTTCTTTTAATTAATCAGTTCTCCGTAAAAGGTGCTTCTCACTCTAGAAAGCGAAACTCCCTAGAAAAGGACAATCCCTGTAAGACCTGGACAGGCCCAGCCTGTGAGCACTCATTTTTTCCAATTAAGCACCCAAGTTCGATTTACGGTCATAGGGTACATATTTTTCCGACCCTGTATTTGTCTCACATAGATCGTATTTGTTGCACCACAGGAGGGCATATCGAAACGGTTCTTTTGGGTGTCCAGATGTTCAAACTTCTCCATCACTGAATCCAGCATGCGCTTCACTATTTTTACCGTTTTTGCATTCATCTGCGCTGTCGATTTGGTCAGGATTCGACATTCTTGATTGTAGTGACGTGACACGTACGCTGAAGTCATCAACGGCGCGTTTACTTTCAACTTCAGTCAGTTCTTTTGCATTAGGCGCTTCACCTTAATGATATTTTGTTCGTACTGGGAGCCCCAGCAAAATGTCTAAAGTTGATGGCCTCGAGCTAAGCTCGACGTAAAAATATAAATGTTGAAGCAAAATATATAACAACTACAACGCAGTAAACGAAAACGGCGACGCGAGCAATCTTTTAGCTGCAACTGAGTTCTAAGGCAAGCAAGTAATACCCGGGGTAGAACCGGCAAAACAATATGCGAGTAAGATCGAAGCAAGCTGGAGTTACTAACCTGCAAAACCAGCATTCCTTTTGTCATGTGGATTCCACGTTCCTTTAGGCCACCCACCGATCCTGGTATTTGCAGGAGGATGATAAGATGGTCACGGCGCCTGGCACCGGTCATCCGTCGAAGCCAGGAGACACTGCTTGATGATGAACAGCCTTTGTCAGCAGGTGATGAAATGTCGTTGTCAGTTCTGTCGGCGCACGCGCTATGCCCAAAACTGTGAATTCGCAATTGACAATGCACATGTACCACCACCACCACCACTGCTCGAGGAAGAGATGCCATTGCCCTGGAAAAATTTAATAAAATATTGAAAGGGACACTTAAGCTCCGCATTCATTGTATGATGCGAGAAGGTAATGGGTTCAATTAATAGCCATTTATGCAGAATTGGTCATTCCCGACTTTGCATTCATAGATTCCTATGAGTCATCATACCGCTACTGGTGTTGTGGTGCAGCGATTAAGCGATGCTCCACTGCTGCCCTGCAATGGCAGGTGCTGTGACCTGTGGTTTTTGTACGACCCAGGTTGCTATTCCCGAGTGACCGATAATTAAATTAACTGCCACCTGCCACTGTGGTGAGCGCGACCACAATCCGGTGGGCAGATTATGATTACGTCACAAGGTCACGTGACCTAGGTTGCACTCCTGGTTGCTTCTTCGGGGATTTTTCACTCACAACGCGCACGACGACCCAGTTTCTGCAAAACAGGAGCCTTAGCGTTATGGCGTTAAAACTTTGCAGCGTGGTTAGCTTTGTTTAACGAGAGATCCACCCACAGCAGCGCAAAGTCTCCTCCCATGTCTCTAATTAACCCTGTCCTTTGTAAGCTGCGCCCACTCTATGCCTGCAAACTTCTTAATCTCATCCGCCCACCTAACCTTCTGCAGCCTCCTGCTACGCTTGCCTTCTCTTGGAATCCTCTCAGTTACACTGCCACTCCGTAAGTACCTGCCCTGCCAAAGCCTATTTCTTCCACTTGATTTCGACAAAGATGTCATTAACCCGAGTTTGTCCGCTTACCCATTCGGCCCGCTTCCTGTCTCTTAACGTTGCAACTTTCATTTTTCTTTCCATAGCTGGCTGCGTTGTCCTTAACTTTTGCTGAGCCCTTTTCGTTAGCCTCTACGTTTCTGCCCCGCAGCTGAGTACTGGTAAGATACAGCTGTTGTACACTTCTCTCTTGAGGGATATGTGTAAACTGCTATTCATGGTCTGAGAAAACCTGCTACATGCGCTCCACTCCATTCTTATTCTTTTAGTTACTCCCCTCTCGTGATACGGATTAGCGGTCACTACCTGCCCTAAGCGGACATATTCGTTTACCACTTCTAGCACCTCACTATCAATTGTGAACTGCTGTTCCCTTGCTAGACTGTTGAACGTTACTTTGTTTTTCTGCTTGTTAATTATAAGACCCATCGTTCTGTTCTGCCTGTCTAACTCAACGATCACGCTTTACAGTTCATCAGTTATCAGCGAATCGCAGGTTATTTAGGTATTCTCCTTTACCTCTTATTCCTAACTGTTCCTAATTCAGGCCTCGGAATACCTCCCGTAAAAAAGCAGTCAATACCCTTGGTGAGATCGTGTCTCCCTGCCTGACTCCTTTCCTTATTGGAATTTTTTTGCTGACTTGAAAGGACTATCGTAGATGTGCAGCTTCTATAGACATCTTCCGGTACTTTCACATAATGCTCTTCTACACCCTGGTTGCGCAATTCCTGCACGGTTGCAGAGGTTTCCAGGGAGCCAAATGCTTTCTCGTAATCAATAAAGGCTATATATATAGGGTGTGGTTATATTCTGCGCATTTCTCTCTCATCTTATTTATAGTGTGAATATGATCTATTGTGGAATATCTTTGACGAAAGACTGCCTGATCATTTGGTTCATAGAAGTCCAAGGTTTCCCTCACTCTATTAGCGATTACGTTAGTAAATACCTTGTAGGCAGTGGACAGTATACTAATCGGCCTGTAGTTTTTCAAATCCTTGGCGTCTCCTTTCATATAAATTAAGATAAAATTAGTGTTCTTTCTAGCTGCTGGTGCAGTCCAGGTCATAAGGCATTGTACATACAGAGTGGCTAGTTTTTCTGGCACAATCTCCCCTCCGTCCTTAAGCAGATCTGCTGTTGCCTGACGCTCACCAGTTGCTTTTCCCGTTTGCATTGCTCCTAAGGCTTTCTTTAACTCCTCTTTCTTTACAGGCGGGATGACGCATTGATATTCGTCAGTGTCTCCCTCAATAACGTTCTGATTACATTCGCTACTGTTTAGATTAGCGTGTAAATCTTCAGATACTTTAACTTTCATATGCATATTGCTTATGACGTCGTCCTCTTTGTCTCTGGTTTTTACCTGTGCCTAGTTTCCTCTTCGCTGCTTTTAGGCTACCTCCGTTTTTTAGAGCATGCTCGAGTCTCTACCAAATTTCCTTATGTCGGCGAACTTGCGCTTGCTCCCACGCCTAGTTCTCGTCTATCCGCTAATCCGCGATAGCGTTAGTAAGTAGTTAGTGGATAAAAGGGGAAGAGGAAAGGAAAGTGCACGGGCCTGTGACTGATGTTATCGCACCACCACCTCTGCCGGCATGCAGATAGGGAGGAGAAGGATAGGTTGAGATTCAGAGGGAAGAGGAAAAGGGGAGTATAAAGATGTGGGAGACGCAGTCGTAGCAGTCAGCTGCCTTAGCCAAGCAATAGCAGTCCAGGCCATGTGTCCTCCACGAAGATGAGGAGAGACCGGAGCGCCTTGGAAGCGTTGGGGCCGATGGGGAAGAGGAGGGCATTGGCCGAGTCGGATGGTAGGCTCAAGCCCCTGTAGCAGGCAGCCAGCTTTGCCTTGTGGATGCAAAGGCGGGGCAATCGAGGAGGAGGTGATCTGTAGTCTCCTCCATATGGCCGCAGCGAGAGCAGTCTGCAGTGAGGGCCAAACCCTTGCGATGGAGCCTAACCCCGGTACAAGAAAATCCGATGCGGAGCCGGAGGAGGAGGGACCTCTGCCGTCTAGTGATCCCCTTATCTGGCAAGCGTTGAGCGGGTATCCCTTGGGCAACCCTGGGGTCCGGTTGCTTCATTAGCAGCTGCCGCTCCGTAATGGATCTGGCAACATCCAGGGACGCCGCAGCAGTAGAGCAAGGGGTACGGCTTCCGTGGGCAACCTTGGCCAGGGCATCTGCTGCCTCATTGTCTCAGACTCCGACGTGGCTGGGAATCCAGGTCAGGGAGATAGAGCAGCCACGGGAACAGATGCTGTGCAGATGCTAAGTGCATTAGCCTTGAAAATAAAAATCGAGATCTTGAAATCCGGCTGGTAAACTCAGAGCAGTATTCAAGAAACTGCAATCTCGAGGTACGTGGAGTAGAAAGGCACGAAGATGAAAGCGTTTTCAGCATCGTCTCCCAAATCGGCTCGCTCATAAGTGAAAGCATATCTGAGTCTGACCTAGAAGCCTGCCACCGCGTGCCTACGCGAGATGTTGATAAAAGCCACATCATCATTCAGTTCAAATCACGTGCGAAGCGCGACAGGGCACTGATAAAGGCTAGGAAGCTTCGGCTTAAAAACACTTATCTTGGATTTGACGGGACCACTGGCTTATACATAAATGAACACCTTTGCCCCACGCTTAAACTGCTTTTGGGAAAGGCTATCAGCGAAAAGAAAGAGCACAAATGGAAGGCTGTATGGACACAAAATGGAAAAATCCTTGCCCGGAAGACCGATGAAGCGCCGATCATTCAAATCAGACATGAGGATGAGCTTGACAGAATATGCTGAACGCTTTCGATATTGCTGCTTGCTCCTCAAACATGGAATACTTTGAGTTTGTGTTGCCCCATAATCTTAAACTGCAAAACACCTCGCAAACATCAGTTCTGCATATCAATGCTCGGTCTGCATCTAACAAGGGTGATGAGATATCATACTTTCTAGATCATTTTTCATTTAAATTTGATTACATACTCATGTCTGAAACATGGTACCACAGTGACAGTAAAATAGTCGATATTACTGGTTATAACCGGTTTCTTCAAAATCGGTCTTGTGGGCGTGGAGGTGGCATCGCAGTTTATGCTAAGGATAGCCTAACTTGTGAAATAATCTCCAATTTCACTGTGACAACAGATGACAATGAGCTTATCACCTTGCGTCATTATAATGAAGTTGTTTCCGTCTTGTACCGTCCTCCACAAGGAAATATCAAAGCGTTTCTAAATAAACTTGATGAGTTATTGGAATATGCCAGCAGAAACAAGTTTTGCTTAATTGTTGGAGGTGACATTAATATTAACGTTTTATCAGATAGCAATCATGCAAATGAACTCAGAAATATGATTCAAGCTTCTGGCTTTACAAACTTGATCACCTCGCCAACCCGTGTTACAGTTTCAAGCTGCTCTGCCCTTGACCTTCTAATTATCACGGACACATGTATTGTTACCAGTGCTGGCACTATTACTAGTGACATCAGTGACCGCTGTCCTGTTTTTATGACATATGTCAAAAACACAAAATTAAGCCAGAAACGCGAAGAATCATTCAGTTCTCAGCATATCTCAAACGACTCGCTCGAGTCGTTTAAAAACAGTATCAGTACGTGTGACTGGAGCCCTGTGTTTAAGTCAACTAAAGTTGACGAAGCATACTTCGAATTCATAGAAATAACTACGAGAGTGTATACAGCACATTTCTCATTTAGAAAACTAAAACGTTCTAAAAAGGCGAAGAAACCTTGGGTGACACGCGGGCATCTGAAACAAATCAAACAGAAAAACCGTCTGTACTTTCAGTTTCTTCGCACACGGACGGAGGAAAACCTTAAAGAATTTAAAACCTTTAGAAATAAGCTAAATGCTACGCTTAGGCAGGCAAAGAAAGCTTATTACGAGCATCTTTTTTCCAACATAGGCAAAAAACGGCCAGATATTCTTTGGAAAACAATAAATAATGTACTCGGCAGAGGTAAAGCCGATTCGTCTCCTGAAACTTTAAGCTCTTGCTGATAATTTTAATCACCACTTTACCAATGTCTCAAATCATTACAACTACAGCTTAACAACATTGCCCAAAATTAGCATCAGTACCCCTGAAACCATCTTCCTTCGCCCTACTGACGAAACTGAGGTACACAGGACATTTTTATGCTTAAAAAATAGCAAGGCCCTTGATTATGAAAACATACAAATAAAACCAATAAAGTACGCGATTGAATTTCTGTGTCCAGTAATGTCTTATATATTTATGTCTTATATAATTGTAATGTCTTATACAATTTAGCAATAGAATCGGGTACCTTTCCTGAGGGCATGAAGCGAGCAAGAGTTGCTGTAATCTTTAAAGGTGGAAACAGAAATGAAGCAACTAATTATCGACCGATTTCTATATTACCTGTTTTCTCCAAAGGACTAGAAAAGATCATTACTCACGCCTAATAAATTTCTTAGATAGAACTAGGGCGCTGACCGATTGTCAGTTTGGATTTAGAAAAGGTAAATTTACGGAAACGGCACTGCTTGCAATAAAAGAAAATATACTACAGAACACTGAAAAGGGAACATATACGCTCGGTCTTTTTGTTGATTTCAGCAAAGCTTTTGACTGTCTCGACCATAACATTCTTCTTAAAAAACTCACTTCATATGACATCCGCGGAAAATCTCATGATTTGCTTAACTCGTACCTCAGCAATAGAAGCCAGTGTGTCTGTATTAGCAACCACCAGTCATCCTTACTTCCAATATCTTGTGGTGTACCACACGGGAGTGTATTAGGCCCGCTTCTGTTTAACTTATACATAAATGACATAGTTCATATAGACAACAGTGTACAATTCATTATATATGCTGATGACAGTACTGTGCTTATTTCTGGTAATGATCCCAATGCCCTTGTGTCCCATTGTAATGATGTACTTGAAAAATTGTCTGTCTGGTCCCAATTAAATCGCATAGAAATAAACACCCAGAAATCGAAAGCTATTTTATTTCGAGCCAGAAATAAGGAAGTCATTCCAGAAAAGTCTCTAATGATTCAAGATAAACATATTGACCTTGTCGGTGTCTCGGTGTCTATTTTTCGTGCCATTTGAGTTGGGACACTCATGTCAACTATGTTGCAAGGAAAATCTCTTCAGTGACTGGAGCTATGTCGTGATGTCGTACTGTTCTGCCGCAAGAAGTTAAACTTCAGATAAATAACGCATTATTCGCCCCGCACGTGAGCTACTGCAGTTTGTTGTGGGCAAGCACCACAAGAGCAAATATTGAGAAGATAATAGTTCTACAAAAAAGGTGCCTTCGCTACTTAGCCAATATTGATCATCACTCTCCGACAAGGCATCTCTTTGCAAAATACAAATTATTAGCTTTGACTATCACTATGAACACCGATTGCTACATGCTTTCTATTTTTCTCAGCATGACAGCCAGAGTTTCCTTCGTTCGATGGCATTGCTGCAACCTAGAGCTACTCCTTTAAATCGAATTTCCGAACCCTGGTTAGTCTCATACTTTCGCACTCAGTACAAATTGCAATCATTAAAACACAATATGCCAGTCCTTCATATCCCCAAAAGAGCTACGAGTACACTTTTCTCAATTGTAATTGATAAGAATCTATTGTTGTGATAAATCATGCAGCAGGTCTGTATTTCCTGATGCCTTCTGCTACTGAGGTGTTGGTAATTATAGCTAGCGTACTCTGCCACTAATGTCTGCTGCCGCTTTGTAAACGGCTCCAGGGCCCCAGTCAAGTTGTAGGCAGCAACCTTTAGCCCTGGAGACCGTCCAGTTTTCTGGTAAATAAAGAGTTGAATTGAATTCAATTGAGTCTGGCGGCCAACTTGCGTACAACAGGCAGCCGGCCCCCTTGCTCTTGCCGAAGCTGGAGGGCCACCCTGGAGTCACTCAGAATGGCCGCAGACTGCAATGCGGGGTGGCACTCCAGAATGTCGACAGCCAGCTCTGCTGTGGTTGAGCTGGCCACGAACGGGAGCCTGGCCTGCCGGCTCTCTTCCAATGAAGGTGCAGTGCAGGCAGCTGCGGCAGACGGGCAGGCACCCATAAGGACCGACCCGTCCGTGTGTAGCTGCGTGCAGCCGGCCAAGTCCTCCCCCAAGGTCGCTGCTGCCTTCGGCCGAAGGCCAACTGCAGGGGTGAGGCGCTTCGGCTTGGCTCCACGTGGTGGCATGAGCACTTTGAACAGATGGCCCATGTCCGGTCGTGGAGGGGGAGGGGGAGGAAGGCGCTCTGGCTGCCCTCCCACCAGCTGCTCGAGCTCCTGGGCAACCTTCCCCATTCGTGAATGAGGATGGCCGAGGAGGCGCTCCAGGAGGGGACGTCCGTCCGGGGCGAGGTGCAGACGCTCAACATGGCGGAGTGCCGTCCGCTGGGCCTGCAGCACCATGGGCCACATCCCGGCTTCTGCAAGTGTGGCCGGGACCTGGGAGCCACGGGGAAGTTCCAGGCACAGACAGACTGCAGCCCTCTGGGAGTTCTCGATAGCCAGCTCCTGGTGTATGGTCATCTGGACCAGCGAAAGGGCATACAGGAACTGAGCCCCTGCCATGGCCTAGAAGAACCGGAGCCCCATTTGTGGAGTGATGCCGTTCACTCTGGCCAGGAGACTCTGGATGGCGCCACGGACCCTGGTTGCCTGTCTGCAGAATGCCTTGACAGCTGGCCGCTAGGTGAGGTGGTGGTCAGTCAGGAGGCCCAGGTAGCGGCAGGAATGCCGCTATGGGAGCTCCCGTCCTGCGACGCTGACGCACGTCTTCCCCGGGCGTGCTCCTGGTCGGATGTTGAGCAGCATGGCCTCGGACTTGATGGGGAGAGCTTCAGGCCAACGCGTTCCAGGTAGGAGCTGACCCTGGTGATAGCCTGCTGTAAGTTCCTGATGACCTGAACCCTCTGGCGCCGTGGTTCGCGGCACCAAGGGGCAATGTCGTCCGCGTAGATGGCAATGCGGACGGGAAGTTTCAGTTCTTCTGGAAGGCAGCTGGGCCATAACCAAGTTGAAGACCATGGGCCTCAGCACGCTGCCCTGGGGAACCCCTCTAATCAGGGCCTGGGGGGCACTGGTAGCGCCTCCAGCCCGAACGCAGCTCGCGCGGTCCTTCAGGAAACCCCGGATGTACCCCCGGAGGTTGGCGGTGACACCAAGGCAGTCCATAGCCTCGAGGATTGCCTCATGGGAGACATTGTCAAATGCCCCCTTCACATCCAGGAGTGTGAGGCAGATGACGTGGCGGCAGTGACATGCATCGTCAAGGCTGGACACGATATCTGCTATGGCACCAGCAGTACAACGGTGCCTCCAGAATCCAGACTGCTGTTCGGGCAGGAAGCCTGTGGCCCCATCGATCCACTCCAGCCTCCCAAGGCCATGGTCTCCATGAGCTTCCCTGGGGTCGAGGTCAGAGAAACCGGCCTGTTCGACAGCAGGTCAGCAGGTGGCTTGCCCGCCTTGAGGACCGGGATCACCACGGCTGTGCGCCAGGCTTCAGGCAGGCAGCCTGTGGACCAGACTTCGTTGTACGTCTGGAGCAGGCTTGTTCCGCAGCATCTGATAAGTGACGCCGTTTGGTCCAGGGGCACTGTGGCGCTCGGAGTGCAACAGGGCAGAGGAGAGTTCCCCCTCGTGAGGGCCGTGGAGCAGACGGCCGTGATGTCCGCAGCATGTGTATGTCTGCAGGCTGGCTGCATGTAGTTGCGCCTTGGGTAGAGCCCTGCAGGAGGAGGCTCCCGGGGGAGGAGGGCCTCTGCTAGCTTATCAGCCAGCTGCTGGTAAGCGATTCCCCCTGCCACTGCGATGGCCAGGTAAGGGGCCCGCTGGATGGGAGGCTCCAGTAGCGACCGGAACAGGTGCCACGCCCTGGCACTCCCTCTGGCAGCCACCAGGGAAGCACAGATACCTTCCCACGACTCTGCGGTAGACAGAAGAAATCTAATTTGGATGAGAAGTTGCTCTGTACTTTTCTGAAAGCAGATCCTTCGACCATTACAACTTCTTTTAATGATGCGTTTGTATCATCCATTAGGAAACTTAAAAAACAAACTGTTGTTTCTACCATTCAATACCAAGGCAAGAAAACAATTAATTCTGCTGCTTTTCCTCCTGTTTATCAAGATGAGTTGTGGAACCTTATTAGGACGCTACCAGACAGCAAACCACCAGGCTACGATAAGATTAGACTGCGTGATTTGCGAAACAATTACTCTAGACTTAAAGATGTACTTTTACATATACTTAATGGGTGTTTCAAGACCGGAGAAATACCATCAGGTCTGAAGATCTCAGTGCTAAGACCCATCTACAAGTCGGGAAAAAGACACATCAAACAAATTACAGACCAATTGCCATACTTCCAGTCATTAGCATCCTGATGAAAAAAATTGTGCACCAATATATGGCATGTTTTTGTAAGAAGTATTCTTGTTTGAGTACTACACAGTATGGTTTCCGTCGTAATATTGGTGCGGTTGAGCTTCTCGAAGATTGCTGTGATTTTATCAATAGTAACTTGGATGTTAATCAATGTGTTTTTTAATTATTTTTGGATTTATCGAAAGCATTCGATACCGTGGAGCACTCCGTTTTGTTACGTAAGTTGGAAAGTATTGGATTCCGTGGTCCATACCAACAATTTTTTGCAAGTTACCTTTCGCACCGTAAACAAGTAGTGAAAATTAAAGAATCATTTAGTACTTTTTCTCATATTCAGTACGGCGTTCCACAAGGTTCTGTTTTGGGACCCTTTTTGTTTAATGTTTATGTAAATGATATGGTTAATCTAACATTAAATGCAAAATTATTTCAGTATGCTGATGATACAGCTTTAGTGATATCCCATGAATCAAGCCCACTCGCACTGAAATTACTTCAGTACGATATCAATAAAATAGTAGACTGGTTATCTGGAAATCAAATATACATAAACATAAACAAAACTGTGTTAATGTGTTTCAGAAATCCGCACAAGAATGTTGATCTTACCCAGTCGGTTATTCTGCATGGTAGCAACTGTGCCAAATGCGAATGTTCGCCACTACCCTACTCGAGCAGTATTAAATATCTTGGCCTATATCTTGATTCCAACATGTGTTGGTCTTCCCAAATTGACTATTTATTAAAACGACTCCGTGCTCTTTCTGTGCAGCTTTATCGTATCAAATACACTACACCTATAAACTTGCGTCAGACTGTGTATAGATCTTTAGGAGAATCTATCCTTAGATACGGTGTTTCAGTGTATGGTTCTTGTGCACCTTGTAAGATTAAGAAGGTAGATAGTTTCCTGTGCAGAATCTCCACTAATTTATTGTATGGCACTGCTTACGAGAAGTCCGACCATAACACCAGAATGGTTAAAGCAGGAGTTATTCCTCTGCATGACTTCTACTTGCAGGTGGTAGTTCTGATAAACTACTTTTCAGCACAGTTTAAACAGCCAGATAAAAAAACAGAGTCGCTTAGGCACATAGCGCGTTATAAAGTTCCAAGGGTTTATACACATTATGGTAAAAGGACACGACAGTTCTATATACCCTACCACTTTAACAAACTACCTGCAAAGGTGTTTGATTGTGATTCATTGACGGCTGTGAAATCTGGACTGCAAGCGTGGTTTGAAAGTTTTAAAGAAAGGAAATACTGAATTGCTTTCTAATTTCTATCTTGTTCGTGTTCTATTTATTAACTCCAGATTTTCTTTGCGTTACATTTATCAATCGCTAAATTTGTTGACTGAACTATATGTAATATTTCGGCTTTGTGTTATTGCTAATTTTTTTTCTTCTTCTTTTCAATTGTAAATTGTGCAATTTCAGCGTTTTGTATTGGCCGCATGCTGTTGTGACTGCCGTGGCCCGCCCACAAGCGCTTGCGCTTCTGCGGGCACACGCTATGTAATGTATATACATATCTTGCAATAAAATTCCTGTATGTATGTATGTATGTATCCATAAACACATCGCGGCGTCCCAATGGAGAGGTCAATGCTTGTGCGGACGCCCTCTCGACGGACAAACGTGGGGACCCCAGTGTTCAAAACATGCAGCCTAGTACCGGCGAAGGGCCTCAACTAGGTCCCGGCCGCGACGATCCGCCGCGGTTGAGCCGCGTTGAAGTCCCCGCAGAGCACACAGTCGCCGCCAATGAGACTGACTAGCTGTGGCAAGGATTCGGCGTCCCAAGGGGTCTGGGGGCGCACATGTACTCTTGCCACAGCTGTGTCAACTCGACCCAGCCTGACCCTCACACAGACGAACTCCATGGGGGCCACAACCGCATCACTCACCGAAATCTCCGCCTGGGCCAGAATCCTGCGGACGAAGATGGCTGCGCGGGAAGGTCCGGGGATGGCGGTCCTCGAAGCATGGGTCCGCCTGACAGGAGGACTGCTGGCAGGAGGTCCTGCAGCCACAGCCGATGTACCCAGGCAGGTGTAGTTTGTCCCGCTGCAGGTACACCTCCTGGAGGGCCAGGACATCGTACTCCTCCAGCTGGAGGCGGTCATGTAGCTCGGAGAGACGGGGTCGAAGTGCCCGGCAATTCCACTGGAGTTCCCGTGGTCTGGGAACCATCTGCGGTGTGCTAGCCATGATAGCTAGGCTGATTCTGCTGGGCCTGCGCCATGCCCAGTGGTGGTTGGTGGGCTGCTGGCAGGAGCTGCGTGAGGGCCTGCAGGGTGGCCGCCAAGCTCCGCGTCAGCTGTTCCAACTGGCCACTCAGGAGGAGAGGAACGGCACCAGCGTGGGGGATGGGTAGGTCCTGCGCCATGTTGGGGGGCCTACAGATGTGGCCTGGGTGGGTCAGCCGCTGTGGCCTTGACGGCCTGGGCATACGATTTCTGCCCTTTCGGGTGGTCCGACCGGATGGCCCTCCTTGACACTGGTTCCGCAGCGGCTGCAAACGCAGCCGCCACACGTCGTTCTTCCTGCCAACGGAGGCAGGCCAGGTTGTCCGATGGGTGGCCTCCGCCGCAGTTCATGCACCGTGGTGCTGAGGCGTCACAGGCACCAGTCCGGTGGTGTCGTCCGCAGCGGCGACAGCGACTGGGGTGGGTGCAGCTGGCCGTCACGTGGTCAAGGCGGCCACAGCGGCCGCACTGTATGGGGCGGTGCAGGGCTGGCCGCACTGGCAGTCGCAGTTTCTGAGTCGCTCTCCAAGTAAGTGGAAAATGCCAAGTGGTCGAGAGAGTGGTGACGTAGAAAATAGTTTCGCAGAACAGAAAAAGAAATAGACAAGTAGAACTGTTAATTTTTGATTCGGGAGCCGGCACGTTACATCTACAACACTGAAGAACGTTCGTAAGATGTATTAGTGGAGACCTTGTACGAGCACTTCAGAACCCACAGTAGGCCAATTGCATTAAAGGAACACGTAGCTAATTAGGGTCCCCAATTAGCACCACCAAATAATATGGACAATGATGCGTAATAAAGCCGTACGTTACGGCGCCAGTTGTGTCGATGTCTGCGGCAGCGTGCGCCACGGGTCCTCCAAGTGACTGTTGGGACCCTCTAACGCTACTACGTCACACTCTTTATCGGTACTTGTGTCCCTCAAGTTTTTTTCTTTACAACGCCGAGGTCTCGGTAAACTATGACTTCGTTTTGTGCGCAAGAACGAAAGTTGTGTGTTCAAGGACAGAAGATATATTGGTCAGGGGAAAACCTCAATGTGTTCCAGAATTCTCTTGCCTCAGGACAGTTGCACAGCTACAAAAACCGCACTTATCGTGGTGACGACGAGGAAGAATTTCTATTCAACTACGAAGATACTGTTAGCCGATTTAGATGCATAACGACGCTCAGGTTCATCTACATTTGAAAAAAATTCCTTGTTTGTGGGTAAGCCACTTATATGCTATTCTTCTACGTTTCATTCAATACTGCTCCTGAAAACAGTTTCAGTATTATTGCGTTTGATTAAAACCCTAATTCTATTCTTGGCTTCCCGGTGGATGACAAAAATGACTGTTCCTTGATCTATTCGCAAAAACAAATAAACTGCGGTACTTCCATGCAATGCTTTCAAAAGACGACGAATCCTGCTCGAGGGAATCCGCACTCTTCACGCGCAGCCAGAATTTCCTGCGCACGCATAGAAGAAGAACTGCGCTGCCGTCGGACCGGTTTTTCTTAGTGCGCCCCGCACTCCGCATCCAGGTCTTCCAGCGACGCCAGTAACCTCCTGAGCTGTCTCCCCTTGTGCCTAGGCTCCACTCTGTCTTCGTCGCTCAAGAAATACCACGTCGGCAAAAACCATGACGACGATGGGTAAGCGAGCCGAAATGCATGAACACGCTGCCCGGAGTCGCCAGTTCAACACGGGACGCATTTTTCATTTAGGGAGCCTTTTTCCTTGCTGGTTTTGAATTAGAATGATCGCTGTGTTTGGTCCCAGAAATTATGCGCATTGGTGTTGGGTGGTAGCACATACTATGCCCGACAACTAACAACCAGCGCTGACTCTTGACAGCGTCCTTGATAATGAAGTTAGTCCTGGCTCAAGCTCTGCCGGACTAGAGCAAGGCCCTAGACACTGGTCTCGGAGCAGGGTTTTGGAGTCCGTTGTTGAAGGTCAGGCCTTGGAGTCGGGGTGGATTAGGGTGCGGTTGGAAGAGCATGAATGCTTCTGTTTTCGCGACGCAAGGTTGTGTCTCTATAAACTGGGCGCTTTCACTGCTTGCTAATATACTGTGCCACCATATAGAGCTACGGACAAAAAGCGTAGCGCCCAATATGCGAGTTAACTATGCACAGTTTCTACTGCATATTAATATGCATTCCTTCCAGGCTGTTTGATGTGTTTTCGGTAATTTTCACTCTGTCGCGCAGCGCCAAGCCAGTGGTTATCCCCTACATTAATAGGGCGTCCCACAACCTGAAAAGGGTTGGCAACAAGTACGGCGTGCCGCTGGTCTTCTCTGCGCCATGTAAATTGGCCAAGATGTGTCCCAATGTCAGCCGTTGCGGCCCTGTCAGTTCCGGCTGCAGGACGAAGCACACAAAGGCGTACGTGCGATGTGCCACGTGTGTGGTATACAAAATCATCCTTAAAGTGGCAAAGTATATGTCGGGTAGAGTAGCTGCTGTGTGAACGAACGTGCCAGGGAACATGAACGTTCACTTGGTAACGTTTCCGACTTGTTTCCGCTCACTGCCGCTCCTGCAAAGATGAGAACGATCAAAACTGTGAACCACGACTTAAGCGTACCAATATTCTAAGCAGAAGTAAGGTCAGATTAGCACGCGAATTATCCGAAGCGCTTTTTATTAAACAAAGGGGGCGACATGTGCGTCAGCACCACATCAGTCTCCTTGCGAGACAGGGAATACAGGTTAATAAATAGACGAGAGCATGCAGTATGCTCTCTCTAATCTACCGGAAATTTCCCACCCGCATGCGCTGTGGTCCTTCATTGTGTACAAATCTAGAATATGTCGGCTTCATTAAAGTTTGTGGGAAGCCTGCTAGATTCCCGCCGTGGTGTCTGCGCGGCATCCCGCGTCGCTCTCTTTCCCTTTCTCCCGCCTCGGGCAGCGGAGAGACGGCTGGTGGCTAAGCGCTGTCATTCGGCCGCAGCTCCGCCCCCGGCTTCCCAAGGGCCTTTGCCATTGGTGACTTTTGGTGGGAATTCGGGACCCGTTTTGGGTGGTCAGCGGCGCGCGACCGTCCAAGCGGGGCCCAGAGAGAGAGAGACGCCTCCGAGACAGCGTAAGGTGCGTACGTTACTGTTCGTCCGGGCCGGCCTCTGCCGTTCGGACCAGTTCATACTCGAGCTCGCCAGCGTGGGTCCTCGATCCGCCGCGGCTCGAGCCTGTCCAGGGGTCCAACGACCTCTGACAGGCGCACCTTGCGTTGACTGCCCACTCTCTCTCGCAAACGGCCCAACGGCCGACACGAGAGAGATCACAGCACTGCCGCGGGGACAATCTCCTGCAGCGGCGTGCTAGCGGCGCGCATTTCTCTTGTTGCCCCGAGCGCGCACCGGAGCCTTGCTCTGAGCGCGCCCCGGGACGGGGTGACTGTTGAGTGTGTGTATGTACCGCTGGAGGACGGCGTCAATAAACGTCTCCTTTGTGAACTTGGAGGCCTGTTTCTTGCGGCGAGCCGCTCTCCTCTCTGCAGAGGTTGAACGCCGCCGCAGCGGTGCCCCAGGGTGCGTGTGGTGACGGCTGATCGGGGCCCTTGGCTCGCGCGAAGCCCGAACCCGCGGTGGGTAGTGGCCTGTGCCTACTGAAAAACCCACAAGTTCGAGTCAACACCCGTCCTATGTACTTCTTTCTTTCTGTCTCCTCGTTTATGTAGCGCTGAAGAAAACTAAGAAGCCATGCTTCACCAACTAGCCCCACAACGTGTTTTGTTATCTGTCGTGACTGCCCGCGTGATGCTACCAGCAAAGGTTCTAGCAGGTGGTTTACTTGGAAACAGCCC
This sequence comes from Amblyomma americanum, assembly GCF_052857255.1. NCBI lineage: Eukaryota > Metazoa > Arthropoda > Arachnida > Ixodida > Ixodidae > Amblyomma > Amblyomma americanum. The sequence goes on along the minus strand of NC_135507.1, from coordinate 4,159,138 downwards.
GTCTCTTTGGCCAAACTTACCACTTTCGGTCCTGGTTGCTTTTCCGTTCTCTATTTCGATTCCCTATTTCTATTTCTATTTCGCTGCTGTTGTCGTGTGGTTCGCCTCCTTGTGACGAGCAGAAAGAATCGTTAAATTAGTTCCGTAAACGTTGTTCATTATACGCAGTCATTAGCGTGAGTATATCAGCTGTTCGTGGCTTCTGCTTTCAAGAGACACCAGTTGTAACAGCCATTATTCGAACAATGAGGTTTCCTTACAGCGGAACTCCGGAGGGTTTCCGAGCATTTTGCGCTGACTATCGGATCGTATTTCTGGGACCTCTCTGTCTGAATACCGATAACACCTTTTTAAGACAACAAGGAAAACAATTATAAAAGCGGAAAAATCTGAAAACCGAAAAGTGGCTAACGGCCAAAGTATGATGTCGCCATAGGCGAAATAATAACGTCGCAGATAATGCAGAAAAAAGGAAAACTAGCGTGTCCGTTGATTGGCAAAGGTAGTGATTAATTGACAGCTTAGATTATTTTTTGTCTCGAATCAACAAAAACAAGTCGAAAATTTTTTTCCAAGCTTACACAGTGCGTATATTGACGGTGTGCAGCTCGCGACGTTACACACTCAAGATTTATCGCAGAAGTTTGTTACATGAGGCCATCAAATGAGAGTTTTACACTAATGAACGTAATCTCGCGCGGCTCCGAAATATGCCACACATGTCCAAAAGACTTCGGAGAACGTACACAGTAACAAGCGCGGCGATAGGAAAAACGGAGGAGTTGATTACAGGACCTAATCTCGCGCGGCTCCGAAATATGCCACACATGTCCAAAAGACTTCGGAGAACGTGCACAGTAACAAGCGCGGCGATAGGAAAAACGGAGGAGTTGATTACAGGACCTTACAAATTGACAGACACTATAGTGGTGTAATGCGACGAACTGCATAAGCGTAATGCGCTTTTTAAGATGATACTTTTGCATTTCAAGCTTTTCTATTTCATTTTCTTGTTTCCTCATTATCTTCCTGATTTCATTATGGCTCGGTAAAAATTTTATTCTTTACATATTTGTTTCATTTGCCCTTTCCTTTATTTTGGCCGTATCTATGGCTTTCAAATGCTTCTACATTTGTTGCATTATGCCAAATTCGCCTTGCTTGGCGTCCCACGTTGGATCAGCCAATGACACGCGCTCGCTGATATGATTCCGTGACTCGCGCTCGCTTTCAGCGCTATGACTTTCCAGACACGCCACTCGATTGGGGATGTAGCTGCGGTTGTCTTTCTGCCTCTCGCCACCTCTCCAGAATGGGGAGGGGGGGGGGGGGGGCGGAGGATGTGGTCATGCTTGCAGGCGCTGGAGGCTTAACTCGGCGGTCTCGCAGAGACACACGCCGGCATTTTCGCCTAATGGTGGTCGCACCGCTTACGGAGTAAAAAATAGAAGGCGTCACGTCACTTCTCTGCGTCACGTCACTTCAGGTAGCAAAGACTTATGTTACTCCTCCTGTAAGTTGTGCCTTTCTTTTAATTTCAGATACAGGTGGAGGCGCAGACGCGTCGTCGAGTAAGTACTGCGCCTTCGATGGCACCCACGGATGTAGCCATACAATCTACTCTACCAGCGTTCGATGTTTATGGAAGGAAGCAGATCAATTTCTATTTCCTTGTATTCATAGGCAATTGTTTGGTGAAGATTTGCAGGTAAAACAGAAGAAAAAAGGTACAGAGCCATGTTTGCTGCAATTCCTCGTCACGAATCACCAACCAGCCCTTGTCTTTACCCTATCATCGCTTGACGTCTTATGCTGCAGTGAATAGTTTGCATATTCACAATTTTATTGCTAATATCTATTGAAGCTGTCTAGAATGGCAGGAGTGAAATTAAATTTTCTCGCCAATTTTCTCCATCATTAACGTGTTGTTACGGGTGTACATATACGCCGCTGCGAATTCTTGAGGTTTAAAGCTAAGATTGTGTTATCCATCTTGGTCTCGGACGTGTTAAAAACTATAGGGGTGTCATTGAGAGATCCTTCCACGGCTAAATGCGTAATCAAAGCGAAGCAGCTAAGCCAGCACGCAGCAAACCCAGGGCACACAGCACGCGCACAGCTCTTCAATTCGTCCACTTGTACGCCGACGTTACAACGTCCATTGCACTAACATACGACAACAGAAATACGTGATTGGGGCGTTTCTGTTCATTGACGAGTGGCATATGGCTTCAGGCGCAAGGCATGCACACTCTAAGAAAAAAGGGTGTGAGAAGGGGGTAAAAAAGACTTTTACACCCTTTAGAGGACCCTAGGAGTAACTTTGCACCCGTCAATAGCATGCTCCTGATCACTTACCCCCTTTTAGAAAACTTACTCTCTACTTACCCTCCCTACCAGTGTTGATAACTGCGCGTCCGTTCCCGCCCCTAAAACAGCGGGAAGATTAGTTTGCTCGTATGTCACGACGGGGCGCTCGTAGAGCATTTTGTGTAGGGTGCCTGGACGCTTGCTCACCTCCGCTTTTAGGGTGAGGACGCGCTTTGTACCACCCCGCGCCGCCGTTCCCCCCTCGCCGCGGCATGTTTCCCACTCGCAGGTCGCGTACTGCGCGCTATGCGTATGGCGACTTCAATAATGCGACTTAACTGGAAATAGCACACAATTGTTTCACTAGTGGCAGTAGCGTTTTAGCACTTTTGAGTGTATTTTATGCATGTTGCACTCGCTCCGACTACATGACAATCGACAAGATATGACGGATTGCTGTGTTTCTTTAATGGCTGCATTGAAAATCGACGGCAGTTATTTGTTCTTCATTGATAGTGATAAAATAGACTATATTAGGGTCACCAAATTCCATTAAATTATGCGGCTTTTGTTGTTTTGAACGTACGGACTTTTCGCAAAGCCCCGAGTTTCTCGTTTATACAAGCAACGCGGAGGATGACCTGCCAAATGTAATACTTTTGCGTAGTTAACACCCACTTTTCCAGATTTATCTGAAGTGCATTTGTCTTATTACTGCACTGTATGTGAAAAGTATTCCACGTAACAATGTCAAGTTTCTCTTCCAAGTGGTCCGTCGTGGCACTGCTCTGAAGTGAATTCAAACTGAGGACGCGTCTCAAACCAAATGACCATATCTTCTTAACTGCTTCTCTTAGCGGCTTGTACCGCAACAAAATAATTCAGATGGTTGCGTTTTCCTTTGGATGGTGTTGACTACAAGTAGACTCATGATGCGATGCGACGACGTCTTCGTAATTCGAAGCGACTAAGTCGCTTTATTCGAGAGAAATTTAACTAAACAATTTTTTTTTCATTCCAAAACACGAAGAAAAATCATTCAAATCGACTGATTCACAAGGACACTTCCCAAATCAGCTTCTGATAACTACTTATTTTGAATACCGTTGTCCCCGCCAGGTTACACTAACAAAGAGAAGCCGACGCAACACAGGCCGCCTTACTCGCTTCCGCGGAGCCGTCTGCTCCAGTTGCTAAAAGACGCTGGCTTACTGCCGAACTCGATTAGTCGTCGGGCAGGGCTGTAGATGGGTCTGGGCTAGTAGGAAAACCACGTTTGAGGTAAAGCGCGCAGGAAGACGCTGGCTAGTGAACATGACTGACAAGCTCTCATCCCCACTGCATCGAAAGCTGAGGGGAAAAAAAGAGTAATCTATACGACGTTGTGTCCCAGAAACAAGTGTGACGAATTTTGCTGATGTGGCTGCATGGCAGAAATGAAAAGAGCCTTTTTCTCCAGTTGTAGATTCTTTTTAAGCGATACGAAAAGGAACGCAAATAAACCATTACTGGAGAAAAATCCGCCTTTTGTTGGCGTCACGCAGCCACGACTTCTTTGCTTACTGACGCACAGAAGATAGGTTTGGCGCCAGGATATTCGCAGTGAGCTGATGCAAAGAAGTAGAGAGAGGGGAGGGTTATAATGCCTTCGTGACATTAAGATAAGACATGATAGACTGAACAAAACGCTGCGACGAGAATATGCGGAAAATATTTGCTTGCTAACAAAACGTCTGGAAAAGATCCGTGTAGTGTATATAAATAGTATTTAGAATTTCATTGTTTAACGAACGTATTTGCTCTTCAAAACTTATGCTGCCACCTATGGCGCGAAGACGCTGCGGTGGAGAGTAGTCGCGCTTGCGCCTCGAAGGCATTCCAAAATTTCGAATGTCTCCGCGGAGCTCCGTCCACTCGAATTTCATGTGAACCGAATGCCGTTAAAAGACGTCGTGTAGCAGCGCAGCTATGGCAGTCGAGTCGAATGACATTCGTTTGGAAGGCATTCGAGGCATTCGAAACGCCCGTGTAGCACAGGTATAACCCGCGCAGAAGGCTTCTACTCGAGGCGTGGAACATTCAGTAGACACGAAAGAATGTTAATCGCTCCCTGGGGACACGCACCGCCAGCGCGACTGAAGCGGGGTCCTGTTTACAGCAATGGAAGGATCGCGAGGCTCTCGATGACTCTTTTCGTCACAGTTTGAAGCTCTTTCAGGTTCCACGAACTTCGCGGTTTAAGTTGTCCTTTCAATGCCCCCAAACCCTTCTCTCCCCGGCTTGAAATCCTCTCCGTCTGCTCGAGAGCCGAAGCAAGCCAGCACCAAGAACATGGAGATGCATACCCCTTTTCGACGCCTGTTCTGGCGTATGCCTTTACACTCTATTTCCAAATCTGGCGGCGAGCGTCGTGCTTCAGATTCTCTCCTCCGTTTCTCCCCTCACCTGTTGGACGAAGAATACAGTGGAGGGCGACTGGGTGACTCATCTGCCCTCGCGCTAACTCTTTCAGTCAGCAGAGCAGGAAGTGAAAACGCGGTAATTGAACAATGGTTTTTGGCTGGAAAATATCTTCCTGTAAGTCAGCATTCCTGCAGTTTTGCGAGTTGTCCATTGTACTCCTGGACAGCTTTTTGTGGCTCTGCAGCCAAGGCTAGGCAGGAAAAAGAACAAAACGGGCCAAATTTCTGTTCCCAGAACTGGTCGCAATGTTCATTGGCGCCCTCACCCCTGTCTCTTTCCTACTATCCCCTCACCTCTTTCGTTTCACTTCTTCAAACTACCTGCTATCCTTTATTTCCGCTACCCCAGCTCAGGTGCCACCGATTAGTGATGGCAGATGCCGGGGTGAGCAAACATCTTTTACCTTCCTTTTGTTATTTTAAATAAATAATCACTTACATACAACTGGTCGCCACGATGAAGGACTTCTCACAATCTTTACACATTTTCCAGAGAAAACACATTTGGAACAGCAGTTTTCAGTGACACCGAAAATCTCCCAGAAAAGACGAGCGATAAAGATGGGGCGAATAAAGAACGAACAAATATTCAAAGCACTCTATCGCTAAAGAATAGCACAGGAGGGAAAGAGACGCGGACGCGCAGCTCGGGAGCCATGCTAACCCCTCTTGTTCATCAGAGCCTTTTAGTTTCACCCCCCATACCCGCTACGTGCTCTCCACTCTCCGTGCGATTACCTTGCTGTCCGTGCACTGTGCTGACTCCCTGCTCATGAGAACGTATTTCTCCTTCGCTGAGACGATCATTTTGGTCAATACAGGCATGTACAAGTCGAGCACTGTTGAATGCTAAAGTAGTCATGGTTTTCAGCTGTGAGAGATGTCCCTACTAGGCGTCAAGCTACGCGAGCGTAGTGAACCACATAGGGAAGGTTCACTCTCAAGAGCCGAACTTTAAAGTAGTGTGCGGGATAGAAGGCTGTCCTAACGTCTACGGCTCCTACAAGTCATACCGCCAGCACCTCAACAGAAAGCACTCTGAATTTATCAAGACCGCCGAAGTTTACAAGCCATGCAGCGGCAGTGACAACGTAGCATCGGATACCGGCGTGGACGAAGGCCCATCACCTCACTCCATCGAGACCACGGCCGACGAGACTCGGCGAGCAAATGGAAATCCACCTACTGACGACAGCCCTGAATATGAGCTCGACGAAGTTAAGCGCCATTTGATGCTCTTTTTTTTGAAGACGACAGAGACACGCTGTTTGCCACGGAGTGTTGCGCATGACATATTTGATGATATTAAGGTGTTTGTGCAACTTCTGTTATCTGCAGTTCTGCGGCGCACTTTGAAGGCCGGGCAGAACGGCCGCACTAGTCTGTGTGATGAAGTGGAAACTTTGGGAGTTGACATTGTCGATTTTCTGTGGGCTGACCTTCAAAGTGATCACGCCGTTCTGGCATACGTGCAGAAAAGGCTTCATTATGTTCAGCTAGAGGAAGTTAAACTTTCAGGAGAAACTGACCCGAGAGTCTGTGGTGTGTGCTTTTATGTACCCTTGGAACGTTCCCTTAAAGCTCTGCTGACGTCTCATGAAGTAGTTGAAGCAGTTTTGCATCAGGCAAGAATTGATTCCAGCCAAAAGCTTCGGGATTTTTCTGACGGCGCTTTTGTTAAAGAGCACGCTTTACTCATAGAAGGCTCAGCGAAATCAGTACTTCTGTTATTGTATACTGACGAATTCGAAATCTGAAATCCTCTCGGCTCGGCTGCCGGATCGCACAAAATATTGGCAGTGTATTTTTCGATCCTGAATCTCCACCCAAAATACAGGAGCAAATTGAGCTCTATTCACCTGCTGCTCCTTGCCAAATACACCGATGTGCGAAGATTTGGCATATGTCAAGTAATCGCTCCGCTAGTGAATGACATAAAGCGTCTTTACGAGGAGGGCTTAACATTTCTTTTCAACAGTTCCGAGATTGCACTCCGTGTTTTTGTAGTTGGTTTTACCGGAGACAACCTGTCACTGCATAAGATAGGGGGGTTCCGCGCATCTTTTGCAAACGGCAGGGTCTGCCGATTTTGCCTTGCTCACAAAAAGAAGTTGAACACACTACTGTCGGAAGCAGATGTAACTGTGCGAACAGCAGCTGCACACAGCAGCCACCTCACGGCTGTAACGCTTGACAGAGACAATGCGCAACTGTATGGCGTTAATGAGGAGTCTTCCCTCCTGAAAATCCCTGACTTCGACGTCACACAACAGTTGCTTCCCGACTGTATGCACGATATTCTGGAGGGAGGAATAGGATTCGTGGTTAAACATGTGCTCCAGGGCTTATTGTCTTCTGGTGTGCTTAAGACCGAGCAGTTGAAGAACATTTGTAACTATAGTTTCCAACAAAATGATAAGAGAAATCGCCCAGTAGCAATCAGCATTTCTCGGAAGGGCATCGTGCTCAAAGGCACAGCAAGCCAGAAGCAGTGCTTATTCCGTTTACTGCCGCAGTTTTTCGCCGACATAGTGCCAGAAGGTGACCCTGACTGGGAGATATATCTTCAGTTCCGGGAGATAGTTAATATAGTCTTAGCAGAAGAAATTCCTGAAGATTGCTGCTGTTATTTGGAGGTCCAAATTTCTTATTTTTTAAAGAATTTTGGAACCAGATATCCAAATGTGCATATCATTCCCAAGATTCACTACTTAATCCATTACCCAAGATTCATTTCATTGTTCGGTCCTCCACGCCGGTACTGGAGCATGCGGTTTGAAGCAAAGCATGCTTACTTCAAGACTATCGGCACGCGCAGCAGGAACTTCAGGAACATCTGTCGTACTTTGTGCGAAAGGCATCAGCTGCGAGCATGCTACGAACAGTCAGCAATGGTCGTCAGTGACAGTTTGAGCACTTCTCATGCGTCCTTGGTCAAGCCAGCAGATGTACCAGAGTTCGTGCGCATTGAACTTGGCATCACAGATCAGGAAGTGAAAATGTTCTCTGTGGCAAATGCCAGCGTCGACGCTTGCTCGTACAGGTGTTCAGATGTTCTACACATAGGCTGGGAAAATGAAGCTCCTGTCTTTGCTGAAGTGAAAAAGTTGCTGATTTTTCGAAATTGCCTTTTTCTTTGCGTGGAGAAATTTCATACAAAAGGATTTTCACGTCATCGTCAAAGCTATGGTGTGTCGCCGTCTGGAACAGACTTGCTTTTGCGTCCAGGACGAGAACTAGACAATCATGCGTTGGACATGTACGAGTACAGTCAGGGGTTTGAAGTTATCCCGCATTACGAACTTTTTGACTGATGTGGTAATGCTAGCGCAAGTCAGTGTGGATACTAGATCATGTGCAAACAATGCATGAAATAGACGTTGTGAAACTGTTTTATGTTTTATATCTATGTTCTTGCTAATTACATGTTGCTCCGCGAGGATGACGTCAAATGCAGTTGCCGCTAGGATGTATTGACATAAATGTATATATGATTTGATTGAGCAAATTTCAATGCGTCCATATAAGCGCACATATCTCTGTGTGTCTCACATCCTGTGGTCCATTAGACCATCTCTTCATGCATCTTTTTTCGAATATATGTATGTGTGCTTAAGTCTTCGTGTCTGAGAGTAAACAAGTACCTGCATTTTTAATACATTTGGCTTGATTCGCTGTCCTGAGATTTGCTTTCTTTTGATATCTGTCACATTCTCTTGGACGTTAATTAATCGCGCTTAGAAGACTACGTAAAGTATGGAAGAACTGATGATACGTACCAAAGTTGTACGTAACGCGTTACATGTAATTGATTACTTGTAAGCAGTTGCATTTTCGTGTTACTTTGGAATGTGCTTTCTTCGTACCGAAGCGGTGTCCTTGTGGTAGAGCATCAGCCTAACATTCGGGGGGTACTGGGTTCGATCCGCAGTGCCACCGGGTACCCGCCTGTTTTTTTATGGCTACAAGATTTTCCCCGGCCTTGTGCTCGGCTCTTATAGGGTGAGATGCTTGGGAAAAGGGTCTTGGGCCAAACCGCTGTCTTGACGGATCAGAGATAAGGCGGATCAGAGCTAAGTTCCGCCGTCCAGCAACCCTAAATCCGGCTCGTGCGGTAGAAGCCCAACTTGTGTGCATCGATTGCTTTTTTCAAACGATGTTTCAGGTAATTCAGTTACTTTTTCTGCAGTTCATCACACGTAATCAGCTATTTTTTTTCAAAAATTAGTTGTAACCAACGGTGCAGCTTTCCTGACGGCACTGGTGCTAGGGGACGTGTTTTCTTTGTGATCGAGTGACAACGAACCGGCTGCAGAGAAGCATTGCGCACGATCATGTCCGGACCACATCCGTGTTACCACCGCCGTCTACGGGAGTTCTCCACCCGAGAATATCATGTGACCGCCCTGTACCCCCCCCCCCCCCCCCCCCCCCTTACACCCAACACCGGCGCAAGGTGTTCATATGTTAACTTATAGTACGGCTTTTCCGTGTAGCGCATGAATTGAGGGCGTGTTCAGTGCAGCAGCTGACCGCTTCACAAGGAAACATCGGAAGGTTATCGACCGCAGCTTCGACAAACAACTCCTCTCGGAAATTAACAGCGTAGGACAAATTATCAAGCAGGCCGCTGTAGTTCACTCCAGTCTCAGTAAATTTGTGTTAAGTGCAAACTACAAGGGCCCTTCCTGGAAGAACGCGCCCAGCGTCGGCGCTCTTGGGGTACGCCGAACGGGCGTCGAAAAGAGGCATGCATCTCCATTTTCGTGGCGCAGGCTCTCTTCCCCTCTCGAGCCGACGGAGAAAAATTTCAAGCCGTGAAGAGAAGGGGTTGGGGGCGATGAAAGGACAGCTTAAACCGCGAAGAAAAGTGTGTGTGTGTGGGGGGGGGGGGGGGGGGGGGTGTGGCTGGGCCTGAAAAGCTTAAAGCCATGAAGAAAAGAGCCACCGAGAGCCCCGCGACTCTCCTATTGTTGTAAACCAGACCCCGCTTTCGGCGCGTACGCGAGCGCCCGTGCGCTGGCGCCGATATCTAGCATGGTCAGATGAGGTTTGCTGGCGTCTCCTGCAGTGTGCATGCGCAGACCGATTCTAGCGTACGCCAAGAGCGCCAATGCTGAGCGCGTACGCCCAGGAAGGGCTCTTTGAGTTGGCCCTTTATGGTAATATAAATGTCGGGAAGAAAGTGACGCAACAGTAGTCGATTACCTTTCTGTAATTGCCAAGTTACTTTCCTGGGACTGTACTTCACCACGATAATCAGTTTCATTTCAGATGGAGTCATTTTAAATGTAATCGGTTGCTTATTTTCTATAACGTGTGCAAATCTAATATTTAATGGAGCTATGTCACCTTTTAGTTTTCTTTCTAGCAGTAGTAAAAGCAATTGAGGTACACGTAAGAAGCGGCAGAAACACAATCCGAGAACAGGCCTTGTCCCTACAGGTGCGTGACTAGCTCATTTTCTAATTTATGTGCAATATCTCCGAAAACTTATGTTAAAGCACTCTTGAACCACCTTCATGGTGGTGCAAGCGTGCAAGGTGGTGCCATGTTAGGGACGACAAGCGCAGAGCATGTGTACATTTCTAATATTGCCTACTTCTCACTATTTTTAGCACTCAGCAAGTAAAGAAGACAGGCGATTTTTAATGCCGATAGTTAACCACGCATTGCGGTTTGTACCTATGCTCATTACGAAAAAGGTGGGGAAAAAAGGGAAAGATATTTTTACAAATTCATCTGTCTTTCCTCATTTTGTCTGTTTTAAGGGTACGTAAAACGTTAGAGGTGAGTAAATACCAAGAAAGCATACACGGGCAATGTTACTAGAACCAGCAACATCGGTTCGGAGAAGGAAACGGAGAGAATAAAGAATCGGCTTGCACAAGGTCCGAACGGTGAGAGGTGGTGAAGAGAGGGTGCAGGGGACACGTGGGTTCGCTCATTCGTCCTTCCGCCAGACAACCGCGTCGTCTGCTAGCGCGACCGCCATTTTCTTGCATACGCTGGTTGCAAGGTGCGCGTTTGCTGTGTGACGCGCCTGGAATGAGGTGCCCCCCCCCCCCCCCCCCTCCTTGCAGTGAAAGCTTGAATTGGACTTTACCGTTGATAATCATTCCTTTTCTAGTTTAGATGAAAAGTAAGAGTAAAGAGTCGGTGATGCAGTAGATATTTCGAGACGATTAGCGAGAGTATAGCGGATATCTTTCTTTGTTTTGCAATAGGCCATCACGGCGGGCAACTGCTCGCCGTCGTTGTCATGCCGGCGCCATGAACTTGCTATCATTGCGCTTACGTGTGATATAGCGGAAAGAAAGTGAAGTACGCCAAATGAACAGCTGCATATTCAAGTTCGAACGCATGGCATGCTTACGTCCACTTACACTATTATGCAATGGCGGAAACCTGTGTCATGCCTACACTATGTGATCAAAACACAGACTTAGGCGCAAGCAAGAACAATGATTTAATACCTTAATGCACAAATACAATATCTTCAAAACGATTACGAACGACGATTCACTGCAAGCATAATGCAGCTTATGATTCTGACACTTAAATTTGTCTCATGCTTTTGTGCATGTAGACGAAAAGTTCGCACTGATTACAGCGTCTGATTACACAGATTACAGGAGACTAACACCAGCACAAGTTTTGCTTCCATGACCACCAGCACGTGTGGCTGGGGACTGACGCAGATGGATGCGCAGCCGCAGTTTTGTGTAGGTGGCTATCAGCATTTTGCCTATTGCTTCCTTGTGATCTGCGCATGGCCGGTCTACCTTCGAAAAGTATTCTGTAAGCAATTTCATCGGGGACTTCATCGTGTGTATATTGATTGTACACCACGCGGCAGCGCCTGTAAAGTACTCCTCCTAGTTCTTGAGAGTGCGGATCACTTCACTGCTCGGATAAATCAAGTTCCGTCCATCACTCACACACTCCTTGAGAATTGTCAAAAGAGGCATATTCATTGCTTGCTGTTCCCATGAGAGCATCCTTGAAGAATGCCGCCTTCCGGGTCTAGCGTGGGAGTCGGCGGGACGGCGGGAGCGGAATGCAAGAAAATGGCGGCGGCACCTCCCGAGAACCGGTTTTGGCATCTACGACCCCTTCCAAGAGTGGCACCACCCTCAGTGGGGAGAGGGCGCGCATCGAGGCACCTGGCAGAAGCCAAGCACATTCCCCCCATGTAGCCACAAGAGAGCACTGACTGGTACTGGCAGCTATGCTTTGCACTTCGCGTCTCTGGACGATGCGTCATACTATCTGCTGTCAGATTCTGTATCTGTGGTGCGCAGTCGCCGAGCGAATAACGCGTTTTGATAGCCTGCCACAGGCTAACATAGGTCGCAATGACGCCATCAATCTTGGTAAGTACTTTCAAACGTTTATCTGCTCGTATTTGGTAGTAGGGCGGGGGTGAAAAATTACTTATGCTCACGTACACCCGTCGTCAAACTTTTATAGCACTTTTAGTAAAATGATTCAATTTTGTCATCGTCTTCCCATGCATTAGAATAGATCATCATCATCATCAGCCTGACTACGTCCACTGCAGGGCAAAGGCATCTCCCCTGTCTCTCCAATTAACCCTTTCCTTTGCCAGCTGTGCCCACCGTACGCAGACTAATTTTCACGGTGAAAATTGCGCAGTGCACCCTTATATCTCCAGCAGTAAGTTTTGAACGCAAAACGATTAGATGTTTAATCGCCTTTCATAAACTCTTTACGGCGGGTGTACGTTGCAAAATGCATGCAACCTCCAGCATGAGCGCAGCTAATATTGACTTTGTGCTTCAAATGGTGAGTCCTACTTTCTTTTCGGAACCCTGATGATTGTTCGGAATAGTTTAAATGTAAATTAATTGAACTGTAGTGCAGGCCTCTTTTTGTGAGGCCTAAATCCATTTGGTGCCTTTGTTCCAGATGAAGCTGAGATACGCGCGCAGGATTATTTTCACTTTTAATGCAAAAATACGGCGTATTTTTCCCCCCGTACTCTAGCATTCCCTCCAAGCCCTAAGGGCTTGCTTCAGCTTCACCCGCAAACAATTTTCTATCGCCGTTTCACGTCACTAAGTCCTCATGACAGTTGGCAACTTGCAAAATTTGCCCCTGGCTTAGAAGATATTTTCCAACAAAGAAGACATTTTTCGCAGTCTGCGTTTTCACTTACTTCCCCCTGCCCACAAAATGCAAAATGCGTCAGTCGGTCACCAGATGCAATAAGAGACTTCTCCCACCTTCATTTTCTAAAAAGAATGCGGGACTGCTGTCTGTATACGAGAGCTTTCAGTCGGAAAATATCCTGCTGCAGAAGCTAACATATACTTTTGCAAGTTGTTGCAGAAAGAAACTCACGAATCAGTGCGCATGCGATTTTGTTGCACGCAGGCGGTGAGATGTGGAGTTGAACCTTTTATATGGACAACTTGCAAAATTGCAAGAAAGCTGACTTACGGGAAGTTGTTTTTTAACCAAAAACCCTTGTTCACAGACCACGTTTATAAAGTTGAGAGAAAACTGACGCCAACCAATATTTTTATTTTTGCCCAACGTTTCTGGACCTACTCGGTCCCTTCTTCAGGGGTGACTATATAAAAAAAACTCTGTGCCAGCCGCAGCAGCGGGTTGCTGCCTTCGCTCTCCCTTTGTTAGCACGTGGCGCAGTCCAATAACGTACGCGGAGGGGAGCGTTCCTTGAGTCATATTCATCGCCGCCTTTGTTAGCCGGATGTGCCAGGACTCAACATGTCGCATCTTGAACAGCTTTGGTTCCATGGTGCAAGACGCTCACCTTCTCGAAGGCTATCCGGTGGTCGGCGCGCTCGGAGTGGTCGGCGAGGGAGTTGGATTCTGAATTCATTAGTCGGATGGTTGGCGTCAGTTTTCTCTTAACTATCTCAAGAACCCGACCAGGCGGACCATAGATGTTTTAGTTCAAACCGCGTTTTCACTTCCTGCTCTGCTGAATGAAAGAGTTAGCGCGAGGGGAGATGAGTCAGTCGCCCTCCATTGTATTCTTTTTCCAAAATGTGAGGGGGACTGCCCCCTAGTGTGGGAGAACCTGAAGTCGATGCTCGTCACCATCTTTGTAGATATAAACGGAAGTCGTCGAAAGGTTATAGACATTTTTAGCATAATTGAGACGTATACCGGTTTACCCGACCCCTCCTGCGCACGCGCAGTGGCATTGTTGGAATTAGGGGGAACCACTGCGCGTGCGCAGGAGGGGTCGGGTAAACCAGTGTGTTCCCGGTATGCTAAAGGCGTCTAATAATACATTCCTTGACGAGTACCTGTCTAGCCCGCTCCTCAAGTTCGCAGCCCTGCTCTATTGTGTCCTTCCAACAACTTCCCTCTCAAACAGATAAAGGGACATCTCCCCTCCCTATTCGAAGAAGAATGTCAGATTTCCGTCTGTGATTGAGGGTTTTCGGTTGGAAAATTGTAGAGGGTGCTTGATATTACGCAAGTTGTATTTTGCTTGTGCCAAAAGCATTACTGCTCATCAGCTGAACAATGTTTATTTCAGCTTGTTTTTGTTAGTAAAAATGTTCCAGGGTCATAGTATGCCCTTTTGAATCAAAGCCAGAAAAACACTGTAGATAAAGAACTAGGGCATTTCGAAGTGGGAGCTGCGCCCAACTTCCACTGCATTTCAGATATGTTTGGTTCTATGGAAGTTTGCCATCCCAAAGCGACTCAGGCTATGACGGATGCCGTAGTGAAGAGCTCCGGATAATTTCGACCACCTGCGGGTCTTCCACGTGCACCGACATCGCACAGTACATGGGTCTCTAGCATTTCACCTCCTTGGAAAATTCGGCCGCCACGGCCGGGATAAAACCCGCGTTTTTCGGGTCAGCAGCCGAGCACCATAACTACTGAGCCACTGCGATGATTTGGTGTCCAGAGGGGGTTCATTTTTTTTTTGTTTATTACGCCTTACAGTATGCTCGATTCGAAAACGCCACACATACACCTTCACGCTTTTGGCCAAAACTGCCGAAGCTTAAATTTTGATTTCATAAATGAAACAGATCATTTGCAGAAATCTGTAAATCAGCTTCTCCGCAAGGCTTGTTTTCCAACCAAACGGTCTCGTTTCCAGACGACGCTCTCGCATTGTTTGAGGAAAAGAAAATAGTCAAGTTCCCCCTTCTGAGTAAACTCAGGAATGTCTCCAGTTTACTTCAAGGTCAACCTTCTGTAGCACTGCAGTAGAGGCTAGGCAGGAACTAGAAGAAAATGGGCCTTTGTTCCTGTGCCAGCAGTATTGAGCTACCTCATACTACACTTTCTTAAAACTTCCTGCTGAACAACACCCTCGCGCTAACTTCCCTTTACCCCACTACACCCGTGGCCAGAACAAGGAACAACCTACTCCCCACAGCACTATGACAAAATACGGTCTCCCTCCTTTTCCTTCCTAGACTGCTGCAGGCAGATTGCGACCATCCGCAGTTTTCATTCGCTCGAAGAATGAGAGTGTGTCGTTTGTGCTGGAGATCTTTTGGTTGGAAAACAAGCCTTACAGAGAGGATGACTGACAGGTTTCCGCTAATGGTGAATTCATGCGTTAAATGTGTGCACTGTCCGTCATGTTTCAACGATCTTTTTTTTTTCACACAGGTTCACTTGGAGCATGGATGCCATCATGGCGTTGGCAGAAGACTGCTGTGTTATGTTGCAATTTTAAATTCATTAAAAAAATAAACTCTGTCGTGCGCACTGATGTTCTATCACTGGCGTGCAGAAGTGCACACTGAAGTGCTGCGCGGCACGCCACAGATTATCGCACTAACACTAACATAACCAGGAATGTGGGAGAGAAAAACATCTCTGAACTGCCGGCCATCGAGGTGGTTATCATGCCTTTTCGGCAAGCAGCTTCGTTCTACAGGTGTATGATAATGCTGAGTTTAGTTGCAATGTGAGTTATACATTGCAGTAGATGCACGATTAGCGCACACCTACAAAGTGACGTGGTGTCCTTAACAGGCCCAGAAACGACCTTGCTTTTAACAACAATGGGTGCCTCGCATCACATCGAACGTGCCTGTGCGTCTCTTTCGAGAATATGTAACAATACACTGTAATAAGGGTTTAGTACATTCCTCTGGACGGTAACGTTACCCTTCTGCAAGAGTCGTAAAGATACATATAAAAGAGCAAAATATACACGCTTGCGGAGCAGTGTTATGCCCTCTCATGCGGTGCAAATTTTCACCTTACAAGCGTTGTAATAAGCTCGTTAGATAAATTTAACTACAGTCCTTGGAAGGGTAAGTTTACGCTTAAGGTTACCCTTCCAAAAGAGACGTAAGGATGCACCTAAAAGAGCAGAACATGCACACTTGCAGAGCAATGTTATGCCCATTGACACGGTGCAAAGTTGTACCTTAGAAGCGTTGTAATAAACTCATTAGGTAGGTTTTGACTATAGCCCTTGCGAGGGTAAGTTTACGCTTAAGGTTACCCTTCCTAACACGGCGTAAAGGTGCACCTAAAAGAGCAAAACCATATGCTTTCGCGGAGCAATGTTACACCCATTGATAAGGTGCAAAGTTGTACTCTAGCAGCGTTGTAGTAAGCTCATTAGATAGGCTTAACCGTAACCCTTGCAAGGATAAGTTTACGCTCTGAGATTGAGCATAAGCTTATTCCGAGTGGGTGCAAATATGCACCAGAAAATAAAACGTATGTTTGCACCTTCATGGCCTAAGCGTTACTCTTTCTGAGGAAGGGTAACGTTAGTCATCAAAGGCTTATACTTACACTTGACCAAACGGAGTAACATTACCCCGATAACAGCCTAAACATTACTCCGTACGCACTTACTCCCCCGACGAAGGAGTAACTTTGCACCCAAAGGGGGTCGCCACAGCGTCAGTGGATTTACCCCCTTAAAGGAGTAAGACCACTCCTTTTTTTCTTAGAGTGCACCATGTCGCGGTGAACGCATGTGTTATTGATTGAGGGAAAGCTGGATGATTTTGCAGGTCACTACTGTGACCTGGTGCAGTACAAAATATGAGCCATTATAACGCAGCAGTTTTTCAGACAGCCGCACGCTTAGATACGGCAACCGGTGGAAGACGAGGAAGCCAGGTTACTATGTCGCCGTGCAGGTGTAATAGTGTTGCTGTGAGGCGCACAATTCTAGGAGACAGGTTAGAGTACGCTGGCGGGATTGGTCGGCACAGGCAATTGTGGGCAAGTGCTTGTTCAGTAGGCGGAGAATCAGCAGCAGGAAGCAGAACTTGTAGATGTACTGTGGCGTCGCGGCCGTACAAAATGTAATGAAGTAACTAGCCGGCTCCGTGATGTCTCTATGAGTTACAGGTGAAGTAACATGAGAGAGAGGCATGTATCGTTCACAGTAATAAGAGGAAACATACATCGAGAGAAAGTATGTGAGCGTTTTCCTGAGACGTCTGTCAAGGAAATTGGTTGCGAGCGATAGGAGATGATCTACATATGTTTGGTGGAACAGCAACTGAGAACACAGGCTCGATCTTTGGGCAGAAGGCGACTTAGGAAGGTAATTCTTTAGATAACTAACAAGGAGGTCATTCTAGGATAGTACCCTGAGCATGCGATGCGTGCTCATCGTTATCTTGTGGAAGAATTGATGCAGCTTTACGTGATTCATTGTAATTCCGAAAAATATGTCCTATTTCTCTGGCTACTGACGACTTATACTAGATTGAGGAGAAAGATCATTACGCAATTTTTATCTCGGAACCTCCAGGTTAGGTTTCTTTTCCCGTACGCGCTCTCCTTTCAGCGCCTAGCCCAATCACTCTAATGTGTTCTACTGCTATCATAGTAATTTATCCATGTATTCCAAAACCACGTGGATATGCAATACCTGAGGCAAAATACCAGCATTTTAAGCAATATCATCAACAGTTTTCAGCTTTATTCTTTAATATGTCTCCAGCAAGCCGACGCAAACATTCGTTTGTGCGCTTCATCACGTAGAAAAAGTTCGTTGGCTTTCTAACAGTTTTCGAACACAACTTAGTTCATATAATGGATCAACAACGACGCAAAATGCACAGTATTTGTCAGAGTCCAAAAAGCTGGCCTCTGAGGTGTGCTGTGGGCCTTTTTTAACATTTGTGGAAGCCCAAAGTGTTGTAAAGGTGATGACAACAGTTCGTTTCCCCTTCGATAGATTTCGAAAGCTGGCGATGCAGAAGGAATCACACAGTATGGGGTTTAATGAAACTGATAAGGCGCTTTACGTTTGACAAAGGCTATACAAAGCTTCCGGTAGGCCCTGTACATATATGGTAACGCCCGGAGGATTACTGGAAATGCAATATCTGATAAGTGGATACCTATTGCTCTAAGCTAAAATACATCCTAATTAACTTTTTAGAAGGGCAGCCCGTAAAAATGGTTCCTACTTGAGCGACTGCCTCAGCCGTCGCCCTAAGAGTTTACTATCGTGGCCACGATATTGTGGCCACAGTTGCACCCACATAAAGGCCAACTGTAACTGAACCCCTCCCCTGCGTTTTGTAAAGTTATCTTGCAAACAAAATGATTGCGTCACACATCTTCCTCATTTTCGTGAACATTATGTAAAAAAAAGCATTTTGCCCTTGTACTTCCCTCAGTTCTAGTGAATGTTTACTTCTTTTGTATGTAGGCGTATTTGTAATGGACCCCTAATTTCGTTACCTTTGCAAGGAGTGATTTCATTCTGATTTCACCTCTACGGACAAGCTGGTCAGTTCAAATCAGTTCTTGCGCGGAAAGCATGTGACAAGGTACTTCTGATATATATGTTTTGCTATCACCCAAGTTTTTGTGTTGTGGTGTTGCACCAAAAGAGTTACCGATCTGCTCTTATTTTTTGTTTGTGTCAACATTTTATTCCTATGTCAACAGTGGAACTCTCGGTGTCATGTAAGTGCTCTTGAGTTGAATTTTTTTTTCTCACTCAATATCAAGGTCCTACAATATAAAAGCCACATTATTTTTAATTGACTGGTAGTCTTATGTTCTTCAGCATGTATCTCAACCATGGATGCTTGCCGATACATCAGATTACAAAAAAATGAATTGACTGCTCAGGACATCCGTTAATCTTTACCACTTATACCGTTCTGCCGTGCAGACTAAACGGAGTCAGCGCAGGTAAAAGCTGTTGCATATTTGAGTAGTCATGAGCAATAAAACTCATTACCGCTGGAACTGCTTTGCGTATTTAGAGACATTTATGCACTTCAATCTTCATTTTCTAACATTAACCTGGTCAATTTTAATCCAGTAATTCTGAAATACAGCGCAACGCAAAACGGACCGCAACTTAACGGCGTATTTCCTTATAACTCTAAAAAATGCAGCGGCAAGAAAAACGGAACTATTGAGTACTTTCGCCATTTCACACTTAGTAAATGTTCTGTTTTCCTTTCCAGCTGAGCAACCAAATGGCAAGTATTAGTTAAACACTACTTGTTTGATTCCTTGTATCATTTAGCATTTTGGTTTGGTTTATGGGGTCTAACAGTCCCAAAGCGACTAAGGCTATGAGGGACGCCATAGTTGAGGGCTCCGGAAATTTCGACCACCTGGGGTTCTTTAACGTGCACTGACATCGCACAGTATGCGGGCCTCTAGGATTTCGCCTGCATGGAATTTCGACCCCGCCGCCGGGATCCAACCCGCGTCTTTCGGGCCAGCAGCCGAGCGCCAGAACCACGTTCTTCGTTTTCTTGTACCTAAGCTGGCAGCGAAAATTATGCTATTTTTTTAATCTTAATATATATATATATATATATATATATATATATATATATATATATATATATATATATATATATATATATATATATATATATATATATATATATATATATATAACGCATTTCAGGAGTGCATGTCGTTAGGCGAGTCGGTCGTACATAGTTTAGCAAAGGTACTGCGCAAAATAATGCAAGTACGGACGAGAAGGGCACAAGAGCGGGCGCCCGTCCTTGTTCCCTTCTCGTCCGTGCTTGTATTATTTTTGCGCAGTACCTTTACTCATATATATTATGCACACACGCAAAACCACACATCCGGCTTCGGGCGATACTGCAATATCAGGGCTGAATCCAATTTCCTCTCAATCCAATTTTCTTCTGTGAAGCATTAAGCACACTTCTTGTACCCGCTCATTAAATTTTTCCTGTATTTAAATTTTTATATATTTTATTGTGCTGTTTCATTTCTTCATATCATTTTCAATCCACAGAAGATGAAAAGTAAGTAAAATTTTATTGAATTGTGCATTCTTCGCCGAATTTAGTCTTTAGGAGCCCAGACAAAAAGTGGAACACGCAGCTTGTAGTGGCCTGTTGCTCCCTTCAAATTCGTTGTGCATGTCTAAAGTATAGCTGACAATGGCAATACAATCACCGGTAAATGACAAGTAAAATAATGAAGTTGATCTCAACAAAAACACGCTGCATAAAGACTATTGTTTACACTGCATGACTGATGAAACAAAGTTCAAGGCTGTTTCCACGGCGATAGTGATACTTTGTTATGGCTTAAAGCACAAATTGTGTACCACGGCTGCTTCCATAATATTTTCAATACCATAACTATCCTCTCTTTTCATGGTTTTAATGTGGTTGTGAATGTGCATTTGGTTTTTGCTTCGCTCGCGATGTTCTTTAGGAACATAGCATGACCTTGATTACTCTATTTAAACGAAGTTTTTCATACCTGAAGTTTTTCAATGCTGAATCGTCTCGACAGTCGCGAGTGAAATTGTGGCACTGAAAACAGGTTTAATAAAAAATACTAAGCTCGCGACTTCCGAGGGTATACTTAGCCCACGACCGAAATAAAGCGACGCGTGGAAGGCTGAGTATTCTAAACCTGCTGTATATGTAACATGGTGAGGTTAAACCTGCAAGCCGAAAGATTACTGAGGCAATAAGAGAAATGCGGCTTTTAATCATGACTCTTAGATTCCCTCTCTCTGCACAAATAGACATTTGTTTTCAGAGATGATAAGGAAGCCTTTCCGAAAAATTGGCACAGATTAACATAAAGGTGTACGTGGCATTGCTGCTGTGCTATATGTTATGTGTAATATACAGCCACACATTATGTCGCAATCAGTCGCTGGCGAATGAATTCCAAATTGTGTTCTGGTATACTTACGAGACAGTGCCGTCCAAATAACTTCGCGTTTTCTGCACCTCATTTGTTTGCGCACACCTGACGCTTATGCAAACCTGCCTCCTTTATGGAAGGCTTACATACATAGCATCTTCTTGAGCTTAGACATAACCACATGAGATGCGAAACTCTCGACTTCCATACATCTCATGCACGAAACTGTGACATAAAATTAATATACAATAAAGTCTAGTAAACCGTGTGGGGTGGACTTGGGGAGATAAGTACGTTCTCCCTACTCAATTGCGTCTGACACGGTTCAAAGCCGCCCGGACCCCACCCCGTGATCGCGTACGCTACCGAGCGCTCGCCGACCACGGCGGGCCTTGCTCTGAAGGAACAAAGGAACAACACACTGGCTGACGCAAACAGGCATTTATTGCTACAGAAACAATAACGCCAGCTAGCAACAAGGTACGCTAATGAATCGAGGACATCCGACTCACCAGCAAGGTTCCGAGCGAATGTTCGCCCGCGCTAGGGCAAGGGATATATCCTCCGAAGGCCGGACGGGACGAGTACGGTTGCCTGTCTCCCCGTCGCTTCCTCGCCCCGCCGGCGAAGAGCGGAGCCGCGAGCGACACGTCCGCCCGCGCCGACGATCCCAGCCGAATCCCCCATCTCCCGCGGGCGGGCTTCAGCAGTCTCCCGCGCAGCGACGCTGGCGCCTTCTCTTGCCAGTTAATGTAACTGACAAGGAAATGCGTTCATCCTCAGGGTGAGACTGCTGCTGCACGGTGCCTCGCGGGAAAGCAAACACAGGGGGCTGCAGGGCAGGTCCCCTCAACCGTCATGTCACTTTTGTGATCAAATGAACTCTTCAGTCGGGACAACACTGTATGAGGCTCTGCGCATACAACTACCTTACTCCTGTTTGTAGAATAGTAAACTGGGCAAGTCGGTGGGTATCCATAATAGAATAACCTAAGTGTCACACACAGCGCTAAGTGTTCCGCTTCTTCCTATAGCTCGTATCGTCTTATGCGTGGCAGTTTCTTTAATTATTGTTACTCCGGTATATTTCTGAAAATCAGTATTTGCAAGCACCATATTCATTAATTCAATCAAGGTTCTTAGTTATCAAATGACACTAGTTCACTCTTTTCTCCATTTAGACGTGCGGCCTTTCTTCTGCATTTCCTTTTCCTCAGGGAGAAGAAGCGCTTCTTCGCTATGGTGGGCACTATCTGCTGCCTGTTGTTGCTTGCCGCCCTACTCGCCGGTATCTACGCCGGCACCAACATTCTCACAAGCGCTGAGGGGTTTGCTCCGTCATCTCTCGCTCCCCTTCTTGTTACGATATAACAAGACTCGCTACGTGAACGGGAACCTAGGAGGACGCAGCGACGGGTTCCAGAGCTGTTTGGTTGAAATGCGATCCCGTGGAAAGCACGCACGTGGCGTTGACTCGTGCTTGTAGCGTCCACTGTAATCCCCAAATTTGTGACCTTAGTCATCAGTGAGCACACTCTTAGTACCAGGACAATACTTTTCGAGTTCCCAGCTTGGCTTGCGGATACAGCTCACGTTTGACAAGGTGCTAAGGCCTAGTGGAAACCTGGACGGAGCGCCCGTGGGCTGTATGAACATAAGACAACACGGTACATTATAAAAAAAGCGAAATCGCTGGTTAATAACGTGCAGGACAACCACAATACAGCGCCGGCCTTGAATTTGGCTTATATCAAAATGCAGCCTCGTGGCTGGATTCGAGTCCTCACCTCGTGATGACTGCAGAATGCCAGGCGCCGAGTCACGTGAAAACAAAATTTAGATATTTCAATTGTCATAGGTTATATGTTTCGGAGAATCCACCAAGGTGGAATAGATAGCCGTATGGCTGCGCTTGGGTGGATGGCAATGAGTAATTACTCCATTATTACAATTATCGTAGTTTCGTCCACACGGGATTCTTAGGATAAGCAACGTATTTAGACGTGGTGACAATGAACGCCAAATGTAAAACATAGATTGGCAATGGCTAACCTGAAAGTGAGTTTCTGAAACGCCGCCACAGCAGTGAGCGCTAGAATTCCTGTGAAGATCGGGGAATCCATAATACTGCCAACGATCTAAAAGGACCCGTTCGCAGCATTCTAAAATCATAAGGAAAATTGATGACTTGTAAATTTTTGCCGTAGGGTGCTCATAGCAAAACACTCACATGCACCTATAACGCATTCTCTTTAACAGACGAGGAGGACAATGGAG
The DNA here is from genome assembly GCF_052857255.1 of Amblyomma americanum. Taxonomy (NCBI): domain Eukaryota; kingdom Metazoa; phylum Arthropoda; class Arachnida; order Ixodida; family Ixodidae; genus Amblyomma; species Amblyomma americanum. Next base: position 4,135,955 of record NC_135507.1, on the reverse strand, counting down.
TAACGGAAGACCGCAAACAAACGTACTCGTCGGGACCCGGATCCTCAAAGCCTGGGGATGGGTCGTCAACAACGCAGGCAAGTTTCGGTTGCCATAGAAAGTGCCAGGGTTTAATATTTCCTGCCATGTTGCATTATCGAGAAAGATGCGGCTGCCTCAAAGGCAGAAAGCGTCTCGCTTAGAATGGGATGTATACTGCTGCTAGTGTTGCTGACAGAAAGAAAGAAAGGGGAAGTGCATGGGCCTGCCCACTGGCTCAAGCCGAGCCACAGCCGCTGCCAGGTGCTGAAGGTAGGATATTTGAAAGATAGAAAAAAGATGGAAAGAAAAGGCACGCGCTGGTGTACGCCGAGCCGATCTCGCAGGCAGTGCAATACCGGGAGGACCAGTGCCAGAGTGCTTCAAGCCGAGCACTCCGCCATATTAAAAAAATAAGATTAATATTTGGGGTCTAAGGACCCGCAGCAGATATTAAATCAGGTATCAGGTATCAGATATCATGGATCAGATCTATAGTCACACTAATTGTTTTGTGGGGCTGCCGGTAGGGTTTTAGTGTATGCACAAGCGTGGACTGTCCGTCTTTCAGCAACAGTTTGCAGCAGGCACTGGCTCGCGCCAACACGAGCTGCAGCACACGGCGGACAACACACTTGGTAAAATGAAAATGAAAATTGGTTGTTGGGGAAAGGAAATGGCGCAGTATCTGTTTCACATATCGGTGGACCCCTCAACCACGTGGTAAGGGAAGGGATAAAGGAGGGAGTGAAAGAAGAAAGGAAGAAAGGGATGCCGTAGTGGAGGGCTCCGAATAATTTCGACCACCTGGGTATCTTTAACGTGCACTGGCATCGCACAGCATACGGGCGCCTTAGCGTCTCGCCTCCATCGAAACGCGGCCGCCGCGGTCGTGTTCGAACTCGGGTACTCCGGATCAGCAGCTAAGGGCCCTAACCACTGAGCCACCGCGGCGGGGCACACACAAGTATTCCCTTCAATTCTCAAAACACGGTCTCGGAGCTGGGTGGTGATGGAAAGTGATATGTCCACCATCCGTCCGGAGAGCTAGTATTTTTGACGCGTGCAATACAAAGCATTCAAGTGCAATGTAACAAAAACCGCACTACAGTCAGCGTCCTTTGGTTGCAGGTGACAATGAGCGATGCTGTGGTTGTACTATCGCCTTCACTACAGGTTTAAACGTGCCCGTACTGAGCTCGTTTCGTGGCAGCACTTATAGTGCATTCCGTCACTGTACACTGAAAACTAGATTACAGGCACTCAAGTGGAACTCAGCGCGGATCTACTAATGTCGATTTCCTTGAGAACCATTTTCATACCCTGACTTAGTGTTGAAAGCCCACTCTGTTCATGTCCTTTTCAGTCTCTTTGGACTCCAGTCAGAGTCATTTGTATAGGAAGCACGGCGCTACTGTTTAACGCATTTTTTATGAGTGAGGGCCAGAGTTCAAAGGCTATAGAACAAGCTGACGGAAGAAAAAAAATCGTTATTTGCACTCCTTCCATCACGTTGTATGAAAAGGAGATAGGATTTTTAGACGCCTCATGATGTGTCACCTGTTGATCTCTGGCGCGCAAGTGTACTTCGGTTTGTTTTTCTTTGCACGTTGGAGTTTATAGCGCTCTCTGTGCTATCTATGCACTGTGTGCCTTTCGCACCTACGTCGTTTATCTGTGTATATATATTGCGTTCCTTCATAATAAAATTTATTTGAGAGACGGCACCTGTCTTGTTCCCCTTCCAGTGTGTTTCGTCCCTCCGCGCTCAATGTTGCGCCAAAATGAACGACATCTAACTCGTCCAACTCACCATTATTCTGAGACACAGAATTCAACTAGCGAGCTAACTGGGAAGTTGACGGAGGTTCAACCTGTGAAATACTAATTTCATACAGTGCTGAATGTTAGACTGAGAACGCTATTGAATTTTTAATATGAGTAACAGTCGACCGGCGGCTCATTCTAAACATGTGGAATTAGGACGTTGTAGGTGAATTTTGTACTAAGAATCTAAGACGTAGAAATGAAACATTCCTCACCCCCTAATCAATTTGAGCTCACGACCACAGCAGCAAAAAGAACTTCGGTTTCGCCGTTACGAAATGAAGGGCGCATTGGCACAGGCTTATAGATTATCGTGAGAAACAGTTAAAGACGGCATTGATTTTCCTTTATAAAAGCAGCTGGCTGTGGCGACACCTCTTTTTCGTTTTTGGCATTTTATAGGTAAAAGAACTCGCACTAAGCGGGCCTAGGCAATTTTTCGTTACAATGCCAAATCAATACAGGACAAGCTCAGTTTTCCCTGAGCCTGCTTTTAGGCGAAATAATGAAACTTCCTAAGCCACAGCTACACGTGTAAATCTAGATGACATATTAATAATGTTCTGAAACCGGTTGAAGATTCTCGCTTGGGCATGCGGCTCCACTGAAACACGTATTAAGCGGTAAGACTTGCTCAACTGTAAAATCAGAACTCCCCTACACACAGTGCTTCTGTTTCCGATTAGCAAGTCAAAAAGAGAACTATAAACCCACACGTCTCTACTGACGGCGAACTGACTGAATGAGATGAATTAGAAAAATTGCTCACTTAATATGCACCTGAAATACCTGACTTGAGCGAATATTGTGAATAAATCGTTACTTTGTGGAACGTTGCTCTTATTTATATATACGATTGGATTCTCTGCAGTGGGAACGCTAGTACCAGTTTAATGGGCGAATAATTTGCCACGGCAAATCGCGAACGCCATTACTTCTGTCTGTGCAGCATTATATTAAATCTGATAAGGTGTGCAGCCCCGGGCATTTTCAATTCAAAGTTGCCAAGGATTAACATCAGGTAATGTAGTCCTGTACCTCTATCATTTGGAAACTTTTGGTTTATGACTTCCCTGCCCTTGGTGTTCTGTGCGACCATTGCCTACCCGCGATTTATGTATAGAGGTACACATAAAAAACAACGTGGTCGTCATCGCGCGATGCACCTGCGCATCTTCCAAAAGTGGGCTGGTCTTCTTAAGTATAGTAAACGTAATCGGAAATGGCAAGAAGCATGAGTATAATATTTAGTGGTTTCTTGGCTTCACATCCCTGTAGCTATAATGACGGACGTTACAAGGAGCCGTTCGGCGCATCTTATAGTTCGGTAATCACATTAAACTCCATAATCGACTTTTGAAATGCCGCCGTACAGAAATCTACTGTAATTTCAAATTTCTGGCCCTCTTGAGAGTTATGAGACAACTTCTAAATACAGCTCTAAATGCTAGCTGTTGCTGTTTGGCTCCACAAACTGTCTGAAAAATGACTGTTGTCCTTGTTGTTTTGCAGCCGCAATCGACGTCGTCATTATTAGATTTTCACCATATCTCGTTTTAACCACCCTTCAATTCATGTACGCTCACTTAAATTCATTTTTTCCCTAAAAAGGGCATTAGATCTCATGATTTGTTTACTGAATAAGTGAAGAAAATGATAAAATGCACTAGGCAATTTCCAGTTCATTTAAATTGATTGCATTCAACGTGAGAGCTCCTGCGTGGAAGTGTTCGAAAAGCGTCCGACAAAATTTTCAACTTGCATGCTTTAAGGAACATCGGGGCGAATTCCACGTATAATCCTCCCCTTTGCGTGAAAGGGCAACGAATTGGATCCGCTGTTTGGCGTCAATTTCAGGCCACCTCCGAGATGCCGACGGCACATCCCACTCATCCATCCCGAGCACAGCCTCCTCCTGCTACCATCCGGCCTACGCCGACAGCATCTTCCTCGAATGCGACAATCTCGGTGACTGGGGCCACGACTGATTCGATGAGTACGACCAAGGTGGCGACTGATTCCACGCCATGCACTACGCTCTCGGCGACAGCAAGCCCGCAGACCACCGTATCAGCTCAAACGACTACGCCAAAACGTGAGGGCTGGCCTTTTTTTTTCATTCTAATGCTCATGCGTCAGAAATAGGAGATCATGTCGCAAGGGGAAGCTACGCTGAGCCAGGCGGGCCGGCAACAAAGTGGAAGTCAACGCGTTATCCTCATTCAAGTGCGATGGCATTACGCGTGGACAGGACAGCGACTGCACGAAACGCGGCGAAGAATAAAACTCACTCGAGAAATACGAGCCAGCCTTTAGAAGTTTAAATTCAGCCACGTGATACTTATGGAGACAAGCACGCGACTAAGTAATAATAGTTACGGCAACATCACTATGCACGCACCGTTACTATAGCCTGAAGTGAAAAGCAGGAGCATAGTATAGTAGGTTCACAAAATACGATGTGCTAACTATCCACTAAGAACTACGCCCTATGTGCGGGTTGAGTAAGTGTGTATTCAGGTTGGATGCGTACCACGGCGAAAATGTGGTCTTACACAAGTACAGTCACGGAGAAAACTTTCAGGATGCGGGCTCATGAAAAAGAAATAATGAGAGCATTAAAAGCGTAATCGGGGAAAAAAATGTCGATCATAAACTAATTCACTGCTTGGAGAGAAGTGACGTCCCCAGACCTGAAGTGACAACTGTACGTTTAAATGTGTCTTCAATTTGTCCGTGCCGACACCTTTAGACACCTTCGGTAAAACATCTAAGCACGGCTGGATGACTCGAAGAGATGCCTAGCTGCGTGCAGACATGCGTGTAGGGGACCGCAAACGCAACCGCGACAGAATGACACCAAACTCGATGTTAATACATCAAAATTCCCCACCACATTCGCACTGCATTCGCATAACGTGAGTAGGTGCCCCTGTAAATTTTTTTTCTGCGTTGCCTGCCTAGCTAGTGAACCGCATTCGTGCCAGCCGATAGAGCACGCATGCCCGGAATATTTTGCATTTTCACTTTCGTTTTCGGAAAGCATCATTTGTTTATAAAGAATCCGCATTCCGGGAAAGTGTTCTTGACTGTACACAGTACTGGCCAACAAAGAGGCACTCAGATCTTCAACAGTAGAAGGTTTACCCAGAAAGCAACATACCAGACTCTATATGTTCGAAACCTGCAGCTTGGCGTCCATCTCTATTGGACACACGCTAGAAGGCAGTTAACAACACGAATGATTTGTGTTGTTGGCAGAACTCTCCGCTGGTGAAGCGTACCGCTAATACTCTCCTGCTCGCCCCTTAGATGGTCGTGGAGTAGGCACTTTATGCTCTCAGCCACTCCATCTGTCGTCATGTGGCTCAGACAGGTTTGGATCATAAGGTTAATGTAGCCAGAGGCTTAGGAGTTGATAATCGGCCATCCGTGGACCAGTCGGCGTTGAGAACAGGACGAATGCAGAGACGTGAAATTCCATGCGTGAAGTACTCATTTCCGGACGTTTGGATTAATACAGGTAGATAATACTTTAGAACCGATGAGGAAGATCTCAAGGAGAAAAAAAAGAAGGTGAACACGGCCGTTATCAAGCATATATAGATCACTTAGGGGTACAACAAATATGATGTAATTCGGGTCCTTCGGATTGGTGCTGTGGTTACGCGGCTGACATCTGCGAACGCGGGAGTATACACGAAATGAGACGTGCTATAAAAACTAGAGATTGACCAGACAGCGGTTGATAGATTAACTCCAGGTAGTCACGGAAAGTCAGAAAGTAAAGCTGTACAAGGAGGATAAGAGTTAGACGTCATTTCAGGCTCGTGAAAAACAAAACAAAATATTCTGAGGAAACCCTTAGAAAATCGAATGACAAGAAGTGGGCAGCCAGTCTGCAGGCTCTTGTATAGTAATAACAGAGATAAGCTGTGTAAGAAAAAAACTAGAAGCATTAAGAGAGACATAGCAGAGACAACAAGATGGAAAAAGAAGTTACCGTGAGCATAAAAAAGTTCACGAAATCAAGACGGCCGATGGACACATAAATAGAAATAAAAGAATCACAGCTTAAAAAATGCCGTAAGATCAAAATTCAGAAGGTAGCGCTACATATTATTCGAAGATGCAGTGCCCTCCATACTGAGGCTCGATAAGGTTGTCCTAAAAGGAGAGAATATGTAAGTAAACATGAACAGGAAGAAATTGCACGAAAAATCACAGAAATTGAAATAGAGCTTTGAACTTAGGAAGAAAAATGCTCACAATCCCCCCCAAAAAACAAGCAACCACAATAGGAACAAAAAAGTTTCGATGAAACGGCATTTTTAATTCTGTAGGCAATATGGCGCTCGCCACCACTTTGATTCAACGTGTATGCGAATAAGATATACGTCGGAACCAAGACGCCATTCAGTGAAGCGGTGCGCAGTATCAAGCGTTCCCGTGGAAATAACGGTGCGACATTGTCGGGGCAAGGGGCTCCCTTTCTAAATCGGATGGAGGAAGCAATTTTAATCTGTCATTCATTCTTACTGTCGTCCGAGATAGTTATGAGACGACCAGAGCCCGTCATATAACTTCTAAGGCACAAGCAGACCTTCATGCAATTAGCTTGGAAAGTCCCCATGCTGTTTTGAATGCGATGAGTGCGCTTAACATGGCGCCAATCAGCAGCATCTGGCTGCCGCTCGAGCGGAAAAAAATTAGATTAATGATATGAGCATGAGCGTTGGGTCTCTTCTAGTTGACGTCTAAATGCGCACAAGCCGCGCTACGAATTTCTAAGAAGTTTAAATCTGGTTACACACCTGTCAGAGAGACCACGTACGCAATCAGACCGAAGTAGGTGAAGCAATGTACGTTCAACGGCCGAAGATGAAGGAAGCGCGCCCGTTAATTGCTCTTAGGACCGAAGACAGCATACCCTGTTCTTAAGGTCATATTCTGCTGTAAAGCACTTATTGCGTGTGCGCGGAGCACCTCAACAGGCGTTTTTTCCTCTTGCTTCTACCCTCAACAGGTCCGGGTCTGCGTCGCTTCACCACCGTGTGCACAGTGAGCTACCTTCACGTTGGTCTCGTGATGCCTCCGGGAGATAACTGCAACTACATCTTCTACGACTCACTCTACTCACGGCCCGAGGACACCTTCATGGAGACATTCACCAACAACTACCTCAAGCCCTTCTTCGATGCGGCCAGGCAGAGCACCACAGTCCGCTTCGGGTTCTCTGTGCACGCACCGTAAGCCATTGCGTCCTTCTCGCTCTTCGATGATATTTTTCATCTCGAGAAAAGAAAATTCGTAGAGAAAAAATTTATAAACTACCGTTCTGCACAAATGTTTTTGCGTAAGCGCCAGGCTGCATTTCTGGCACCACGCAACGCGGTACACGGTAGAGAATAATAAAAATCGCTCATTGGGAAGCGGAACCTCACGTTTCCAGCCTTTGCATGCCAGGTTGCCCTGACGCAGTACTCTTTCCCTTATCACTGGGATGACCAAATTGGCCACACTTCGGGGATGCTGTATTCGTTGCTAAAGCGTACCAATGGCCATCGTCGACTTTCTCCGCTTTGTAATTTATTAGTAGGCCTGAGGAGATTCATGTGGCACTCCATCCGTGGTTAATTATCACTACTTTGCAGGGTCAAATAAAGTTTTCCGTCCGTTCATCCATCCGTCCGTTCATCCATCCATCCGTCCATCCGTCCATCCGTCCATCCGTCCGTCCGTCCATCCGTCCGTCCGTCCATCCGTCCGTCCATCCGTCCGTCCGTCCATCCGTCCGTCCATCCGTCCGTCCGTCCGTCCGTCCATCCGTCCATCCGTCCGTCCGTCCATCCATCCGTCCATCCGTCCGTCCGTCCATCCGTCCATCCGTCCATCCATCCATCCATCCATCCATCCATCCATCCATCCATCCATCCATCCATCCATCCATCCATCCATCCATCCATCCATCTTAGGCTTTTAGTGTGTACTTTGGGACATGACAGCATATTTGACGGTATCTTGTGTGGCATATCTGTAAAGATAGATAAGTGAGTGTGAGGTCCCATTCAGCTGTCCTCCGCGATTGCTGGCGCCTCTCTTCGCTGTATTGATTCATTGAAGAGACTAATTGCGAATTGCGCTACGAATGCAATGAGAAGACCTCATAGACGACTCAGTGTGAGGAAATAATTTCCACCGGTTTTAAATTTTATAGTGCATGTAGAAGTCGTTGGACTGGTACTGCGTGACAATGAACACGAATGAATAATATGTATTCGGTAGCTGGAGGGGAAGTTAACAAGTTTTTGCACTGAACCAATGCCCAAAATGGTTTTTTAACTATCAGCGGCTACTCCGTCTTAACATTATTTATCGTAAATGCTTATTAGTAATCGGGGCATAGGATTTCTGCTCTGTACCAATAGGCTCGTCCACAGCGGGATTCAAAATCCTATTGCTTACAATCGAGTCCTAGCGCTACCTGATCGTTATCATCACAACCAACCCCAGTACGTCCGCTCCAGAGTTGTACCTCTTCCAATGATGTCCATGAGTCCTGTCCTGCGCTACGTGCTGCAAACCTAAGCCTGCGAACAGCTCAGTGCCGTCTAACATTGTAATTCTCTGTCGCCTCGAACGCATTTTATTCCTCCGAGTCCATTACACTAACCTACTTGCTAACCGTGACCTCTGCACAACGTGCCCTGCGCCGCTCTGTGTTCACTACGGCCTCTTGAGCTCAGCTAGGATATCATTACATAATCTCTATTTTCTAGTCCACTCTGCTATTTTCTTGTGTCTTACTGCCGCACAACTATACTGAAGTGGCTTTCCAGGTGTCTGCAATGGCACAGGGTCGGCCGATGCCGCAACAGTCAGTCGAGAAATGGCTTTAGTCACCTCTATAAGAACGGAAATTTTCCCTCCTTACTTCCTGCAGGGCAGTCGATGGTTTCACCAACGAGATCCGGTCGGCCGATGGCAAGAAGCACTACAAGGACCACTGGCAGCAGAACGTCTACGGCTGGGGCTTTCTCAACATCCACGAGCTAATCGTGAAGAACAGCCCGCAGGTGGTGAAGTCTGCACTCACCGCACTCAAGGTTTGGTGTCTGAACCTCTGAGCCGGTTCGGTTGAACAACGACTGAAACACCGCTTTTTAGTCCAAAAAGATCGAATCCACTTTTCGAAATTCAACCGGATGAATGAATCGTTTTAGGAGATTTGCAGTCTTGTCATACCAAGAGATTATGTTCATTTCCTCATGCTTTTTCATGTTCAATTGCCTTCATGCTCAGTAAGAATCGAGACAAGCAAGAGGAAGTGGTGCTTACGTCACGAGCAGTAGATGGTTTGTCTTGTACTGCGCTTTGCTACTCCCCGTTCCTAATTAAGGAAATGAGAAGCATGGCAGTAAGTGAGATACGCAGCTTGCCATGAAACTATATTTCAAGCCACTAAGATGAATAAGAATGCATCGCTAAAGTGAAAGTGGCGATGCATATTAGACATTCTCAGCAGCACTGTAACGCCGCTGTCAGCATATACAGTGGCAGTCTGTCTTTTCAAAGAATCTTATTCATAAAACTTATTTTAAAAAACGGTGCTAAAACACTGACATAAATCTGTTGCTATTTACAAACGAAGAAAACAAGGGTGCCCCAGGTTACTTTGACAAGGAATGACTTCTCTTCCGCAAATAACTATTCAAAAAAGGTAAATACACTACAGGCGACGTAGCCTATTTAGCAACATAGAGAGACAGTTATTCACTGCCTTTTACATACAAAGGACAACACCAGTATGTTTAAGATGAAAAGATAACGCGTTCGAGTTTTAATGTTTTATTTTCGTGTTCTGCAAGCACGAGCGCTTTGAAAAGACTATACCTCCTGTTCTCTTTACAAAACGAGTTATTTTGGCGAGCATAGGTCAACAGACGCGTAATTAAGAACGTTATAGCAGCGCTCAATATATTCTTCGACATAGGAGGACCAAAGAAAAATTACAAGTGTGCACATCAGAGGGCGGAAATGTTTTCTTGTAACGGAATGTGTCGATCTATATTAAAATGTTGCCATATTACACTCCCGTGAATAATTCGTTGCCAATAAGTGTTTTCATGACCTGTAAAGCCTGTGTTGCTAGTGCTCGCAAAGCACCAAATCTCATCAGTCTTGTACGAAGAGCATTTACAAACCTATTTTCTCAAAGCAAAGTAAGTGTCCGCTCGAAAAAGCGCAGAAAGATGCTGCTAAACTCTCTGACAAAAAAAGAAAGCTAACCAGTTATGCCGGTAAACAGCTTACCATTTCAACAAACATGCGTCTAGATGACCCGGCAATATAATGACCTTGAATAGCGCTATTGGCTTATTTTATGTGCATGTGCGTGCTTCGTTGGAGTTTTAGGGATTCAGACACTAGAATTACTTGGTGAGTTTGATCGTAGAGCCTGAAAAGTTTTCTGAACTCAACAGTCAGTATAGCATATTTCTGCCGCTCGCAAGCCAAATACTTACAGCAGAAATTTCAGTGTGTCAGCAGCTCAGAAGTCTCACTGCAGAGACGCAGATATTACTAAGGCTGAAATTCTTCCATAGTATATACCATTCTAAAACAGGTTTTGACCATGACCATTATTTAATCCCGCCAGACTATTTGTCTGCAAGAAGGGACCACCCTTTCAAAGTAAACGAAATTAAATGCAGAACTGATTTACTATAAGGTTGTTTTTTCATAAATAATAAATGAATGAAATAAGTTGCCCCAGGAAGTCCTTTCAACGAAATGTATGAATAGTGCGCCGCATTGCTGCAATTTTATACTTGTGTTTATATCAAAGTATGCTGCAATGTATTTTCTGTATTTTTTTCTTTTCCTGTCACTATGTTGTAGGATTATTGTAACTCTCTCCCTCCGCTGTAATGACAAAGCGGCGCTGTGGGTAATGTGATAAATAAATAAATAACAGGAGCAAATTCTAGGTAAGCGAAATTTTAATTGTCTACACGATAGTGGGTTTGCGTATTGCGGCAATCAACAGTTGCATTTTGGTACAAGGATGCTTTTTGTGTCGCCCGCGCGGCTCATGGTTCGCTGCCCTTTTTTATGTTTGAAGATAAATCTTTGCCAACTTTTACGTCCAGTGAGCCATAATTAATAGGCTCAACATCACAAGCACCCCTGTGCTGGCGCATGCGCCAATTACAAGCTGGCAGGCAGCCTCAATCTTCGTCGTCGGATTCAGGGTTGAGAGGAAAATTCGAATGTTTCGATATCGGCAGGACACAATATACAGTTCCTTCCTTTCTTCCTTCTTTCCTTTAGTGTATTTACTTACTTTACTCTACTTCATTACATACCTTACTTACTTTGCTTATTTACCTTACTTTACTTACTTTGCTTTCTTTCTTTCTTTTCCTTTTTTTTGTTGCGCGTGGAGCAGAACTAGTTACTTGCGCTGGTCTGAACTGCAGGGGGGGGGGGGGGGGAATTGAAATTCGGAAGTAGCTGTGGCAGAGTACGAAAACGTTACGTCTTTGAGTGTTGCTGGCGGTTGTGGCCGTTATGGTCAAAGTTCAGCTCAAGCTCTGCGATTATAGCACAATGTCTCGCAGGAGTTGGAAGAAATCGCGGTTGCGGAAGGCAAGAATGCTTCCAACACGGTCATCGGACTTTACTGCCGGCCTCAAACGACCTGCGATCAAGTGGCGGATTACATGAAGTGAGCGCTCGATGTTTTGATTTCTTTCACTTCCAAGAAGCGCGTCGGCACAGAGATTGTTAGACTTGCTGCAGTTTCCTTTATTAATCCTCATCCTATTTTGTATGATGCAATCATGCCTTAAACGCCTTATCATATGTCATACGTTATCCCTGTCGTGTTACCGTAAGTGTTCGGAGTCTTTTGTTCCCGAAGCGTCGCAAAGTACCCCGTAAAGGAGCTGTTGGCAAAAGTTCTTTTTACAGTTGGCATTTAATATTCATGCTGTACTTGCAGGACTACATTCATTCCGGAAGGAGTGGTGATTCTTGGACACTTATCTCACCGCGACAACAACATCACTGAATGCTTCATACTTGCGCCAACCTTAAGGATTACTAAGGGCAGAAATTATGAAAACCTTAGCTACATACATACTCTGGTGAGCTCCACATCAATCAGTTGCCTGAGTTTCTAATCCTGCAAGGTGCATGCTGCATAGCGTATTTGTTGCTCTTATACTACAAAGGGCCAAAATTGGGTGCAATTTCCCCATGCTACCGAAGTACTGAAACTCGGCAAGATCAAGCGTAACATATACATTTATTCAAATAACCCAGTCCTGTACCATCCGCGGCTACCTTATTCACACAAACTGCCTAAACTTCCTAAACTTCTCAGTCTCCATATGGCTGAGTGCAAACAAAGGTATTCACCATGGGTAGCACACGCGAGATAGCCCCGAGTCTTTTCGAAGCCAAAGCACCAGGCGGTAGAGTATATATGCGAAAAAGAAAGAAAGAAAACGTATTTTTGGTTTCAAACTTCTCATGTATCTGCTTGTAACTTACCAACATATTCTTCTAAGTATCTTACCTATGCTTCTAATATCTAAGTGAGAGAAAAAACTTTTTCGTTATATTTTCAGGAGCGCTTAAAATTTCCGTAAATTTTACCTTTGTATTCAGCAACCAACCGCCACAACAACTGATCCTCCACGGCGGGTCCCGCGAAACAACGTTTTCTTATTGCAAGGTGCTTCCATCAGAGTTGTAGATAATAATAATAATAATAATAATAATAATAATAATAATAATAATAATAATAATAATAATAATAATAATAATAATAATAATAATAATAATAATAATAATAATACTTTTGTTATATAGTAGTTACAGAACTAAGTTTAGTTATATCAGTACCTGCCCTAAATTTTCACACATTGAATTATCTCAAGTGCTTGAGAGATTTTTACCTCACACTCACCAGGACAGCTAGTCTGAGAACGGCAAATTGTATAATGGCAAACCTTGCAAAACCGCGGTGTTATCGAAATTAGTGATGTGTTCAGTTAACTCGCTTCGGCAACAGGAGTTGTGTCTTCAAACTTTAGTCCTGTTCTGCTCTCTTTGCTCTCAGGCGAAGCTTTTAACTTGTTAAAAGTCAGACTGTCCGTCAGGTGTGAGGAAATGAGTGGTCCCTGACCCATGCCCAGATTTCCAGCCTTCCTGCGAAATCAAGCGCGGCGAAGAGCTTTGTGAGAGAGCGCTTTCTCCATTTCGTCTTCCAATATGCGATAAAATATTTATTCGGTCCCTAGCATTGTTTACATGTTTCTGCATGTAGTCCTTTATAAACTTCACTCAATTACATCGCGGCGCACAAATCGGTAGGCCTTGACGCCGTCTGGCTAACTTGCCCCCTGTGACATATTATGCAAACCATCAACATCATTATGGTATGACTGGGTAGAGTGAACGATCGATTAACTGGAAGCGCCTGCATATTGTTATGACACACTCCAACCCTGATTGTTATGAAGGTCAACACTCTAAACACGAGTTATCCCATATGGGAGTAAAAATGGCCGCAAGCTCTCCTGTAGCGCACTCTCTTTAAGGGGAAAGGTACTCTACTGGAGCCCTGGAGTAGAGCCCTAGGGTAGAGCCCTGAGGCGGCCTCCTCCCATTACTAGGTTCATCGTTGTTATGCTTTGCGGCGGGAATATGACTCCGCTGCCAAGAGTAAGCATTCCGTATATTTACTGAACAATGTCTTCCCCGGTACTTCAGAAACATACTCAGCCCCTAAAAGGGTGTCCCTAAAAGGGAAGCTTATTCCCTTTTTACTTCCATATAGGTTAATTCGGTTTTAGAGTGTGCGAAAGAGGCTTCCTTCAATTCGCGTTCGCCTAGAGATCTATACCGGCCTCTTTTCTTCTCTAGATTGAAATAAATGCTATTGTTGGCTGTAATTAGAGTACGGCCTTTCCTCTGAGCGTGGCGAGAACTCTTAGCAGCTCTTCACTATATCTCTTCTCTCATTTATTCCTTTTATTGCACACTCTGGTTTTAGACCTCTCGAAGTAAGAGCGCAAAAAATACAGACGGGACACATAGAACAAAAACACACAACGAGCGCTGTTTTTCAAAGGCACATAGAACAAAAACACAATGAGCGCTTTCTTTCAAAGAGAGACAGCGCTCGTTGTGTGTTCTTGTTCTATGTATCCCGTCTGTGTTTCCCACGTTCTCAATTCATGTTGGATCACCAACAAGCCCAAGCTGCTGTTTTGGCTAGTTTTAGCGTCGAAGTGATGCTTTTAAATCAATGCATTGGATTCCTCAATATCGGCTTGTTTAGCAGAAGGGAAACGTGTCTGAAGAGATTATTTTTGCCATATGCGCGGTCTTGTGATCTTTCTTTTTTCTTTTTACTTCTTACTCCCACCCCGAACAGAGCATTCTTTTCATTGCTTGCCTTTAAATTTACTAACCAACTTTTTTTTACTTTCCTTTTGCGTTTTGCACAGCACTGTTACAATATGTTTTCATATGTACATTTTGACACAGTACAATATTCTGGATAGTGTTGCTTGTTCTTGTATAACTGCTGTTGTGGAGAGCAACTGCTGACGCGCCACTGTTGCTGCACCGTCGGTGTCCTCTGAGGCCAGGGCCTAGTCAGGAGGATGTGTTCAGTCCTTTTGCCCTGCCTCAAGGGGGAGAACTATGTATTACATCAATAAACAATATAAACACACTATATATCTTAAAAATACGTGCTTTTTTCGAGCGAGAAATGAAGTCTCGCTCATTTATTCCTGTCGCTTCACAGCAGGATTCCATGGCAGCAGTGAGGCACCTGCAAAAGACGCACGGCATCGACACCATGTATTCTGTGTCGTTCACGATGGCGGGGCGTTGGTACCAGCCAAGGAATCCGGACAATCATTTCTCCAGAGCAGGAAGGTACCGCCCAGGGTACCCCTGCAGAACCGGAAACTACTCGCAAAAAGTATTCGTGCCAGAGGCAAGTCTCGTCTTGCTTACTGGGTGTACGATATGCTCATAGCGTCGATTGCAGAGAGAACTGCACCATGAAGAAGGGATAAATACGAATTAAAGTGCACTGAACCCGTGTGACACACCTTCAACCAAATTTGCGGAACCGGAGTGGCATTGAAGTGAAATCCATGTGCAACAAAAAAGTGCAAATGTTTCAACGTAATTAAACCGAGTAGACATGCGAAAGAATGTGATTAGCCTGGTTGTCTAATGGTTTTGCATTGCTGGGTCATGGGCACGTCTGGCGGCAATATTAGTTCGATAACAGTATAAGCTGATGAACACGACGATGTGCAATGCACAGCGCGAGGGTGTTATGTTAGTTAAATGGTATTATTAATTGATGAACACTATGATGTCCAATGCACAGCGCGAGTGTGTCTATATTAGTAGGATAGTGGTATTAGTTGATGAAGACGACGATGTGCAATGCACAGCTCGAGAGTGCATTGCACATTAAGGCGAGATAGGTTGCGGCGATAGCATAGTGGTCTCGTGCAGTGGCCTGTGAAGTTGATCTTTTAGTGCGGGTTTGGCTACGGTAGCCGTCAAAGGCAAGCTGGAGAAAAACTCGGTGAGTCGGTTGGAACTCGTGAGGCAGTGTTCTCGCACACGGAACGCATGGACATCGTGGCAAAAAACGAGGGACGCTTAAGCTCCCACTTAGCCACCTCAGTGGTTCAGTAGTTAGGGCACTCAGCTGCTGACCCGAAAGACGCGGGTTCAATCCTGGCCGTTGAATTTCGATGGAGGCAGATTTCTAGAGGCCCGTGCAGTGTGCAATATCAGTGCACGCTAAAGAACTCCAGGTGGTCTAAATTTACGGAGCCCTTCATACGACGTTGCTTACTACTAGCTAGGGGTTGTTTAAAATGCAACAGAAAACTTAAATATCACTCGAAAAAAATGTAATCATCAGTATAAAACATGAGAATAGAAATCGTATTATGTATAGATAATGACAGTGTTAGAGCCATTTATCATAGGATCGGAACAAAAGGGACGTCTTACATATGGGAAAAACAGGGAAAAGAAAATATCAATCCCGCTAGCTTTTATTATGTTAAAATTGCTAAATAAGGTCATTATTTGTGTTTCTAGTATATCCTGTAATATTAGTAACGTAAAAATAAGTAGGTCGTGTTAGAAAAAAAAAACGTTTGGCTCTGTCACCGTCAATCCGAAGTGCCGCTCGCTCGCTGGGCGCTCTCCGCTGTGGTGACCATACGAGCGGGCGAGCGCGCAGCGCCGTGAACCCGCTGGTCCGCCTGAGCGTTCCGCTTTCGTCCGCTCCGCTAGCCCACTCTGCTGAAAGTATCTGTTAATGGCAACTACCGACGAATGCTTTATTTGCGGCTCCTAGGCGGCGCTTCCATCTACTAGTGTCTTATTTGCGGTTAGTCTCATAGGCATTTAATGCTGACCTCGGTAGTGTACCGAATATCAATACATACCAACGCAAGGCGGCCACAGGGAACACCAAAGAATCTACAGAGAAGCTCATTGTGCAAAGCTCACATGTTTCACGTGAAATAACATCATCATCAGTGACACGTAGGCCGCAGTAATGACTCATATGGCTGATTATCTCTCATGCGGCTCTTTATTATCAACGCCTCATTCCGCGGAGGTCGGGTAGTAATCACGCAAACTACAACGATGACTGGGTAACTGGTCCAAACAGCGATTGCACACTATAATGGACCATGTAACTCACTATAATTGTCATGTGACCCATTAATTATCAGTGGCTTGTTTATAGAGATCACGTCGTTGTCACAAAAATGGTGTCATTAACACGTTAGTGCTCCCGTTGACGTCTAATAGTCATGTAACTGGTTTGCCAATGGGCGACGTGACCCGTTGAAATCCTTTTAAATATGACTTCTCTAGCAGCTTACGCTGAAACACGTTCATACAGGAACGTTCCTTTGATATTTTTAGTACGCTAGGGGCCATTTCCCCTATTTAGCCGTTGTGTGTTTGTCTATTTCTGTTTGTCTGAGGCCTGTACTGTGGCAGGCTGCTCACCTGCCCACTGGGTGATGGGCAGCCTGCCTATGTGTATATACCTAGCAACGAGCCCACCGCGTCAGGCAGCAGCTGAATCGTGAGAGGCTGCTCAAGAAGAGCAAGCTCTGTCGCAACCCAAGTCACATCGATGGTAGAACCTGCCATAGAAGGGCAGTGGCGCATTGCTTGACCGCTTCACCACTGCGCCAGGAGTGGAAGGAAGAGTCCCAGGGATCTATGAGTGCAGCGAACGACCAGTTTCATATTATGGACATCAAACCATTATCGCTATCCGAACAACTGCCGTCCGTGTACACTGGATCTGAACACCGGAATCGAAGTCAAAACTAAACTGCAGAGCACCTAATTCGCATTTGACCCTACTTCGCAAATCAAATTTTTTTTTCTTTAATCGTACTCGCTCCTTTCCTTCTAATGGGTCCTCTGCTTTCCTTCCCAGGTCTGCGACAACACATCCCTCACATACAAGTCGACATTTTACTACGCCTCGACCGACAGCGCTGTATTCGCATTCGATAAGACTCACGGTTTTACGGTGACTCTTGACAACTCGGAATCCTTCAGAAGAAAGGTAAGCTGCCTTCCCTTAGCCGGCTCCGAATCTCACACAGCGCTTATGTCTTTCCTTTTTGAGTGAAGGTGTGACGAGCGCTGCGAAGTCTGACTTCAGATCTTTGTGCTGTGCCGCATGGATTGGACACGAATGCAGAGTGGTTCCTGCAGCACAGGGGATATAAGGCGGGATAGAAGATGATTGGCTTTGCGCTATTTTTGAACTGAAAATTCTTGAGGAAAGTTGGTGTTCGAGTGCCGTACAAACTGAGAGACCAAAGGCCTGACAACTTCATAGGAAGCTTACAACACACTCATCATCCTTTGACGAAGGGGAGACGTATACGATTTATTCTTCCTTTCCTCAGCACAGCGAAATGTCATTTCCAACTTCACTTGTTCCTTGAGCAGCAAGCAGTAGTCAAGTTGAATTCCCAGCTTTTTCGAACTACCTCACTTAAGGAATATAATTATATTCCTCATAAAGGAACTCTACCAACACGCCCTAATTGTTATCATTGGGAAAGATATTGATCCCTGCAATAGGGTGTTATTAGTGTTTTTTTAGTTGCCTGCATCATTAAGGAAAAGATACCACTAGCCCTAAAACTACCTCACTTAAGGAATATAATTATATTCCTCATAAAGGAACTCTACCAACACGCCCTAATTGTTATCATTGGGAAAGATATTGATCCCTGCAATAGGGTGTTATTAGTGTTTTTTTAGTTGCCTGCATCATTAAGGAAAAGATACCACTAGCCCTACCTTTTCGTGTGTCACATTTGTTTTGAGGCAAAACGAACAACTGATAGTTCGGGTTAGCAAACTTGTTTTCTTTCTTTTTGCCTTGTTAATGTCCAGCCGGAAAATAATTTCACAGCGAAAGCTGTACAAATAATTTTTCTCGAGATTACTTCGTCGGTGGCCGCGTGAGCTGTGAGAGCAAGAAGTGAGACTGCCAAAGAGCTGTCCGATGAGCGGCGCTGCGTACATGCTGTACTTTCTGCCCGTTACTGATGGTAACAATCCGGCGATTTTATTGTTCAATAGAAATTTCGATACTCCGTGCAGCGATCTGATATTCACGGAAGCTCGCAAATCTGCGTTGCTATCATGCTCTGACACCCTCCAGTTCGAACTTTGTAAATTTTCGAATCAATTGGTGAACCTTCGCCTATGGCGTATAATAAAGCATTTGGCAGTTTTAGTTTCACGTACGTACACAGTTCACGTACGAAAACGTGAGACGTTTACGTAGCATACGCGCATTTCGTTTCAAACCCTTTTAGTTGCACGTACGCCATCTACTGACAGATGCAGGCAGTGCTGTAGCCACACTAAGACAAGACAAGTTAAAGCCAAGCCAGTCGAACTGCGCGTCGGAGCGCTGCTTCGTTAGGGTTAACAGCTTGGAAACCGCCTTTATATCTGAAAAAAAAAAACAATACCTATTTCTCGCTTGAAACTTGATGCGAGGGCAAGAATGGACAAATCGAAGGCTAATACAACAGTTTAGAACACGATATCGCGTTGAGGGGTTAGCCACGAAGCTGTTATCGTTTTGAAGCGGGCGGGCAGGGCGCCGCTGTTTGTCAACGCTACGTACTTACGCAAACAACGCAAAGACCGCAACGTAAAAATCAGAATCTCACGCACATACGTGAGACTCGCGCATACCCTTTACGTTCTGCGCATGCGCACTGGTCACCCGTAAGAGCTCTACGTACGTGAAACAAACTATTAACGTCCCGCATCGTGAACGTCCTCCGGTTAGAGATGGTTAGCGGCGTTCGCTCAGTGATTTCAACCCTTGGTTACCAAATTTCAGTACCAATGGGCACCTCGCACGAATGCGACGATCGTCCGACACTGGCGCTAGAATCATAAAGAGATTAGAGTTTGAAATGTAACTACACCCTTAGATGCCCACAGTGTATTATTTAATCAGGGTATAAAACACATGTAATCCGTCGCGGGAATAAGTATTATGGCAATCCCCTTACATTAATGAGCCTCTTTTATTTCCGTATCTTGCGTTCAATATTACTGTGACCTTTCGCACTTCAATGCTTACTGATTTTGAATGTAATACAATGAAAATTACACTGTGACGCTTCCTGTCGCAGATTTGCGATACCTGGACAAACAACACGGACCTCCTGGCTGGTCTCGCTGTGTATGACGCAAACTATGATGGCGCGCTCAAGAACTGCACCACGTATAAGGGGGCCGCTTGGAGTTTTCTGCAACGGATTAGCACCGCCCGAAATCTGCTCAATACGTGGGGAGCTAGCAAAGTTGGAAATTTCTCGGCAACATGCTACGCGCGTAAGTATAAGCACCTGCGATGGTTGACCCCCTAAAAGACACATTCTTTTTCGAACATGCTATAAATATGGGCCATTCAAAATCAGGCCGTCCATCTCTCTGCTGAGAAAAAAATGCTTTATACGAGCCCTTCGCGCCTTGAAGCGGATACAGAGTGCCAGAAAGTAGACGACAATCTGGACTTGTCATGAGCCAGAAATGATTAATTTTTTCATGTTCCTTTCGTTCAACCCCCGGGGGACTAGACCAGCCAGGTTCGTCACATCGATGACTATCAACTCTGGCACATGAAGAGTTCAGCTTGTCGAGTGTTTTCTGGAACACTGTCTCCGATTTGAGACGAGAAGGTCTCGTCCAAAAAATTTTTTTCTTTGAAAAACAAATGGCAGAGTGGGTACTAAACGACCATTTTGGTACCATTTTGAGTAAAAAAAATTGTTAGGGGAGTAACAGTACGCAACTTTACAAAAAGTAATCGTGATTGCGTGGCACCCGGTTGCTGAAGATATCGGGACACGAATGAAGAAATAAAAAAGAAAAAGAGTTAGACGAGCGCAGACTACATGCTAGGTGTCACAAACGTGAAAATTCATTCACTTTTATTACCCACAGAAACCCAGAAAAAAGGTGCCTTCCTCGTCGTCTACAACTTCCTTCATTTGAAAATGAAAATTGGTTTTGGGGGAAAGGAAATGGCGCAGTTTCTGGCTCACATCTCGGCGGACACCTGAACTGTGCCGTAAGAGAGGGAATAAAGGAGGGAGTGGAAGAAGAAAGGAAGAAAAGTGTCGTAGGGGAAGTCTCCGGAATAATTTCGACCACTTGGGGATCTTTAACGTGCACTGATATCGCACAGCACACGAGTGCCTTTTGCGTTTCTCCTCCATCGAAACGCTGCCGCCGCGGTCGGGTTCGAACCCGGGTACTGCGGATCAGTAGCCGAATTCATTCATTGAACCTTCATTTATTCATGTTATTTTTTCACGATACAGCCCTCCTGCTATTTACGCGGCCGTTTCGCGGCCTTAAACGGAGTTATTCGAACCCAGGCCAGTTCGGAGTCTGTGGTCTCCATCACTACTACTTTAGACCACTCGACCATGGTCGTTTTTGTGTGCTTCCAACTTGTGTGCAATCACACACACTATACATATACAAAATGCGCTGACCTATGTCCACTGGCCTGCGAGGTTCACGTTTTTGAGTATCACTAATTCGTCAAGTACGGACAACCACTCACTGGAGAGTCTGTCTTAAGCGCTTCACATGTAAGCAAAGCTCTAATTGAAATTTCCTCGCGCTTACCGGTTCAGCGATCACCTCGAGGCTTCGAATTATGCGTCTGTTTTGTACTTTCAAATATCTTGCATGTTTGTGCTGCGTGGGAACAGTTCTGAAATGGGCGAGTTTGACTGGATAATTCGAGTGAGTGCAGCCTTATTGAGAATCTGGAATGCGTCGCGAGTTTGGTTTGAGGCTTTAGCAGAAAAGCGCTGGAATCAATAGAAACTGCAGAATATGCACAAGATTGGGGCTGAACTCGTCTCTACGCTTCAAGGGGAGCAGATTAACGCTGCCCAAGAGCACTGGCTGCCATTCATTAAAAACGTAGGCTGGCAGCACCTATCATCCGCCGTAGTTGTGCGGCGAACATGATACACAGAGCGGCTGTTCGAAGGAGTTCCCAGTGTATAATTGTGGGGCATACCAAGGAAGTTCTCATGCGTACTAACAAAAGAGAAAGTGGCGACGTGGAACATCATTCACTGCGGAAAGGTTATGAGGTGGTGGCTTTTTTTTTTTGCCCGGCTAGTGTAGGGTTGTAAACGTGTATTCAATCCTAACAGCAAGACTTAACTGCGGATGCAGTGAAAATGATATGGACCTCCTGCATGTTTGTAAACAAACGAGGTGGCGCTGCAGTCGCTAGCGAGCTCGTGGTAGGCAAAAGGTCGGGGAGTGGCGTCGCGGATAGGTGTTGAGCGCGGGTTTTCAAGGCTTGTAGGCGCGTTTCCAGTTTCTGCGAATCATAGCAATGGTCGATGCTTCCAACTTGGTAATTCGTTGAAGTACACGAGCTCGCGTTGGCCACGTGCGGCCTATAAAGAGAAATATTTTGCCACTGTATTGTACATATGGTTAGCAGTAAACATGTAGAAAGCGTTCCTGCCGTTTATTTATGCGCTAGGCATTGAATAAAACAAGTTTTGACACTCTGCACTAGCCGGAATGATTTTACTTCGGGACAATAGTGAGGGAAAGTGCTGGCGTTGTTTCGTCGGCCAGACGTGCGCTCATCATCTGTTGACATACGTGTCGCGCTGCGCGAAAAGTGGGGACAGCGTCGTGTCCCTGATCTCCTGTCTCGCTTAGCGCTGTTTTTAGCCGCATGACCACGCACCAGCCAAGCCGACTTGTCCTCTTGTTAAGCTGGTCGATTTGGTGAAAATTTTTATTTCTAGAATTATTTCTTTCCTAGCCCTGAAGTCTAGTTTCGTGACGAAAAATTATAGCAAAATATTGAGTACAAATTTATAAATTGCGCTTTTTAGAAATGTGGTCGTCCAAAATTGTGAGGTAATTTATTTGATTTCATTGCCGCATTTCTTTGACCAAAGCGAAAGCGAAGATGCCATAAACGAGGGAATAAACTTTAAGGTTCGTTTTGTGACCTCTCACATTTTCTGCGACTGGATCACTCACCTTCGTAATTCGCATGAAAATCAAATGATTCCATTTGTCGCAAACTATTCCTGAGACGTTGAGGAGCGTAATAAATCTCGATTTTTTTCCCTACACGTGCAGTACTGTGTTAGTTATTTCTTGTAAGAAACGCTTTCATGTAACTATGCATGCATAAGTACTGACATATAGAAAAAGAACTAATCGCGTCATCGTACAGAACAGGGCTTTATGTACATGCTGGCATAAAAAAAACTGCCTCACTATCTACTCAATTATTTGAGACCTTGGGGGGACTTAACGACGGTGTTAATTATAATTACCCAGAACTGCACCAGGTATAGCTATAAATAAAAGGAATTACTGAAACTAGCGTAGGAATTTCATATTTGCACCAAGTTTAGTTACATATCGCATGCATGAATAACGAAAACACTTTTCATTGTCACGTCCCCTCTCAATCTTGCCACGTGTCTGTTAGTAGCACGCCTGCGGCTGCTTCTTTCCAAACAAGCTTCGCGATCATGTACTACCTCATGAAACATGACACATGCATGATGCAATGAAAAAGCATATGGCGTTTAGCACACTTAAGGTACGCTATTCTAAGCACACCAACGCGACCACGCAAGATTGACACAACTTACAAGACTTCTTTCTACTCGAATGAAATAATTACGTCGTCATATCAAGAAACAGTTTCAAGTAAATATTAAATGTCATAAAACGCTCCATTAAAACATGGGGTGCTATTAACAAAAAAACGCATTCCTTGGGGGTGAGTGAACCTGTCGGCGCCCCGTGCACTCCGGCTCAAGGTGATAAGTACGTGTGCAGCTGCATATGTCTTTTTTTTTCCTTGAGCAATTATCAGCCTACTATCCTGAAGTTCAGGTGAATGAACGCAGTAACTTACATGCTATTAAGTGCATTGAGTGGCAGGGCCTATCGACTCCCAGACTTCGCGCTTTACTACCGTGGCCCAATGTCTGTTAGCCAGTTTCCGAATGCGGCATTTATGCGCGAGAAACCTATCGAGGCTAATTTAATATTTTTTATGCTACTGCGCGGATCCAGCAGTGACGCAGCTGGTCAATACATGCTGCTTCTGCAGTGCACAGGCTTGAAGCAGCCGCCGGTAGCTGCGGCAGCTGCGGTAGGCACGGGCAAGCGGAACCTGTTTTGCCTACCATGCGAAAGTCGCTGCTAACATCAGCGCCACCGCATCTTCGTGACGTCGCGGGGTGAAGGAGGTCCATAGGTTTTAAAAAGCAGTTAGGCTGTAAATGCGAAAGTAGTTCTCGGAGTCACTTGCTCGGGTCACACTAAACGATGATGATTGGGAAAGGCGACATATGGATGTGACCTTACGGATTCTCCCAAATAGAAAATAAGAAGCCTGGAATCCGGCTAGCATTGATTTATAGTGTCTAAACACTTGCATGAAAACAAGTTTATTAGAAATGAGGCTGAAAAGCGATAGCGACAGTTAAAGGGAAGGTGAAATGGTTTTTTGAGTATTTTAGGTTCTTCAAGAAATCCAACCTATGAAGCTTCAAGGTAAAGCATGCCAAGTATTTTTTAGCCAGCATTGAAAATTTTGACGTAATCGCCGATTAAACCGCAGCGATAGTCAGGCTTCTCCTCACTGCAATAGAGATGTACGGAGAAACTCGTGATGAAATCTTTGTTGCCGAAATTTAAGACGTCCGCTGCCTTCGCCCACGAGCTGCAGTGAGCCTTCCAAGACCACCAAACAATGCTTCATGGGCTTCACTGTCGGCGGTGTTGGTTTAATTCCTTGAAACAAACGTTTATTAGCTGTAAACGCAGCGCCGCTCTATGTGACGTCATCGTTGCGGTCTCTGCCCATCGCAGGCACTGAAGAGCAGCCTGACCAACAATGCGGATTTATTCTGCTATTACGTCAACATTTCAAATCTTAGCCCAAAAATACTTCACATGCTTTACCTCCGGGTGTCACACATTCTACCCCATTTAAACTCGTACAATTCTAAAACCTCTTCACCTGCCCTTTAAGGTACCCGATGAGCGGAATGAGATATCATTACATTTCACATTATACGCAGCTTCTGTTGCAATCCCAGGGTGTGTTTGCGTCAGTTTCTTTGCAATTGTCAGTGCATCAAGTCTCATATTACGATTGCCAGCTGCAGTGGCAGGTACCTGCTGTGCTGTGGCGGTGACGACATTTGCTATATCAACCCTTTTTTTCCCCGACTTCTGATATCGAGTCTCTTCCTTGCTGTCTCCAAGATATTCTCGACCAATCATTATTTATTTGTCATCTGCCACGGTGGGCAGGTTTTGATGAACTGACAATGTTTCGTGACCTCTCTCAAACAATCAAGGTGTTTCGTCAGGGTAGGTTGGGATGATGTCACAAGACCACACGACATCTCTCGGTCAATGAGCGAGTTTCATCTCGGACAGTGGGGAGGGGGTGAGGGGGGGGGGGGGTGTTTGGTGTGTCAACTCTAATGGCATTGCATTAAAAGCAACGCACGCATCAGAGGAAGGTGAATAGTGTCGTAGTACGACACAGCAAGAAAGCAACATGGATAGTTAGATGAAAAGCGAGTTAAGGATTTTCCAGCTATAACTTCGGCCTAAATTATAACTTCCACTTTCCAGCTGTAACATTCAAGCTATACATTTTCCACTACACCATCTACACAGACTCTCAGGATTCGTGTCATTGAATCAAAAACACTCCCATCACACCTGTCCACGGAGCTCGAGGCCGCACTTGCGTCGCTGCACCCTTGCCCTCTATTCCTTCGATGGATCCCTGGGCGCTCGGGGATTGACGGCAATGAGCTGGTTAACCAGCTCGCCCGTGAAGCTCTTAAACACTTGCCCGGGTACCGTTCAGCCCCTGGCCAAGGAACTCTGAGGGCGGTTCGAGACGGTCCTTTCGCGCCACCATCAAATAATATTACAAAGCACTACGCCTCGACCGTAACATCTACCCCGACCCTCATCCGGTGTTTCTGTGCAGGAGGCTCACATCCTTCGACAGCTACAACTTAACGCACTTGTCACACCTGCAGGGCTTTATCTATACAAATTTCAGCGTGATACTTCATGCCACAACGGCCCTGCCCCTTATGCCAACCTCTCCCACTGTCTATTCTCCTGCCCGGTTACTCTGCAATCAGATTTCTTTCCCACCCCCTCCCACGCACTGTCGGGACCTGGCTGCACAGGCTATGACCCCGTACTACCACTACTACTACCACTACTACTAACACTACTACTAACACTACCACTACCACCACTACTACCACCACCACCACCACCACCACCACTACCACTACTACCACTACCACTACTACTACTACTACTACTACTACTACTACAACTATACGAGTGTGTATCCCTCCCATTACAACTGCTTTGCAGTGTCCGTGGCT
This sequence comes from Amblyomma americanum, assembly GCF_052857255.1. Lineage (NCBI taxonomy): Eukaryota > Metazoa > Arthropoda > Arachnida > Ixodida > Ixodidae > Amblyomma > Amblyomma americanum. Next base: position 4,110,015 of record NC_135507.1, on the reverse strand, counting down.
ATCTGGAAATAGACGAACACTAGACGTGCTAGAATAATTACGAGACAGTCGAATTAGAATCTGAGCGTCACGCGTTGACTAATCTGAAGATATTCCGCCGTGTCCAATCTCCTTCACTTTGATATGGATAAACAAATTTTCCTACTTTTTTTTGTCCAGCGCTAAAAACTTTTCATTCTTCCGGGGGAGAAACACCACTGCTGTGCAACGTGATATGTACAACGTTAAATCGATCCTTTTCGGTGATTATAAAATAAGCGCGAGTAACTGAAAAGAAAATGAAATAAAGAGATGCAGGCAACGTGGGCGGTCGAATTTCTTGCATCTCTTCGTACCGTTTTTTTCCTCGCTAATTTTGTGAGAAACTTACACTATGTACCTAAAAAACCGGAGAAGCCGGGTAAATTTTATTTTTGGGTGTGCGAGTTGCCGTCTCCCATTTTGTTCTTACGGCTTACATACCGCAAGTCACAAAGATAAGTAAAAAGTTTAAAATATCTAAATTCCAGAATAATTAATGCGAAGTCTACATTCTCTTCGCAGTGCCTCGCCTGAAGTAACGAAGATGCGCCGCCATACAGCCAGCCCTCCGGAATTTGCCTTGCGGACTCCCCCTGGTCTCGAATGGACTTTAGTTCATTCCTGAGCTCAATTATGTGCTCATAACGCTATCTTTCGTTTGCTTTTTAGTTATCTTGTATTTAGTTTAATATTTGCGTAGACACTGATATAGGAAGTGTGCTTTTGGTCGTTACGTTTTCTCATCCATGGCACGGTTTTCCAAGTGTGGACCGGCTGCTGATGGCGCCATTGCGGACTTTCCGGTCATTTCTGAAGATATAGACACACAGAGAGCAAGCATCCATGCACAAGAGGACCAGCATTGCGCAATGCACGCTCACGAATCAGCAGGGACGCTCGTGCAGGCACTTCTGATCGTCGTCGCCGGCGGCTAATCATGGTGACCGTTGATAAAGAGAGGAGCACCAGACACCGCTGTCGACACTCAAGGCGGAATTGTTAATGTTTAAGCAGTTTCTTATCAGAAGATGGGAAAAGGTGGACAGATGAGGTCGCAAGTGTGAACAGTGCACAAATATCGTCGTTCGTCTTGTATATGAAACTCCTGCAAGAACCCCTGCTCTGCTGACTGATCCGCAGCTTTATACAGGAAGAGGTTAAGCTGCCTGCCCATTTACGGCGCTTTGGAGTATACGACAGAAAGCGACACAAGCGGTGCTCTACTGCGACTTTTTTTTTTTTTCAATGACGCTACATCTTCAAGCCCCTGCATGACATTTGCTTTGCATAGGTGCTGCAGTCGCTTCGCCAAGCGCCTCCCATATTTTTACTTCTAACTCTCGAACGAAATTTCTTCAGATGAAACTTGCTGACAAGTGTTCGAAGTATCTCACTAACACCACACTAAAATTTTGTCCCCCTTCCAGTGTCTTGCGTCCCTCCGCGCTGAATTATCCGCAAATATGAACTACATGCAACGTGCCCAACTCACCATTCTTATACCACACTAAAATCTTGGATGCCATTCCTTCTGAATAATCAATGATGATGATGAATTTTTTGTGTTGCAAGTGCATCTGGGGCCAAGGAGCGCCATGGCACAAGATATTTTCGTTTACTCATGTGGGATCCCAACTATTTCATCCTGAATAAGCTCAACACCAGGCCAGGGAAAGCTTGTACCCATTGTATCATTCGCGGGCACCAGGCGGCGCTGCGGATCGAATCCCGCACCAGCTGCAGTCGGGGCGGATGCCCAAACTGCTAGGTCACGGCTCCGGTAATAAACTACCAATAAAAGCTTACGTTTCACACCATACTTTTTTGTGGCATATGTAAATTAAGCTGGGATGAGACTTATTGGATCTTGCTTAGAGAGCATTTCTTCAGCGCTCAGAAAATACGATATTAAACTTGAGTGTTCGAGACTTTAGAAACACTCTCTTTAGAAATCTCTCTTAGTGGCAACATCGGGCGGAGAGGTACGAGTTTTCAGATATGTCATCAGCATTTCTGTATGCTCACCAACAACAAAGTTATGCCAATATTTCAAACAATGATTTTTTCATGGCTGGTACCACAATCAAAAGCACGAGTCTATTTGAATTTAAATCGCTGAAGAAAAATTCGACGGGAGCAATTTCATTGAAACAAGAAAGAGACGTAATGTATTGTTTCTTCAATACCTATATTTATGGAATCAGTTGTGTTGAACAACATATTGTACTTTTACGCAAAAATTGCGCTGCTTTTAGTAGATTTTAAGAAAAACAAGGCAATGAAAACTACTGGGCAGAATTTCAGTCGAGAATTTACAGCTGAGGCAAGCTGAATCTATTTTTGTAAAAATCGGTGGAAAATTTCGTAGCCACAGCTTTTAGTACAACTTCTCGACATCCGACTTTCCAAAACTATACTCAAAGTTTCGCCGCACCTCAGCAAAATGAGGCTTTTTTCGACAAGCTTTCCAAAACTGGCGGCACGAGCACCACAGGTGGCCAGTATAACAACTATTTGTATACAACCCAAACCGCGCTAGAAACCTCAGTCTTTACAGAATGGTAATAAATTTGCGGAAAGGTCAATTTGTCTTAAGCGTCTCTTTCAATAGCAGTTTGTATTCCTTTGGTACATGGCCCAGCGGGAGCATGCGAGGCCGATAGTGCTCCACGCTACCTCACGTTGATCAAGTAACGCGGCAGAGTGCTCAGTCTAGATGCCCATTCAGAACCCTTTCACCATACTGACCATATGCTCCCATCCACGTTCCTCTTTGGTGTATTTTTACACCTCTCCCTCCATTCACCTCTTGATTTCATCTGACAATGCGGTTCAGGGTCACTCCTCATTTTTCCTAGCCAGATGCGGCGGCCTCCCGGCCTACCTCTGCGCGAAGGAGGCCGGCCAATGATAGGTTGTATCTGGGATTCCAAAAGACGAAGCACCGTAGTACTTTAATGTGAACACTGACAAGCTGGACAAACGCCTGAAAAGGTCGTACAGGCAGCTAAGCGGCCATTTTTAACGCGGTCGCGTTAAATGCCCCGTTCTACAGAAAATGCGGTGTAGGCGTTGTGAGCGAAAAATTAATTTAAAGCAAATATATTGGTTGACATTTGAAAATATTTTGGTTCTCAATCTGTTGTTAGCTTTGGGGCTGGTTTAGGCAAATGCATTACCGAAATTCAATATCATAGTTTCTCAGCGAAACGGCACACAGTCAAAGAAAAGAAGAAGGAAGAGAATAAGGACGAACACAGCGCTGAAAAATTATGAGAGTGAATCAAGAATACCAACTAGCCCAAGAACTAACTCGGCTGAAGTTCATTACCAAACTATGATATCTAAAATTTAGGTCAAATCCCAATGAAGAACTCTTTCAGAAGATGCCGCAGAGAGGGCACTAGGAGGAAAGCTAATCTTGAAACGACCTTAAAACAACAATAAATTTAATGTTATCTACAAGCTATTCCGAAAGGAAATGAAATCATAATTATTAAATTCGATACTCACGAAATACCACGAATCAGGCTCCATAAAATGACGAAGCGCGCACGCGTCACGCGCTTCTCTATATTTTCCGGCGCACGCACAGAAATAGTACTGGGCCGCCGTCAGAACGATCTTTTTTGTGATCCCGACTCCGCATCCAAGTCTTCCAGTGACGCCAACCTGAACCTGAGTTCTCCCACCGTTTGCCTAGGCTTCGTTAGATCTTCTTCGCACAGGAGAACGTATTCACACCGCAAAAACCGCGACGATGGGTAAGCCACCCGAAATGCATGAACACGCTGCCCGAACTCATTTCAACCCGGGTCTGATTTTTCAGTTACTGTTTCTTCTAACTGGTATTATTTAAAGCGGTTGCTTACTTCTGTCCCCAAAATTAACCACAGCGGCTGTAGGTCGCACCACATTCCATGCCTAAAGAAGAATGTTAAGTTTGGCCACTCGAATGCACTGTCGACAATGGCAACGTCTGCTGACGCTTGACAGCTCCTTATTAATCAATGTGCGCCTGGTTCGAGTGGGCATTGGTGTCAGTGTGGGCCTCAGGCTATGACTTTGGCTCGGAGCTCTAAAACGAGGCCCTAGACCGCGGTCTTAGGGTAGTGTCGGAGACTATCATTGAAGGTCAGGCTTAAGATTAGTCCTTTTGTCACCTCCCCTAGATTCTGGCCTAAGAGTAGGTGTTTATAATTCTTCATTGGAGATAGGCTTCGGAGTCGGGCCTTGAAGTCGGGATGAAATAGGGCGTGATTGGAACAGCATGACTGCTGCTGTTCTCTTGAGGGAGAGATGTGAAAGGCCTTGAAGATCTTTAAGGACAGTACTCAACCATAGCCTGCTAGTATATCTCGAATAATGGTAATAAAGAAGGGCTCTCAGATCTGTGCCTTCATACGTCGCAAACGCTGCGTTACTAATACCATTGAATGCAGACTAACGGGTGGACGGATCCTTCATATAGCCCTGTGGGTGACGGAAAAAAAAAAACGTGTGACCATTAATGTTCGAGTTGCGATAGGAGAGTTTCCACATCTTCCTAGTTCGCGCGCTTTCCACACCGTCTGACAAGTTTCATGGAAAGTTTCACACAATATATCTTGACAGTCGGCGTGATATTAGCGGGAAAGGTGTCAGCAGGTGGTTTACTTGGAAGCGACCCTCCAGTTGGGTCAAGCCTCACCGCTTTCGGTCCTGGTTGCTTTACACGCCCAACACAGGACGGATTTGTTATATATTGTTCGGGTTTCTTTGCTGTTTTCTTTTTGTTCCCTCAGCTGTCACGAGTGCTGAAATTAAATAAATTAGCTGCGCACAAGTCGTTCATTATTGCGGCCAATTGCGCCTGTATCTAACAGCCGTCGGCGGTGTCTATTCTTACCCTATACTTTAAAATGAAAACAGTTTTTTTTAGATATGAGAGCCATTAATTTAACGGTGATGTTCTCCATAAAGCGGCTTAGAAAAACAAATCTTAGCCACACGACGCGTCAGTGGTGGTACTTAGTACTTATTTTCTTCTATCTTCTCTATGTTACCCTTTGGCTTTGTTTTCAGACGCAGTAGGGGCAGACATGTCGGCTAGTAAGTATTGTGCCCTTGAAGGCACCCACGGCTGTATAGCCGTAGAGTCCTGAGCCATGGGCCACTGCTGCTCACTCTATACCAGCTAGGTTAGGATAGCCTTAGTAGCCAACGCTCTCGCGCTTGAAGTGTTTCTTGCTGATGGCTGTTCAAGCCATTGAGGCAGTAACAGTAACGGCAGCGTGGGGTGCGTACAGAGGTCCGTCTGCACGGACAAAACGTGTGCGTCGCGCGTACCTGCGCTCTGTGGTGCATGGGGCGTCGAATTGATGGCCTTTCGAGTCGCTGGGTCGCGCTCTTTCCGAATACGCCCTCTTTATGAGCGCGTTTGGAATGGGAATGTCTACCTACCGGGAACCGCATGCTGGAACACGTGCGAATGCTCGCGTCCGAATTAGACACAACTTAATCAGCGGTTGAGACTGCATGCTTGAGTCACGGTGTTCAGGTTTTAGAGGGACCGAGGCGCCGCCTGCGTGCGACGATCCTTGCGTCCTTACTCCGAATGGTTGAAGTGGCGCCTGTGTTGTTGCTTTATCATCTTGCTTAATTTCTTCGGAAAATGCCGGGAAGACAACGATTGGCAAAAAGTGAGATATTGACACGAAATGGACGGAATGCGCATGCCCAAGGAGGAGCTAGCGGATTTGGTTAGCAGCGGCCGATGGAGAAGATGCTGTCATGACTCGGAGGCTGACGGAGAGCCAGCATGATGCTGAAAACAAGGCGGAGCCTGAGTAGCACCAAGCACAACATAGTGGAGTATATGTTAGGTCGAGGCCGTACAAAACGCAAAAATATGAGCAGCCGGCGATGTCGTGGAACGAGTATTTACGATAGAATTAACATACGTGACGGAGAAAAACTGCACGAATACACAAACTAGACGAGACATGCAAGAAAAAGTAGACGCCACAAGCGCTGACTCGTTTAGTTTGAGCTGTGTTTCATCGTGAAATTCTTTAAAGAAGACAGGCTCCCATCTCCCGGACCATTGCCAAGAATGCACTAAGAAGACTAAGGTCGCCTGTTTTCCCCGATTATCGGACTGTAGAGTATTGTTGAGAAGCCGCGATCAGATTGAACGGGAACTGGTGGAAGCCTATTACATCAGAAAAAAAGGAGATAACTGCATCAGTGATTCGTCTGTAATGCTTCGCCGATCTGAAACGGTTTTCTTAGATAGATTTCTGTAATCGCCTCTTTTCGATTTCTTTTGGTGTTTTCTGTTACCCACGTGCTTGTGATTCGCACAGTGGCGCTTGGGTAGGCGAAAGTATATTAACGGTCTACGTCAAATAAAGCCTGTTGATAGTAAGCGCTCGTCCCTGTCTACTTCTATGTCCGTGTGTTTTTGTTGCGCCCCTGTGTCCACCAGAAAAAATATCCAGCAACTTGCTAAAACTTCTGCTTTACAACAGGCATCTTCCATTCCCGATAATCCGACGAAGCATACAATGAGAGCATATGTCGTGGTTTGGCTGAGACGTTCGATAACCTCGTTTGGGAATGATAGGCGACGATGAACTGAGGGTCGGTGGAGGAAAGGACAATGTCGTCGACAAATCTGGAGAGAAAGCAAATTTGAAATGAAGATATCTCTTCGGCTGGCTAACAATAAGTTCATTCTTGCATGATATCATGCCGTGCGATGGACGCTAGACTAATCAGTCGAAACAATGAATGCATAATTAAATGTTTCATTACCCGTTGGAAAAAAATCTAATCTATTACAAGCGCTACACACGACGTAATAGAACAATATTAGCCAGAACGGATCAGAATGGACGTAACGTCTGGCTCACAACATTTTGGGTAGGTTTATTTTCCTGTGAGTGCTGAACTACTAGCAGCAAGTGGGATGACTAAAGCTCAGTCATCAAACCAAAATAAAACTTCATGCTATTCTAAACAATTTTTTGCTGCCAGGTGTCATCGTATGTGATGTTGACCTGCTGGATGCGTTATTCCCGTGAAAAAATTCCTGTGTTTTAATCATTATAATGAGCAGTTTACAGGTTTAGTCGTTAGAATTATTTGAGCACAGAGCCGCCGAACCTTAATGAGTACTCTTTATCACATAAAAATCAGTTTGCCTTTTTTTTTTGCACTTTTCTGAGCAAGCAATCATTTATTAGACCGAATCTGCAACACCAGTATTGATCAAAAGTTCAGAGCCCAAGAAGTTGGCTTCTGAGGAGCGTAGCGTAGCCCTTGTAACATATATCGAAGTTCCATGGTTTGGAAAGGTGAGGAGAACAATTCGTTTCACCTTCGAGGGATTTGGAACACTGCAACCGCATAAGGAATCACATATCATCGCCATCAATGAAGGCTTGGGTGCGCTATGCTTTTGACAAAGGCTGTACAGATGTACCGTTGGGGCCTGTATCAATTAGGCAACGCCTCGTGGGTCAAACGCAATGCAGATTTCTAATACAGAACCTCCTACCAGCCCTTGCATTCGGGTTTAAACTAAAATATATAATAATTTACTATCGGAAAAACAAGTCTCCACACTGCGGGAATAGCAATGTAGGCGTAATGTTAGAATGTTTACCGACGATCTGCTAATCTCACTAGCACGTTGAAGAGAAGCTAATTCAAACTTAAATGTCCGTAAGTGCCAAACTACTGGCGCATAGCGACGGTATGGCCTTTGGTTGCCGTTTACTCGTCCTGGAATCTTTTATCCCCGGCAGTACATTGTAGAGGGGCAATCCGTAAAAACCATAATTTGCTTCAACGACCACCTCCGCCGCTACTGAAGAGCTTAACATTATGGTCATCAGGGTGACAATTGCAGTAGGGAAGACGCCAACAGTAAATCAAGCCAAAGAAAAGGAGTGTACGGGAATGTGTTTTTTATACGGCGGTGTTGATGAAAGGGGGAAAAATTAGATGTGCAATCAGGCTCCGGAACGTCCACTATAGAGTGTTATGAACGGGATGCACACCAGCCGAAGAGGATTAAGGCGAAGATTCCATCGACCGGGATGACCACGGTAGCGCCAATTTCGACAGGTCGTTTGACCCCTCGTTGACCCCACGAAAAAAATTGGGTTGTCTCTGGGAACCTCCCTGCTGAATCTTTCCCGCGCTCTTCAGGAAGGGGGGGGGGGGGGGGGAGATGGCCTTTCCTTTGTCTGGTTCGCCGCGAGACGCGTCCGAAGATGGACAAGACGACGGAGGGAAGAGGGGAACGGTGACTTCTAGTAATTAACCGTGTCTGACAAGAGCTGTCCGGACCGGAGAGAGCCCGCGGAGGTTGTGGCCGCGGCGCCGCATCTGTGTTTAGATGGACACATGCAGCCTGGGGCGAAGTAGCAGCGGACCACCGAATCCTCCTCACCTATACCAATGAGTGCCTCCGCGTTCTTTTTTCTGTCTCACTCTTCCGATCTGTGCCTCGTGTTGAATTGGCCACCGCTTGTTTGAAGGGGTGGACCCTTACTGTATTTAACGAGTGTCCTGGGTGGGAATAAACGCTCTGGGCCCTGGCGACCAGGCTCATCCAGTCACTCGACAATATTAACTTTTATTATTGACTGTTTGCTCTTTTGTACAATATGTAAAAAAGTTTCTTCAAAGCGCCAGTAACCCTGTGTGTTTTTGTTGTCCCAAATGTCAGATTCCATCTTTCCTCATCCGTTATCCGGCCCAACCACGCTACCCTGCATCACAACAACTGGTTATGCTACCCGATCCGTAACAACAGAAAATAAGTGAATCACATTCCACCGCTGGGATTCGAACTCACGACATTCGCATGTCGCATATCATGCGCAACCAACAGAGCTGCGGCGGTTGTTCTCCCGCTTTTTCTTTCGGGTGTTTTTGTTTTGCTTGTTACGAAAGATTCCACCAATTCACCACCTCCACTACCCCTCCCCCCTCTCCCCGACCATTCTGGCACACATAGTATCCAGCTATTGAGTCTGTGAACGGCTCGTTACGACACACATATGAAAAAGCCATGTAACCACTGTCAGGAGGATTCCATGGTCAACATATTGACGACCAAACTGCATGCAACACGCACTCAAGAGTAGATTCCAGCTGCAATCGTAGATCCCTTAATAGATAACCGTTCGCGAAAGCGAAAGTCATGGGCTTAGATCCAACCGGCTGCATGTAGTTATCTATTCTTCTACATCGCGTAAAACTATCTTGCACATAAAATGATTACGCTGGTAGTTCCTCCCACTTTCAGCAAAATCACTTTGTAAGAACAAGACATTCCCTTATGCTTTCATTAGTTGCAGCGCTTGTTGGATTCTTTCATAGTAGGCCTTTGTCGGAAGGGGCCCCTGAATTTCGTTATCCTTGTCTCCTGAATAACACAAGTGTGATTAACATTTGGCTCGATCTTCACGGCCAGGATACGCTGTCAGATTCTTGTTAGCGCACGAAAAGCGAGTACCAAAGCATTTCTGATATCTATGGTTGCTACACCAGCGAATGTTTCGCTTTGTTACATAAGAACAGCACTGGTCTCTGCTCATTCGCTGTTTCTGACATTTTAATTCTTTATCGACAGTGGATCTCTCAGTGGGACGTAAGTACTGTCCGGTAAAATTTTGTATTCTCATGTGAAAATATTTCAGACAAGTACTACAAAATACAGGCCAGAGCGCTTGCACTGATTAGTAGTCGTAGGGTCAATCTCCTATATTTCGTTACTGCGAATGCGCAGCAGAAGATTAGACGATTGAAACAAATTCAGCAATACGGGGCATCCGCCAGGGTTTACCGCTTACGCCCTTTTGTTCAGCAGACAAAACGCAATGATTGCTCAAACAGTTCTTTTTTGTATTTAGTGCAAGTTGCGCCATTTACGCTCCAATTCCGCACGATCTTTATGCCCATCTTATATAACGCAAACTGGGTTTTTAAATTAACAACGTAATTTTGTGAAACCCGAAGAAAAATTTTCACAAAAATCACAAAACTGTGGAGTACTTTAAGGCATTGTGCACTTATCAAACTGCTGGGCTTTCTGTTCCAGCTGAGCAACAAAATGGCAAGTATTAATTAAACAGTACTGGTTTTATTGCCACCATATGCCCGCAAACTTCTTAATATCATCCGCTCACCTAACTTTTTGCCGCCCCCTACTACGCTTGCCTTCTCTTGGAATCTACTCCGTTACTCTTAAGGACCAGCGGTTATCTTGCCTTCGCATTACATGCCCTTCCCAAGCCCATTTATTCCTGTTGATTTCGACTAGGACGTAATTAACCCGCGTTTGTTGGGATACGGCGGCCGCAGCTGGCATAGGACAGGGTTAATGAGACATGGGAGAGGCCTTTGCTTTGCAATGGGCGCAGTCAGAATTATGGTAATGACGGTTTGCTTGTTTGAAATTTTGATTGTTTTCTTGCACATAAAGCGGGAAGAGAGAAATTATTCGATATTAAATACAATGATGCCAAGTGCGCACACACTGATGCACGTTAGAATTCTACCCCCTGCTTCATTTTCATTGCTTCCGTGACTCGTTGCGCACATTCAGAGTATCCGCGACAGGCACGGTACAAGAATGCAATTTTGGCCGACGTGAGCGAATAATACATACTGTATCAGCAGATTTTCTTTACTTGTATACAAGCCATTAGTTTGTCTTCCGTGAGTCATTTAAACAATTAGCCCCTGAAAATCTAGAAGGTCAATGGCCACAGTACTCCTTCTGCGTATATGTTTTCCATGCAGCATGGAATAAGTTACAAGAAAATCAGAATGTCGATCGGTTTATGCGAAGGAGAAGACCGCGGCAGTAATGCTGGTTAGCCCTGACAGCCCTTGGCTGTTTTTGTGCAGCACTTTCGCTCCTTAATATTATTTGCACTATCATCGGCTTTTTCATTTTCCCGTGAATACTGCAACTTAGGGATAACAACGCTGCGGTGCTTTTTAAATGGTTTCCGGTAGAAAAAATCTCCGCACTAGTTTAAATGCACTGAGTGTCCTTAGAGCCTCACTTAAACTCTTCCTCTAAGTTCCTTTTACTCGCCCACTGGCCAAAACTTGAAAGTTTGACCACACACTTGCGGAACACACACTACCTTTTTTGGAACACGATAAAAAACCTATATAGTATTTTCGTCTGTAGCAAAGTGTGTTTGCGTCTTTGAGGTTATGCCGGTGTTTATTCAGTTGGAAAAGTCAAAAGAGGAAAACGTCAAAAGTCAAAACAGGAAACAAATTTTGTCTACATCGCACCAAAATACATGCGCTTTCGAGTAACTTACAGGTAAAGCAATCCCTTCATTACACGTAAATCATCTAAATAGCCAAAATATATTGCCTCACAGCGCGACGGGTAAGTGCGCATTCGAAATTCTAAAAACTGTTATGGATATTACTCAGAGTGGACTAGACGCCTCTCGATAAATAAGGCGGTTAGCAGTGATAGGTGAAGAATTAAACATTCAATATTAGTTAACCAACCTATCAATTAGCTGTATTCTGATGCGCTACACCGCTGGCAATGCTATTGCCGGAAAAAGCGCTTTTTTCACTCGAAAACCATTCTTTTTAATGACAGAACATCTCAGAAGAAACACCCGATATGGTGTGCGAATGCAGGTGGGAACAATAGTAGGCGTCATAGTATAGAAGCTCTCCAAGGATTTCATCTATTTGTTGCAACATGAAAAATAAGCCGGAAATGCTATTGCTTTTGTTTCTTGAATTTTTTGTAATCTGGGGAGCTGGGAACTAGTCAAGCTGAATTTTCAGCTTTTTTTCCCGCACTCCCTCACTTCATGAGTGAAATAAAGAATTTATTTAAAATTTAAAAAAACTTTCACCATTCTGTAGGGCGCTATTTAAAAGAAAAAATAAATGCAGAAAACAGGTAAGGTAACTGTAATCTAGATGCCTATCAAACAGACGGCGATAGCAGGGCTTGAGCGGTGGCTAATAAAGTTGGCATGACGCTGGCTTTCTGCAGTGGCTCTTGAAGCTGTGAGCAAATCAAAGTGACCCAGTTACTACACTGACTAGAAACAGGCGTTTGTTTGTGTTTCCTTACGCCTATACGGAGCTCGGTGATCACGAAAGCACTAGCGTTCACCGAGCGCCAGTTTGTTTGGGTCCAGGTGATGGTGATGGAGATGGCAGGAGAGTGGTGAATCCTGAGCTAGCGGCATTTCTTGCTCTCTTTGCGCGAACCTGTGCGCTTCGAAAACATCGTCGCAACTAGCAAGCCACTGTTTGCTAAACTAGGCTTGTTACCTGTTGATCTGTTTCGTGAGAAAAACACTTGATGAATCTATACACAAAATAGCAAGCAACAATCCTCCCCTCGATATGTCTATACTCTGGTGCTTGAGTTTACTGGCAGAAAAATGTGTAACCGTCTGCCGTTTGACCTAAAAAAACGTGCCAAAAGCTTTTCCAAATAAAAAATCACTACCTTGAAGGGAATGAAGTACTTTGAGTTCACACCTGCACTTCACTGTGTAACTTCATGTCGTTCGTTTTATATTAGCTTCACGTAACCCCGCATACATATACCCGTATTTAATGTGATGTTAAATTTCTTGATTATATATGATATTTCGTGATCTAGTGAAGCGATATTACGCATTCTTATAGATCTGTGCGATGTGATATTTGTAGGGTCATTTTGTACATTAATTTAACATTGCTGTATTTTGTGCATAAGTTTTACACGTTCTTCTTTGATTCGTAAGTTTTTAGTTAGTTTATATTTTCATTGACTTATGTTCTTTGGTATTTTTATCAGTGTTTAGATGCCGAATGTGCTGTTTCTGTTGCCACTCGCTATGGCCCCAGCAGCGTCTGCGTATTTCTTATAGGGCAGCAAAGGACAATAAAAAGAGAAAAGAAAAGGAAAGAAAACTGGGCGATGACACTTAGTCCACAAAAGCACCGACAATCTATGTTTATGGCAAGTGTGAAACAAAGAAACAAGCAGAAAAAAAAGAGAAGACATCATGACAGTTCGCGGAACGGACATCTTGCACGTGTCGTTTGTAGTGCATGGACAGCTGAACTTCGACATTCGCCTTTACTAGTCTGCCGACTTTTAGCAGGTGTACGAAGATTCCACTTGCATTCAAATGTTAACTGGGAGAGCTGATGATCATTCAAAGCGAAATGGCTGGCCACTCTACAAGGAGACGAGCACCGGCATACTCACCACACGCTGTATAATGGTACAGTCGGGCGCCTTGCTGCAACAGTTGCTGCTCGCTCGGTACCTAAGCGCAATGAAGTTTTCAAATTCATTGGTCTTTCAAATTATGCCGTTATTTGAATTTTACTTCTTATCATGCTATTTCTTTTCTTCGTGTTTTTTTCCTGCCCACAGAAGAGGAAAGGTAAGTGGAATTCCATTCAACTTAAGCTTTCTTAGCCGAGTTTAAAGGCGTTAGAAACCAGGAAAGAAAGGCAGAAGACATCATTACGTGATCCCTCCGTCCTTTAAGATTTATATCCCATGTGTAAATGATATCTAAGCTTGATATTTGAAGTACATCTCTGGAAATTAAAAATAAAATGAAGTCAATGAAATAAAATACACAGCATGACTGGAAATCAAAGTTCGAAGCATTTTCCACAGCTGCAGTGAGAGCGAGTTCAGGCTTCAATAGTCTGCCTCTACTGTGGTGGCTTCTGTTGTATTTTGAATATTGTGATTGACTTTCCTCCTTTTTGCGCTGTTTGCCATTTTGTGCTTCGCTACTGATGAATATTGCAAACCTGAGGTGACACTGATTATTTCATTCGAACGCTGTTTTCAACATCTGAAGTTTTTCAGCGCTGAAAGGATTGATAAGAGCGAGCCAAATTATTTTGAAGTTGTAAATACTGTATCAGCGTCGTCTGATGGCAAAATATGCACACAACCAGAAGAAAATCAAGGCGAGGATGTCTTGGTATGCCGAATGTGCTGTTTCTGTGGAACTGCGTAATGAAATCTGCAAGTTTAAAGATTACTACAACAGTGAAAAATGCAGCTTTTTCTCAAGACTCAGAACTACAACCCTCTTTGCACATCACGGCATTTATTTTCTGGGATGATGTGAGAACCTCGCAGAAGAATTGTCCCAGAGTAACATACGTTGTTTTTCGCCTCAGATGTTCGGAAATTTAAAAAAAATAGGCTTTCTGAGGTAGAGAAACGTTTTCGGCATAACATTGTCGGCAGTGTAGTGCATCTGCAGACATGCTAACTAGAAGTCTGGTTAACGAATATGTAATAAGCTAAACATTTCGAGTAATACTGTTAGACTGCTTACATATTTTGAGGCGTGTGGCCCACAGTAACAAACACCCATATTAACTTTTTAGAATTTCGAAAACGCGCTTACCGTCGACCCTGTTGCCCAACAGATTCTGCCTATATCGCACCGAAGTAGCATCCGCTTTCGGAAGGGTTGCAGGTAAAGCAACCACTCCAGTGCACATTACACATCACAATAGCTAAAACTTGTTGGGCCACATTGCCAAGGGTAACTGCGTTTTCAAAACTCTAAAAGCTGATATACATGTTACTTACCGTGGGCTACACGCCTTTGAATTAATAAAGACACTAACATTAATATTTAGAAGTTTACTATTCAATATTAGTTTCCCAGCCTACAAGTCAGCACGTATTCGCTGTGTTCTGATGCGCTGCACCGCTGATAATGCTATGTAGAAGCTGATGGTTACACGCATTGCATTCGTTGAATACGAAGTTCGTAGCAAGTGAACTTTCCCTATTACAGCCATAAAAATTTAAAGTCAGACAAAAGTGGCGTTTATTTCTTTGAAAATTCTGCTGTGAAGGTGTTTCTTCAAAACATGCCGTATCTAGCGCAGTCATGGACTCTTGGCCGAGGCACTTGCTGCAGACGAGCAGCTCACTGGTTTCTACATGCTAGTGTGTGACCTTTATCCTGCATTTGGTTCTGTTCAGGGAGAAGAACCGCTTCTTCTCTATCGTTGGCAGTATCTGCTGCCTATTCTTGCTCTCCGCCCTAATCGCTGGACTCTTCGCCGGCACTAGCGTTCTCACAAGCGGTGAGAGGCCTGCTTCTTCATCTCTCGCTACCCCTCTTGTTCTCATAAAACATGTCTCGCTACTTGCACGGGAAGATATGAGGACAGTAGTTGAGAGCAGTAGTTGTGAGTTTCCAGCGTAGTTTACTGACACAGTTTACATTGGATAAACAGAGCACCCGTCTACTTTATGCATTCAAACAACAGGGCGCACAGAAAAGGAAACAGTCGGTTCTTTAAGGTATAGCACCACCTCAATGCAGGGCCTGCCTTCAATTTCGCTTTTATCAAAATGCGCCCACATTGAACGGATTAGTTCACCACCTGATGGTAAGTGCAAAATGCCGCAGGCGTAGCGCCAAGCAGAATATTTAATTTCGACATTTTCATTACTGGTCTTCCGTCCATTCGAGATCCGAGTTTAAGCAACGTGTGTCGACATCGTGCCCACTTACGTCGATTGTGAGCTATACAGACTGTTGCATTTGCTATGGTTTTCTGAAGGTTAATCTTGTAGCAACATTGGCACTATTGAAACTCCAACAAAAGTGAGCACTGCAGTTACCTTGAAGCTCGAGGAACCTTGATAGCTGAAGGCTGCGCAAAAGGAGCCGTACGCGTGTCCAACACGGAAGGAAGCTCGATAGCTTGTTAATGTTTGTCGGAGATGGTCATGCGAGACTACTCATTGAAACCTCTAACACGTCGCCCGTAACAGAAGAGGAGGACGATGAAGTAACGGAAGACCGCGAAAGAACATACGCCCCAAAACCCGGACCCGGATTCGTGAACCCTGCGGACGGGACGCCGACAGTGCAGGCAAGTTCCGGCTCCTATACCAACAACCAATGGGCAAAATTTCCTGCTCATGTCGCTGTACCCTGAAAGGTGTGGCTGCCTTAAACCCAGATATCCCCGTTTAGAATGAAATGTACACTTGCACTAAGTATTACCTACAACACTAAACACGTGGTCTCGGCTGCCTTAACGAAGCAGCGGTAGTTTGGCGGTGAATACGGGTCATACGTGCAGCCGCCAGTCTATGGGCTAAGAATTTCAGTTGCGTGCATTACTGCACATTCAAGTGCAGTAAAGCGAAAATCGCATTACTGTCTACGCCCGCGTGTTGCAGGTCACAATGAACGATGCATTACTTGTGCTGTCGCACTCAAATGAGCTTAATCGTGCGTGTACTTGGCCGCCTTGGGGGCAACAAGTGTGCATTCAATCGCCATGCATTCAATCGCCAAATGCCGCCTCTTAATTCACAATAAGTGCGGCTGTATTAATGTTCTTCTCGCACACTAAAAGCCTAAAGGTGAGTAGAAGGAGGGAGTAAGACGCCTTCCGGCGCATTCCTTTTAAGGGTCAGTGTATGCTTGCAAGGTCGCGGTGCCGATTTCGATCACTAAATATGTGGAATGCTTACTCTTTGCAACGGAGGCATACTCCAACCAAAAAGCATAGTAACTTGATGCAGACGGCAATAAATAGAAAGGGCTTTTAAACGGGGCGCCGGAGCGCATGATGTCAGCGAACAGAGGAGATTGCAACCTCAGTTAAAATCTTCGTAACTGCTGGAACTTTGCATGTTTTGAAGAGAGAATATGTTTTCGTTGCCAACTGTATATATTATTTTTGGTGAAGCCAATTTACCTCAAGGATTGGGCAGCATACCCTACCCCTACCAGGGAGGGCGCTAAAGGAATCTTTACTGCCTTGTACACTTGTGTAGAGTAATTCACGTTTGAGTGTAGGAACTGTTTAGAGACCCTGACCATTGGGAGACAGCCCACTGTTTCTTGTTCTCTGAAGTCTTCTTTTGCTGCGC
Organism: Amblyomma americanum; assembly: GCF_052857255.1. Classification (NCBI taxonomy): domain Eukaryota; kingdom Metazoa; phylum Arthropoda; class Arachnida; order Ixodida; family Ixodidae; genus Amblyomma; species Amblyomma americanum. The sequence continues at coordinate 4,093,055 of NC_135507.1, read as the reverse complement.
TTGCTCGCATGTGCAAACGAAGCGCAGCGCTGTTGTGTTGAGCATTTCTTGTAGTCAGCGACAAAATACAGGGGCTACAACAAGGATGCGGCACTTAATTTGTACTATTTCATCCAGTGAGACAACTGCCAAGTTAACTGACGCTGAACGCGCCAAATATTAATTTCAGAGTACATCGGCAAGTGAAAAAAACACTGAGAATATCTATATACAGCTTTCTTCAGAGAAAAAAAATGGCCCTTTCTATCTATGTTCAAGTTCGGTCGGCATTAGTGGACGCCTTTACTCGTGATAGAGTTGCATTTAGAATTGAAGCACTACCCGCCATGCTATTAGAAAGCGTTATGACAGCAACGAAGAGAACCCCGTATCACTGCTTGCAAGTGAACAGCATAGTGCCTAGCCTCAGAGATTAAAGAGATTTGCATCTACAGAGGTTTGCATTGAGGTTTGCATCTACAGACGGACGGCGGTGGCGACAGCTGCATTTTAATTTCGGCCTTTTATAGCTTATAAAAGCATGGTTTCGAGAGGGAGTGGTCTTTTTGCTGTTGGTACCCAGTAATGAATGTACCGATACATATGAATCTGAATGTTTGCACGGCGTCCACTTAGGTCAACTAATGCTATTGGTCGAGTCAGAGCTACACGTTGATTTCTTCGCCATCGCGAGGATAACCTTCTTAAACGAGTTAAGGATACCGACTTGTGCATGCGGTTCCACTGAAAGCCGTATCAAATGGTAAGAGTTGCTGAGTTATAAGATGAAAATCACCTTACGAAGTGTGCTAATGTGTCAGTAAAAAAGTAAGAAAAGGTAGCTTTATACCTACGCGTCCTCGCTCAAGGAAGTTTGAAAGAAAGAATTGCAAAAATACGGCACTAAACATGCTTCAGATTTGCCTGGTCCCAGTTCAGATTGCGAATATATTATGTTAATTGGCGGAATGTTGGTCGTACGATATATTAAGCTGTTCAGTGTGCTTTAGTTGAAATGGGTGAGCATATTTCATGGGCGAAATACCCGTGACCAAGTCCCTCTTTCGCGATGAGTTTTACTTTTCTCAGTGTTGCATCTCAAATTCGAATAAGGTGCGAAGCCACACGCATATCATACTTTCCTTCACAGTTGACACGGACTTAATGAGAGCTAGTTTAGTTCGGCCGTCTGTGCACCCCTGTCTCGAAAATATGTGCTGTTTTTTTTCTCACGTGTCTGTACATAGCTTTGCTTTAGACATCCCTAGTAGTGTCCTTAGCTGCGCCGTCCCTATGTCGGTGGCCATGTCTCAGGAGTGTCTTCGTTTGATATCTACTAGTGCAAACCCAAAAATGACGCCGGTGGCTCCGTGATATGTCCATGCATGTTCTCAGAAACTCAGGTTGGCGTTCTGAAGTTTAAGTAATTAAAACAGGCCACAACTGTAAGCACGAATGTTCGTTCCTTCTTACTGCCGAATGTTATGAGATTGCTTTCGGTGCACTTCTTGGCTTGGCAATCAAATAAAACTCTGTAACCAAGTTTTAAACTGTGGTCGCACAGCAATATACTGTAATTCTTAAGTTCTGTCCTCCACAAAGAGCAATATGCTACAGCTTCTAAACACGCAAAATTTCAATGCTAGCTGTTGCTTTCTGGCTCGACGAATTGTTCCAGAAATGATGCCTCTCTGTGTTATTCCTCAGACACAACTCCTAATCATCATCATCATCATCATCATCTTTTCACCTTATCTTTTCTCAACCGCCGCAGAATCCATTCACCCTCACTTAATTCCAATTTGTCTGATAAAAAAGGTCACTAGATCTGATATCGTCTACACTTGGTAAGTGATGGTTTCAAGGTTATGAGAAAATTTACACAATATAATTTACTCTCAAAAGCTGGCAGAGCGACTGCCCCTAGTGGGTTCCTGACTTCAATCTCTGAACCAGGATGAATTTTTCTTTAATTGCTAAGTTCCGGTAAATGCTTCATCTTTTTCCTTGGGGGAAATATGGCTGCACTGGGGTGGACGCTAATAAGCCGTTGCTCCATTATTCTAATTCAGTTTTCAGTTTACTTGATTGAAACTCTAGGCGGGATTTTCTCGGTTGAAGTGTTTTCGGAGGGTCCGCCTTCGGACATATTCAGGTCGAGAAGAGCGCCCGCCATGTGGCAACGTTTCAAAATGTCACACACTTTGTGGAACATGGTGCCAATTTCATGTGTAATCATCTCCTTTATGCAGTAGCACAACGAATAGTGTCCTCAGTTTTGTGCTAATTTCAGGCCACCTCTGAGACGTCGATGGCACCTTCCATCCAGCCGCCAGAAACGCAGTCTCCTCCTGGCACGAGCCAGCAAACAGTGACGGTATCCTCCTCGGAAGAGACAGTGACTCTGACTGCGGTCACGTCTGCGGATACGAAGGCATCTTCCACGGAAGAGACAACTACAGTGACTTCGGCAATGTCTACGGATGCGACGGAGCCTATGACCACGACTGAGGCGGAGACAGCACCCTCGTCAGAAACTACGCCAGAGACCACCACATCGGCTGAAATGACTACTCCAAAGCGTGAGAACTGGCATCCTACATTTTCTTCACTCAAATGCTTTATACGGCAGGAATTGCACAACACGTCGTAAGGTGGAAGATACACTGAGCCACATTTAGGCCAGCAAGAAAGAGGAAAAGAAGCCCTATCTTCATTCAAGCACAATGGGATTAGGTGTGGGCTGGACAGCGTACACACGAAACGCCGCGGTATTTGTATTCAGCCCTGTAATTATTGTAGAGACATGTACGCGAGTTAAGACACAACAGTTACGGTAACAACATGAATACAGCCTGAAGTGAACAAGAAAATAGCACCGCCAGGGCTAGAAAATAGCACCGCCCCTGGAGCACGCGCCAATATCATCTTGTGTAAACCTAATATCCCAACGGTCGACTGAGAGCCACGCGCTATGTGCACGTTTAGGTCAATGTGTCACCAACGTTGGATGTGAACAATGCAGAAAATGTGATTTTATACAAGTACAATCATGGAGAAAGTTCAGGGGATGCGGTCGCGCGAAAAAAATTCTCTCTCAGCCTCGCGAGCCATTCGATTTTCATTTTTTTCAGCAGCTGGAGCACACATGCCCGCTTAAGCGTATTTTGTTTTCATTGACCTGGTTTATCTCACTATGCGGAAACAATTTTTCTTACGAATCCACATCTCGAAAACTTTTGTACATGACTTCGCACAGTAATGGTCAACAAATAGGCCATCCTATATTCGTCAATGAGCTGCACGAGAAAGCAACAAACTGTTCGAAACCTGTGCCTCGGCGTCCATCTCCTTTAGATAGCCGTTTTTTAGAAAGTGAACATGCACGAATCACTTGTTTCAGATATAAAATTTCAAGGATTTCGTCTGCGTGCATGTGTAGTTCGTTGAACTCTCTTGTGCTTAAGGATGCCGCAAAGACTCAATGTGGTTGCCAACTATTTGGTTATTTATGAGGGCCACTGTGAGAATTTTCCATGCCATGAGTGACGCCTTCCGCCGTCAAGTGGCTCAAGTAGGATTGGTACATCAGAATCACAGTAAGAAGGTCGTTAGGCGCTATTCTCAATATGGCATATCTGGACAAGGTGGCGTTGGAAACAGCATCAATCCACGGGTGCGAAATACCGCGCGTAGCAAAGTACAAATATCTAGGGTGTATTGACAGATCAAACACCACCTCATGAGGAACATCCCAGGACGAAAGGAAAAAGGAACGTGGCTCTATTGAAACGTGCAACACTATGGGGATACAACCAATAACAACTAATACAAGGAGTGAGGGACGGTTTACAGTCGTGCTTCGTTAACATGTATACCTCGGATCCCGAGCAAAATGGTCCATGAAGCGGTTTCTCCGATCAAATTGTAAAAAATGAGAAATATGCATTAAGAAAAAAAAACACTCTCGTTTAAGGTCTGCTCCTTTGTAATTGGCAGTGAAGTTGTAATTAGATACCTTCAAGACAAAAAAAAACATCGAAAAAGGATGCAGGACCAAGAGGAGACACACACAGACTGACGCTGGACTTACAACTCTCTCTCTCTTCTGTGTGAGCCTTCTCCTCTTCATGCGTCCTTTTACTGTAGTTTTTTTTTTTCTCTTGAACATGTATACTCGCCCAGCGCTCAACTTGGGCGTACCAAGCGGGCTATCCTGGCATTATCTTAATTACCATTGCTTGACGCCGCCTCTAGGCATTATAGAGTATCTGCTTTTACTGTTGCTCATATACCACGAACCAATACAGTACATAATTTATAAGTCGGCTGAAAGCCGCAGAAGGCGGCTTTCAACGTGACGCAAACTACAGCTGTACAACAAGAATTTCCTTCAGTGCGATTCACGAAGTGCGACAAATGTTGACGCGCCTCGATCGGCACCGCGACATTGGAATAATAATAATAATAATAATAATAATAATAATAATAATAATAATAATAATAATAATAATAATAATAATAATAATAATAATAATAATAATAATAATAATATAATAATAATAATAATAATAATAATAATAATAATAATAATAATTGGTTTTGGGGGAAAGGAAAATGGCGCAGTATCTGTCTCATATATCGTTGGACACCTGAACCGCGCCGTTAGGGAAGAGATAAAGGAGGGAGTGAAAGAAGAAAGGAAGAATAGGTGCCGTAGTGGAGGGCTCCGGAATAATTTCGACCACCTGGGGATCTTTAACGTGCACTGACATCACACAGCACACGGGCGCCTTGGCGTTTTCCCTCCATAAAAACGCAGCCGCCGCGGTCGGGTTCGAACCGGGACATTGGACAGCATGGATGCTCAAAGCAGAGGAGTCATTGTAGCTTTCACACTTTCTTCCTTTGTTTCGCTGGTGTCCAGCACTCAAAATAGTGGGAAGTATGCATCCGGTTAGGGCAGAGCAGATTTTTTTTGTAATCGCTGTTCGTATTAGATGGCCCTTGAACGGAGCACTCAATAAACTTGCGCTGTGCCTGGGATGTTAAAGTCGCCGCTTGACGTATATCCTCCAAGAATAAGTTTTCATTCAGGGCATTTCTTAAACGCTGATTTATCTATAGTCAAAAGTTTAATTTTAGCATCTACGGGCCTTTCCCTCTCCTCTGGTCACTTTTTGCACACTGACGGTCCTCTGCCAGTGCCAGCGCTGACGCGCGCATGAATTCCCCAGGGGGCGGAGGTTCCTGACCAACTGGCGCGACGCCGTTCACCCGCCGCGGACCATGGTAGCTGCGTGACGTCTGAAAGAGCCTAATCTATAGCCATCCCTTAACCGACGTAGGCAAATGCGCGGCACGGAAGGGAGCTAGAGTTTCAAAAAGTTGCCGGAAAGTGCTTGCCAGTTTTTGACGCGAAAACCTTCACTATAGGTAAAGCAGTCGTCACGTAGGTCAGCGAATGACCTTGAACAACCTTCAGCCCAATAACGTTAGCCGTGCATGACCATATGTGGTACAGTTATGGTGTCGAACCCTAGACCCCTGACATCTGCACATGACCTCTGGTTGACCTATGACCTTGAGTTGACCTTTGACCTTAAGAATATCTGATTGTGTGATGTGAAGCCACGTGATGACATCCGATGGTGGTGTTGTAAGACCATCTGGTACTACGTCATAGCCACATGGGCGTGTGTGTATATATAGAACAGCTGTCGCGAGCGTGTAGCGGAGCTGTCATGGACGAGCCTAAGACTCTTGGCAAGCGTCCTTGCTTTTCGCTGAATTCCAGGGTTAGCCAAGTTAAGTGACTGCCAACTTTTTCGAACACGATTATGCGCTCTCTGCTGTGTGTGCAAGTGTAACATTTGACGGAGGTTTCTTGACAACACAAATGTAGTGACTGACCGAGTTCGTGTGCTCTCTCCAGAAAGTGTTTCGGGGCCCTCCAACGCTAGGAGAATACTAGAATCCTAATATCTCTGCATTTCTGCGCGCTGCCCATTGCCTGGACTGCGAGTATCCATATTAACGAGGCGAAAATAAATGACAAAACTTTGGTGTCAGAAACACGGTTCATAAATTGAGTCGGCCATAGTAACATTTTTATTAACGGGGAATGACTCTAATAGTTCCGAAACTTACATTCGCGAACGCGGTACGCTACCTGAAATCAGATCTCCTACTAAGATCTCCCATCAGTTCTCGTACAAATCAGATCTCCTACAAAGCAACTCTAACGAGGAGGATAAGTGTTGGTCATCACTTCAAACTCGGGAAGCTATGGTGTCGAAACCTAGACCCTTGACCTCGACACATGACCTCTGGTTGACCTTTGGCCTTGAGTTGACCTTTGACCTTAAGAATATCCGATGGGGTGATGTGAAACCACGTGATGACATCCGATGGGGGTGCTTTAAGACCATGTGATACCACGTCATAGCCACGTGGGAGCAAGAGTTTCAAAAAGTTGCCGGAAAGGGCTTGCCAGTTTTTGACGCGAATCCTTCACTATAGGTGAAGCAGTCGTCGCGTAGGTCAGAGAATGATCTTGAACGACCTTCAACCCAATCACGTTAGCCGTGCATGACCATATGTGGTACAGTTACGGTGTCGAACTCTAGACCCCTGACCTCGACACGTCGAGGTCACACGGTGGAGGAAAAGGAATAGAAAGCTTACGTCATGGTACACAAAGGTGACAATGGGGACAGCGAATTTGCCGTGAGCATAGAAAAGCAGTTCATTGGAAGGCGACTGCTAAATGGACACGTTAAATGGAAAGAAGAGAATCCCTGCGTGAATTAGGAAACCGTAAGAGCTAAATCTGGAAGGAAGAGCTGCATTATAATTCCAGAGGCAGTGGCTTCCGTTTGAGGCTAGATCAGGATGCATTAAAAGGAGAAAATAAATAAGTAAGCATCAGGGAAACGGTAATTGTGTAGCACGTTGGAACAGTGTAGAAAGCCTTCAACACGTTCTGGTAAATTGTACAGCTATACATTGAGGTATCAATGACATGGCGCCTCTTTCAAAAGCTCGGTGTTTTAGGCCTAACGAGGAGACAAATTAATGCATCAGCAGTAGGGACGAGCAAGCATGACTAGAGTACCGGTGTCGTAATGAAAACTGAAAATCGGATTTTGGGGAAAGGAAAGGGCGCAGTATCTGTCTCATCTCGGCGGACACCTGACCAGTGTCGTAAGAGAACGGGGTAAAGGAGGGAGTGAATGAAGATAGGAATAAAGAGGTGCCATAGTGGAGGGCTCCGGAATAATTTCGACCACCTAAGGATCTTATTGAAACGCTGCCGCCACGGTCGGGTTCGAACCCGGGTACTCTAGATCAGTAGCCGAATGAAAAAGAACTGCACATATCGTCTGCGCCACTAATTACTACGCACGATATCACTCGCCACCATGTATGATTCTCAAAGTTGCCAATAAAATCTATGTCGCAAAAAACGCCTCATTTAGTCAGGAAGAGCACAGTATAAAGTGTTCTATCATAAATGACTGAGTCACTCTGTCAGGAGAGCTGATCTGTTCCAAAATCGGGTAATTAAAGAAATTTTCATCTGTAATTCACTCTTACAGTACTCTGATAAAGGAGAGAGACGAACAGTTTCAGAAAAGGAACGTCTAAAGCAGAAGCAGAACTTAGTCCCCTTGTTCTCTTCAACGCGACAACACCATCTCGCATCGCGCCAATCAGCAGAGCCTCATTACAGAACGAGCGCACAAAAATGAGATTAATGATAAAAGCATGAGCGGCGGAGGTCTTCCTGGTGGATACTAAATTACGCAATTGCTTGCTGGGAGTTTCCAACATGTTTAAGTTTCCTTACACACCTGTTAGAAAGACCACGTCCTCAAGAAGGCTCAAGTGGGCCCAGCACGCCAGCGAGTTACCTCCTTCAACGTGTAGTCAAGGCGAAATTGGGAGTGTATTGTAGGCGCTTCCGACGGTGTAAGTTGGATAGCCGAGGCTAAACGAAGGGCGGCTGTTAAATGCTGTTAGGAGAGAAGTCAGCGCAGTGAAGACAGTGCGCCGAGTTCACCTGACAAAATTATTTAAACCGCTTTGTACGCATGCCCCAAGCACCTCACAAAGTATATTCCCTCTTGCTTCTGCCCGCAACAGGGCCGGGTCTGCATCGCTTCACCACCGTGTGCACAGTGAGCTACCTTCACGTTGGTCTCGTGATGCCCCCGGGAGAAGTCTGCAACTACATCTTCTACGATTCGCTCTACTTACGGCCCGAGGACACCTTCATGGGGACATTCACCAACGACTACCTCAAGCCCTTCTTCGACACAGCCAGGCAGAGCCCCACTGTCCGCTTCGGGTTCTCTGTGCACGCGCCGTAAGGCATCCCGTCCTACCGGCTTATGGATGACCTTTATTATCTCGAGAAATGAAGCTCTCCCGAGAAAAAAAATATGAACTAGTGTTCTGGACAAAAATTTCTGCGGGGGCGCCAGCCTTCATTTCTGTCACCACGCCGCGTGGTAGTTTATGCAAAGGAATAAACAAAAATCAAGAGGACACTTTAGCTCCGCCTTAAATGTAAAGTGGATGGCGCCTTCTCCTGCTTTCTCTTTATTTTTTCTTTCGTTACACTGTCTTTTCATTCTGCGCAATTTCTAAGACTAATTAGCATATCTATATTTGTTTTATGTTTTTAATTAGTGTAACATCAGTACAAATCTCAAACACAAGTGACAAATTCATACACACCACAACGCGTTCACTAGGGTGTCGATCCAGCGACCCTTCGTTGCCAACGGCCCTTCATCGTCCTGCATCAGTCGGAAAAAATCCCCACAATTTCGAATGAAGTTACTGAATTTGAGGAGCGTTCAAATGAAGCTAAAATTCGCAAGGAGGTTTCTATAATGGGTTTATTTCAGAATATACAAGTAACTCTTTAAAAGAAATTAGCTAGAAATCGGGATCAAACCCAGGCCCGCTTTGTATCAGGCGGGCTATTCTAATCGAATTCCTAATCGATTAGGAAATACCAATTCCTATTCCTAACCGCATTCTAGCTAGCTACGTTTTATCCTGACCTGCACTACCTGCTTCCAAACTGTCTTCGCAAACCTTTCCACTTCATGTGTCCTCCTTAATCTCTGTCGCTTCGAATGCGTTTACCTTCTCCGAGTTCACTACATTTACCAAAGTGCCAACGGTGGTCTCCTCTTCGCACACTATGCCCTGTCCTTTCTTGCTCTCTCTCTTCTTGACCTCAGCTAGACTGTCATTGCCACCAATTTATTTCTTTACCTATTTGTGCGCTTTTGATTTCTGTTACTGCAGTATTGCTGCGCAGAGCTAGCTTTTCTACTTTCGGGCCGCTGCAAAGGTCAAGGCTGGGTGATGCCGCAAGAGTCATTCGAGAAATGGCTCTAGTCACCTCCGTCCCAATGTAAATATTCCCGTCTCACTCCACGCAGGGCAGTCGATGGTTTCACCAACGAGATCCGGTCGGTCGATGGCAAGAAGCACTACAGGGACCACTGGCAGCACAACATCTACGGCTGGGGCTTTCTCAACATCCACGAGCTAATCGTGAAGAGCAACCCAGCGGTGGTCAAGTCGGCCCTCACTGTACTCAAGGTTCGCTGTCTGAACCGACGAATCTGTGCGCTTAAGCAATGAATCTAATAGTACGGTTTTTTAGTTCGAAAAAGATCCACTCTTAAATATTTCAGCCGAATGAATTAATTTTACGGTGTTTTTGTCCCGTCTTCGTTTCTTTTTTTTCATGACCACTTGATTTTGTACAGGCTTGTACAGTAAGAATTGCGACAAGCAAAACAAAGATGCATGCGTCCAGAGCAGTAGTTGCTTTGTGAGGTATTTATGCAATGGGAGAGTGCAGAGGTACTCCACACTCAGAATTTTCTTCTGGTGGTTTTCTTGTGCGCGTCTGCAGTGTGCACGATTTGCATGTTTAAATATACATGTTTTACTCGCGTCTTTGTCCACTGTTTAGAGTCGTATAATTTTAAGCTTACGTCGAATGTTTCCCTTCCTCCCGGAAATTATTTGAACTAAATGACTCAGTAGCCGCCATTCTCGAATAGCCTCAACAGCACCACCCTCATGCTGACACGCAGCTGTAGTCTTCGTTGCAGTGTAGAAGGCGGACAGGAAACATACAAGTTTTGATATTGGTTTATCACAACTGAGTTCTTCACATTTTGAAGTTAAATCTTCATTTTACGCATGGGAGAGCTCTACTCTGTAGCTTGGGAATGTTAAGGTTGAACGGAATACAAAAATCACTGTGTCAGGCTACGAAAACATGCTGCTTGCTCTTGGGTGTTGCTGGTGTGCGTCTCCGTTGTGGCCAACGTGCACTGCAGAGCTTCGCGATTATAACACAACGTCTCGCAGGAGTTGGAAGAGATCGCGGTTGCGGAAAGCACGAATGCTTCCAGCATGGTCATCGGACTTTACTGCCGGCCTCAAACGACCTGTGATCAAGTGGCGGAATACATAAAGTGAGCGTTCAATGTTTCGATTTCATCTGATTCCAAGCAGTGCGTCGGCACAGATGACCGTCGGCTCGGTGTTGTTTCGTTTATTATTTCTCAGAACATTTTATTTTACAGGCAAGCGTGCCTTAAACGCCCGCGCATGTTTCAAACGGTTTTGTCTGGCGTGTTTCCAAATTCTCTCTGGAGTTTGTGTCTGTGTCTCTGTCTGTATCTGCATGTAGTGGGTCGTAAGGAGCGTCTAGCGAAAGCTTTCCTGCTGTTTGGTATTCAATATTAATAACGTACTTGCAGGACCACATTCATTCCGGGAGGACTGGTGATTCTGGGACACTTATCTCACCGCGACAACAACATCACTGACTGCTTCATACTAGGACCAACCTTAAAGGCTACTAAGGGCAGGAAATATGAAAACGCGAGCTACGTGCATACCCTGGTGAGTTCTAGATCACTACGCACTAAAAGAGAACAGGAGATATCTCTTCAAGGTTTAGTCGTGTTCTCTCCTTTTAGTCCTCAGGCGAAGCCTTTAACTTCTAACAATCAGAGTGTCCGTCGCTTGTGAGGGCATGACTAGTCGCTTACCCGTGCCCAGTGTTTCAGGCTTCTTAGCGGAAGCGGGAATTCCTGTGTTAGCGCTCCATCACTTGTCATTCACGAGGATGAAAATGTTTCTAGATAATTTTCAAAATAGTTGAGTCACTTTTGTACCCTCCATTGTAGTATCCTTGTCCTCGCGCGCGTCATTTACCTCTTTGTTGTATAGTTTTTGTCTCCCCTTCCACCACGCCTTCCTTTTGGCTACACAGTAAGCCGGTCCTAAATTCAATAAACAGTTGCAAATAGCACCTGTCTCGTGTTATTCCTTGTCTGCGTGCTCCATCTGTGAGCTTCATCTACTCATGCTAGCGGAAGCAGGGGTGCGGAATGAGGTGTCTGGGCAAGCACTTCCCCATTTATTCTTTACATCTTGTATAAAATAGTTATTGGATCGCTGGACCTGTGTACCAGTTTCTGTGTGTAGTCCCTCATCACCTTCACATAGTTACCTCGTGTCGAGCAAAAAGATTGACCGTGACGCTCTTTGGCTAACTTGTCCCTGTGACATATGATCTTTGATTAACTGGGAATCCCTACATATTATTATGATATACTACAGCCCTGATTGTTCTGAGGGTATTCCGTCTAAATATGAATTAGCCGATATGGGCAGAAAAGGGCATTAAGCTGTCCTCTTGCGTACGCTCCTTTAGGGGAAGGGTATTCTGCACAAGCCCTGGGGTAGATTTCCATCAGTAAAATACGGAATACTTATGCTTGGCAACGGAAACAAATTCTGTCTTCAAAACTTTCGATGTTCTAGCATTTTAGAAGATTTTAACCTACGTTTCAATGAACTCTGCTTGCTAACATCACGTCCTCTGGAGGTCCGAATCCTTCTTGGATTCTTCCGTTGCTAACTCTATAAGGTTACTATGCTTTGAGGTGGGAATATGCCTTCGTTGCAAAGAGTATACACATTCCCTAAAAGGCTGTGTTCTGGAGGACATCTTACACCGTTTTTACTTTCAAATAAGCTAATTAATGATCGGAAAAGCTTTCTTCAACGCGCACCCTTTCATAGGTTTACACCAGACACGTTTTTGCTGTTCATCAGAAGAAAAGCTGAAACTGTCTAGAATATGTGGTTGCCCTTCTCTCTGAACATTGCCAGAACTGCCAGCGGCTTGGGAAGGTTTCCTTGTTGAAAAATATGTACAGGTTTGAATAGGAGACAAATAGGATTATGGCACATTTCGTTTAACATTATAGGATGAAGCTTCCAAAGCGATTCAGCCTTTGAGTGACTCCTTAGTGGAGGGCTCTGTATAACTACCATTACCCGTGGTTAATTACCGTGCACTTACATCACAGTGCATGCAAGTCGTGGGTTCGAACCCGCCCACTACGATAGCAGTTCGATGGAGGAAAAATGTGAAAATTCCGTGTACTTTGCATTGTTAGTGCCCGTTAAGAACCCCATGTGGTCGAATTATCCGGAGCCCTCCACTACGGCGTCCCTCATAGACTGAGCCGCTTTGGGACGTCCATCCTATAAAGCCAAACCAAATGTGCCATAATCCTATTTGCTGACCCGTTCAAACCTGTACACAATTTTCAGTAGGGTTGCGCTGTAATTTTACCCCTTCTATTCGACATTCTGGTTCCTGCGTCGATAGGATTCTTTTACATCGGTACATTCCTTTTCTCGAAGGCGCCACTTTTACCGGAAGGGAAACAGTTCAGCGGAGTTCACTTGTTCCAAAATTCATAAAGTACTTTTTTAAGCAAATAAATAGTGCTGCTTATTCAATCCTTTGCTTTCACAGCAGGATTCTATGGCAGCGGTGAGGCATCTGCAAAAGACGCACGGCATCGACACCATGTACGCTCTGTCATTCACCATGGCAGGGCGTTGGTACCAGCCAAAGTACCCGGATATTCATTTCGACAAGGCAGGAAAGTTCCGCCCAGGGAACCTTTGCAAAACAGGAGTTTACTCGCAGAAAGCGTTTGTGCAAGAGGCAAGTCTCTTTTTGCTTGCTGCGTATACGAAATGCTTGTAGCATCTATTTCAGCGAAAATAATTGCAGTGATCTTGAGCGTTTGACGTTAAGTACGGTGAATTTACCGCACCATGGAGAAAGGTTAAAAATATACGAAATATAGTGCACTGAGGCAGTGTGGCATACCCTGAACGAAAGTTCCGAGCAAAGAGTGGAATGGAGGTAATATAAAAATTTCGACAAAAACATAAGGGAGGCCAAAGAAGTCTACATCAGTGGAACGCTTTTTACCAGCATGTTTCCACTGTGACCCTTCATAGTTGGCCCTGATGGACCATAAAAAACAGTTACGGCCTCAACTGTGAAAAGCACGGAAAACTTTTTTTTTTCATTTCGGTAGATTACCTCTTCATGAAAATCTGCGGTTTGATAGATCCAGATAACAAAAGTTCGCCGGTTGTGGCGACATCCGTGGGCATCAAGGTAAACTTTTTTAAAGGTTACAAAACTCTGGAGGTGCCTTATAACCGGGAGTGTACCTTGGATCAAAATATGTGCAGCAGACGCAGTAAGAAAAACGCATAGACATAGTATCACAGGTCGCAATGATGACACAAAAACAGGTCGTTGGAAGTACACGACACAAACGCGCGCATAGCTCTCCAAAAAAGAAGTTTCAAGCTTGAACAAGCAGTGCACTCCAGCGCTTCTGGAAAATGACGATGATCAAGGACATTTTTTATTTGCGGCTGCTCGGCTCCGCTCCCATCTGCTAGCCTCCGCAATATTGCCGTAGCGAACAGCCATGTTTCAAAATAACAGAGCTTCGCATTTCGAATTCTCAAAAAAAAATTAAGTTGCTATCTCTCCGTAGCTTCCATTTTTTCACACAAAATGACATCATTCAGTGATCATCAACACTTATCACCCTTTGGTCAAGCGATGCGTTAGTCGCAGTAAGAGCCTTGGTGACTGAAAATATTTATCATGTGACCCGTATTTTTAAATGGCTCGTTGTGCGGAGATAACGTGACTTGCATGAAATCACCTCTTGATCACGTGAGCATGAACTATGACAATATAATTAGTTCTAAAACCGGCTGCTCAGAATAACCGGTCGTGTGACTTACTACTACCATGTGACCAATATATTTTCAATGACTTGTGTGGCTCGCTCAATCGCGTCATTAACACCTTACTTTTACCGCTAACGTCATCACCCGTTCAACTCCTTACAGAAAGATGACTCCCTTTAGAGCTTACGCTGAAATGCGCCCATATAAGAACTCCCCTCAGATATATATTTTTCCTCGCGCCCACTTGCTTCCCTCCAATAGAATTTCTGCTTTTTCCCAGGTCTGCGACAACAGTTCCCTCACATACAAGTCGACATTTTACTACGCTGCGTATGACAGCACAGTATTCGCATTCGATAAGAATCATGGTTTTACGGTGACTCTTGACAACGCGGAATCCTTCAGAACAAAGGTGAGATGTCTTCACTTAGACGGCTCCGAAGCAAACTCGCATTTTCCTTTTCTAATTCTTGCCATCTCCACGGCTCTCCAATCTTTTGTACCACGACGCCAACAACAACTGGTTTTGTTGTAACGGGACACGTCGATCGTGGGATGAATCGCCCTGAAATCTTCGGTAATTTGCACAGTGTTCTGCTGCACGATGTCATGAACCCGGTCGCCATGAATTCACGTCAACGCGGAAAGCGTCAGTCGCTATATCAAAGTAAAAAGTGCATTTCGGTGCCGTCCTCGCCTCCTGTAATACTGTTGTGTCCAATGTGCTCCGCGGTAGCGGTAGCAGTGTGCACGTTATGCTAGGGACATTAGAGAGTTATAGCATAGCCTCCTCTGGTTAGGACTGATACGCTACGCGATACGCTACCATGATCCGCCTCCGCGAGATGCCACTGCACGTGCGCAGTAAGCCCTGGGGGCGCCAGATGGCGCCACGTGCCCGCCAGCTGCGTGCGCGCTTGTCGCGTCGGGACCAATGAGCGCGTACACCGTGGTGCCCCGCGGAAGAGAATTACGGTAGCACTCGCACTGTGCTATAACTCTCTATTTACCATAGTGTCTACTATCGTCGCTACCGGGCTAATGCGTGCCTCTCGCCGCCAGAATCGGCGCCTCAGCTACTGACAGCGCCAGTACGAGAGGAGACGGGCAGACAGCGCAAGGTGCCTGCCACTGGCACCTCAGGAGGACAGACGCATGCGAGCAGCAGTGTTGCGTCTGTGAAGTCTCCTGTGCCGCAGCTATCTGGAAAATTTGACTTCATCGGGATCATGTTAACACCGCACCGCAAAATAGCGTTACGAGGGGCGCGTGTAAAACAGTCACACAACTATGCTCCTTGCGGAAGCATATGAGGAGCACTAACGAGCATATTGATAACTGTCCCGCGAGATTTATTGTTTAACACAAATGACGGGAGCCATCACAAGGGCTTAAGAGCGATACTTCCTTGAACGAGCACATATTCACGGAATCTCATCGTTGTGAGTTCCTATCGTTCCCTGACCTTTCAATACTTCATGGATATTGCCGCATCTAGAAGTTTGGTGTTGGTTTGGTTTATAGGGGTTTAACGTCCCAAAGCAACTCAGGCTATGAGAGACGCCGTAGTGAAGGGTTCCGGAAATTTCGACCACCTGGGGTTCTTTAACGTGCACCGACATCGCACAGTACACGGGCCTCTAAAATTTCGCCTCCATCGAATTTCGACTGCCGCGGCCGGGATCGAACCCGCATCTTTCAGGCCGGCAGCCGAGTGCCATAACCACTCAGCCACCGCGGCGGCTACATCTTGAAGACCTTTGATAAAGTATGGTGTGTAGTAAAACACTAACTTTCCACACCATTAGCTGCGTCGTGCCCATATGCCGGTTACAGTGGTTCCGCTGTAAGCGGAGTTCGATAAGTGTCCAGTCCCTTGCGAAAATTTCAAAGCCTACTTACCAAATTTCAACTGGCATCTTGTCATATCTTTTTCCGAATTGTTTGCTTGATACAATATTCCATCCCAAACCCTACCTGTTTACCTACCTCTTAGCATTTTATGATGCTTCTCGATTACTCGCAATTCGCACGAATGCGACGTGTTGTCAATACTGGCGCAGGTAATATATACCTATTAGATTTTGATATATAACAATTATCATTGATTATACCCTTCGAGGTCCAGAGACCATCACGTAAGGAGGATAAAAACTGTGGGGAGGCTTAAGCCATCTTGAAGTAATACTTGTTTGGGCCAGTTGGTTAATCATGGGGGTGGAATGCGATAGCATCAGATTTCACATTTGTCTCAACTTCTGTTCAACTTCTTTGTGTTTTGCATCAGCTTCTTTGCCCATCAACCGCCATCTTAGAACTTCTAGCTGCGGTGGCAAGTATACGCTGTGCTGTCACGGGGCCGACATTTGCATATATCAAATTTTGAGCGATTTTTTTCTTATCTTGATATCCTTAACACCGGGCGGTAAGAGACCGGAAGCGGGCAGGCAAACGCGGGTGAATAGATGAGCTTGGGCAGGGCACGTAATGCGAAGGCAAGATAACAGCTGGTCCTTAAGGGAAACGGAGTGGATTCCGACAGAAAGCAAGCGCAGCAGAAGGCGGCAGAAATTTAGGTGGGCGGGTGTGATTAAGAAGTTTGCGGACTTACGGTGGGCGCAGGTGGTAAAGTGAAGGGTCAATTGGAAAGCCACGAGAGAGGTCTTTGCCCTGCAGTGGGCTTATTCAGTCTGATGATGATTAAAATATTCTCCAATGGGAACTCTAACGCTAAGCTGCTATCGAAAAAGTAGGTTGCTCACAATCTGGAGGGCAGGCTGAAATGACGTCACAAAGCCACGCGGCCTCTCTAGACCACTCGTTAATTTCCGCCTGCAGCGGTGGGCACGTTGCGCACAAACCAGTGCACGGCGAGCATGTTCTGATGGCGTCACAAGGTCACAGAACTCTCTCGACCAATCAGGGTGGTCCATAAGCGCAAGTTGGAACGACGTCACAAGTTCGCGTGATCCTTCTCCACCAGTCAGTGAATTTCGTGACATCGGACGGCGGATTTTACTCCTAACTTGAACTGTAATGCTATCGAATTTAAAACCATATGTAATTACTCATGAGACACGGGAAAAAGTATTATGATATCAGCTAACATTAATAATCCTTTTTTATTTGGCATTATGTTGTATTATTCCGGTCTTTTTTTTTCTACAATGCTTCGGGATTTTATTGTAAAACAATGGCACTCTGCCGCTTCCTGACGCAGATTTGCATTACCTGGGAAAACAACACGGACCTTCTGGTCGGGCTCGCGGTCTACGACGCAAACTACGACGGCGCGGCCAAGAACTGCGGCCCCTACAAAGGGGCCGCCTGGGATTTTCTCCAACGTTTCGGCAGAGCCCGAGATTTGCTCAATATTTGGGCAGACAAGAAAGTTGGAAACTTCTCGGACAGGTGCTACTCGCGTACGTATACGTGCATGCGGCGTATAAACGAGATTTATTTATTTTATTTATTTATTTATACTGCGGAGTCGCTTGACTCCAAGCAGGGGTGAACAAAGGTACAAGTAAAAAATAAACAAGATATATATATATATATAGACTAGCGCCATTCAAAAGCGAACAGATGATGCGAAAAAAAGCAAAAAACAAGGATTTCACATACAAAAGGCTCTCAAATTGTCAACAAAAATTTCTACATTCGGGCTATTCACAACACACTTCGGGAGTTCATTCCAGTCTGTAATCGATTTTACAAAAAATGAGTGTTTAACTGTATTAGAATATGCACGAAATTCTTGTAGCATTTTGCCATGGTTATAACGCGTACCTGCTCGCGAAACAGGAGTAATATAATCATGAGCGTTTATTTTAATGAGATTATTATATATTAGGTACAGAAATTTCAACCTAGCTTCAGTGCGCCTTGTCTGCAGGGATTCTAGGCCAATAGATTTGATCATAGCTGTTACACTATCTGTTCGTTTGTATCTGTTGCAAATGAAACGGGCTGCGATTCTTTGCACTCTTTCTAATTTGGAAATATTCTTGGCTGTAAATGGGTCCCATAAACAACAGGCATATTCCAGACGAGGCCGCACCAAAGCCTTATACGCTGCCAGTTTCACATGTTTTGGGGCATTTGGCAGTTTACGCCTCAAACACCATGGAGTCTTCAGTGCTTTCCCGCAAGTAATATCGATGTGGGCATCCCAGTTTAGGTGATTAGATATCTGAACTCCAAGGTATTTTACAGACGAGGATTCTGGAAGTGGAACGCCAGCTATACAATATGGATGAGTCAGAACAGTTTTCTTTTTACAAATTCTAAGTACCAAACATTTATTAACGTTAAGAAGCATACCCCATTGGTTGCACCAGTTTGAGATCTTCTGCAGGTTACTGTTAAGCTTAATTTGGTCCGCTGTGGAGTTAACTAGGGAGTATAAAACGCAGTCATAAGCAAATAGTTTAACTCTAACTTCGGAATCAACCACATTAATTATGTAATTTACGTAAATTAAAAATAGGATAGGCCCCAGAACAGATCCTTTCGGAACACCAGATGAAACCGGAAGTGCATCAGAGTACTCATCGCCAACATGAACGTATTGAAATCTGTCTTCTAAGTAGGCTCTAATAAGGTCAATAATGTTAGGATTGATTTCGGCAGTGTAAAGCGCGAAGAGAAATAATTCACCGCGATCGTGGGACTTCCGGTTGACAAAGATTTCGGGACACGGGTACGAAAAAAGAGATGAGAAAAAAATTTGGAGGGGACACACTTCAGCTCCACCTTATGGATGTGAAGGGATCGCGTAGTGAGTTAATTCTCATATATGCAGAAGGTCGTTCTTCGCATTACATTCATAGATCCCTAAAGCAGTTATCATACCTCTCCTGGCGCTGTGGTGCAGCGGTTAAGCGATGCGCCACAACCCTGCGATGCCAGCGCTCCTAGCGGTTGACCTTGTGCGGCCAAGGTTGCATTTACCGAGCGACCAAAGATTAATTTAACTGCCACTGCCAGGGTGTCCAGTCGGCTGACTCTCCGGGAGGCAGGTTGTGATTCCGCCTCAAGACCACGTGACCTAGGTAGCCCACCTGACTCCTAGTTTGCTGTCTGGGCAGCACCTGCCAGTGTCATGCCCGTGACTTTCGCTCACAACGCCAACGCCGGATTTTCTGGAGAAAGGGACCTTTAACCTTGTCGCGTTAAATGTTACGATGGCCATGCACTCACTAAGGGCCGGGTGACCTATAAGTGTAGAAAATGCATTCAGGCTGATTGCCCATAAAAAACATAGAAGAAATATATTGGATTCAGTGTATCTGTCAAGTCGTCTAGCAATTCCTCCCCTTATCCACCTTATCCATGTTTTTCGAAGATCGCCTGCTTAACACGATACAATCTTCCTAATATTGACGGTGCCCTAAATGCGCTTTTAAATTAATTGGATTAAGTCGGCATAAGTGGAATGAAGAACACTCATGGGTGGGCATGGACTGTGGGGGACAGAAGTTCCCGGGACGCGAGTTCTTGAAAAAACATATATTGAAGCTCCACCTTGCTGTCGAGTCTCCTTATATTGATTTGGTTTATGCGGTTTTAACGTACCAAACAGACTAAGGTTATGGGCGACGCTGTAGTGAAGGGCTCCGGATATTGCGACCGCCTGGGAATCGCACTGGCATCGCATACTACGCGAGCCTCTAGAATTTCGCCTCGATCGAAATTCGACCGCCGTGGCCGGGATGGAACTCGCGTCTTTCGGTTCAGCAGCAGAGCGCAATAACCACTGAGGCACCGTGGCGGCTCTCCTCATATTGTTACCAGAGGAAGAAGCATTTAGGCTTTTAATGCCTTCATACAATATCGGGCGACTGGTAATTGCTGGAACGCTCTGCAGTTATGTTGACTGTTAATAACTCCGTATAACACAGATTCTTTCGCGAAAAGACGCATACATCATGAAATATCAGTTAAAAAAGTTATTCATGTGAATTATAAACAGCAATGGGCCCCAGACGGGTTCCTAATTCACCCCTGAGGTTGCATCACCCACATGCGATTGTTGCAAGTTAATAACGCTCTGACACCTAATGCTTAATTATTCTTTTACCCAACTAATAACTTTCTGATTTGTGTTGCAGGAGGGTAACTTTTTCATTAACGAATTTGAGAATGTCAAAAGCATTTCTAAAGTATAAGAACATATGATCAATAGAACATCCCTAACGCAGTGTGCTTGCTAAGTAATGCACCAATTCGGTAAGCTGGGTGCCACGCGAGTGGTTTCTACGGAAACGACGTTGATGGTTGTTTAATAATGAGTGTACACTAGCATGACTCATATGATTAGTATAAAACACATGCTCTAAACCTTAAATATAACACCTCTTAAAGACACTGGCCGATAATTTGGAAAAAAAAATTTCTGGGTCGCTATATATATATATATATAGATTTAAGAGAAGTGGGCACTTCTACAATGACACTTTTATTTATCAACGTTTCGACCGCGGTGCGGTCTTCTATATATATATATATATACGCACAATATTCGCATGTTTCCAACCCTCAGGTAAAAAGCTGCCCTCTAATGACCTAGTGGAAAGAATCCGCGGACACCTTGGCAAAAAAACTACAAGACAGGAATAGAACTGTAGGCAAACCGTCTGGTTCAGCGGAACATGCTTAAACTATAGCAAGAGCGACGAAATTCCTCGGTGGTCAAACACACCGTTCACCATGGGTTTCATACTGCCTAGTGTCGGGCGGAAAATTGATAAGGCTATTGCTTCCAGCAGGAGAGAACGCTGAGAAAAAAAAAAACGCGTTAAAGCACTTTGCCTTTTCCAGATTATCGTGACTGATAATTCTTTACGTTCAGGCGGTGGGAAGGCCACTCATCCTTCCTGCTTCTTTTATTCTACTGCCTAAATTCTTCAAGGCGATCTTCCATGCGCACCTCGAAGGAGTGAAAGTACGCGAAATTAGACCGTTTTAACCGAAACGTTCATATCTTTTTCTAGCTTTCTTTAACTTATTCTTGCCTTTTTGCGATAGATTTTTTTTTTGAAGCGTGCATATACCTGCTGTCATTTTTCAGCTATTCTCCGCATCACTTTTGTAAACCATAGTTTGCCTATGCTGGGGCTTTTTCGCATCACACTTGACGGCATATGTAGTTCGGCAAAATGCAAGGTCTTGTCTTTCAGTGCACAACACAATTCTTGTGCGCTGAGTGGCGCAGATAACGTCTCAATACATCATTACAGAAATCCAATGCACCTGCTAATCGGGCACGCGTGCCTTTCGAGAACTGTAAATGCTCCGATCGCCACAATCGTCAAGATTAATATAGGGGCAATTCATTTCCACCAAAATCCAACTGCAATCACTGATAGCAGGCAACATGAGGACAGAGAAAGCTCTAGAAGGGTGATTCATCAAAATGAATCCAATGCATTATTACCACGTATTGGCTGCAGGCCTTATTGGGATAGACTCAATGAATTACATTTCTTTGCCTAATGTAGTAGTAGTGGAACCCCTGAAACAGTTTCCGAGGGCCAGTATGTTTCAGGAATGTTGAAATCTCGTCCGATAACTAAGCGGTTTGGTTTCAATCGTGTCAGTCAAGTCACTAAAGCTTTAAGACGACTTCCAGCAAATGGCTTCGCCGCTTTCTTCGGCGCTTTGATTGATGCATGAGCACCTTGCGACACCTTGAGGTAGCAGTCCACTTCGACATATTCTGTCAAGCTGCAGCGTTATGACCCCTAGCATGAATGACGTCGGGTAGGTACAGAATATTGCTTGTAAAGTACTTTAGAGCATATCGAATAAACATAACTAACAAACTCAAGCTCTTCCGCAACATAAGACACAAATGACCATCGCAAGACAACAGAAAATACGAACTGCAACGATGCAAACACTTTAAAATGCAAGAAATACGCGTAATCTGTTTTCATCAACTAATATCTTATCCTAGCAGTTTTTTGTTGGGTGCTAATTAGGAAGTTGAGAATGCTGTTTTAATAGCCTGACTCCCAGACTTTTCTGTGAGCCCAAATAAAGGTGCACTCAAACTTGGCCCTTTCGGCCAGTGCGAAAATCACTTTCCAAAGCTTCGGTGCTATTATTTCTGCAAATTCGGGCGCACGGCTCGAATGAAATCTTCCTTTCATCTCCAGCTGTCGGCCTTACTAAGAGAACAATTTATGGTAGGATAAGTAAAGCTATGCGATTAGCAGTACCGAAATAAGTTGAGCAGAAAGTTTACCTTAAATTCGCGTTTTCTATGCTCAAACGCACGAGAAACATGAATTTTTACACTACGAAATGCAGGCATTGTTTCGTGACAGCTGCAGACTGCCAATGCAATACTAGGCGGACTGCACTGCAAGCACTCGGCAAGCATCACTTTTAATGCTTTATCCAGAACCGAATGTTGCAATACCTTGCAGCACCATTCTTGACGGCACCCTTTAGAACATGCACAACTCCCGTGAAATCAGACAGAGGATTTCTTACGTTTTAGGCAGACCACGTTGTCGTGCACCGGCTGCTCATGTTCCCAGGTGGTCGAATCCGTAAGCAATACTTGTCACAACGTGCTGCACTTCAGGCACAAACTACACGATGATCCCGCACAGTGAACATACTGCTCCGTTTTTGGCACATAACTCGTACGGTCGCCACACACGCTGAGTATCTTCGTCAATGCCGTCGGAGTAGCCACATCATCGCCAGCTTCACAAGCAATTCGCCTAACGTGGTCCATGCGCGTCGCATAATGTTCTTCACATAGGTAGGCGACTCCCATGGTTTCAGAATAACTAATGCACACTGAAAACACCACACTTCGCATCGCCACAGCACAAGGTAGAGTCGAAAACCATCGAGCAGCAGCAGCTGCATCCGCCGGCGCGAGCGGCCATCTTGCTGTCCCGTGACTGAGGCGATATCGCGATAAGGCATGAGGCAAAGCGAAACCTGTAGGCCGTTGCCTGCGGGGCTGCGCTGCGAGCGTGCGGCATCTTTGTTAGCGCGCAGGTTCCGCGTTTTCTCGTCTGTCTTGGTCGTCGACGTACGATTTCTGACGACGGCAAGGTGAGGAATGCTTTTTTTCCCAACTACTCTGCATTTCAAGCAGCCGGCCGGTGCCTTGATTACGCAGTTCGTGAAGAGGCGCGCACGCTTCGTGGCCTGCCGACAGTTCTGGCGCGGTTCGTCTCGCTCTTTCTGACAGCGGCAAGGTGAGAAACGTAGTTTTTGCCAATCTGCGCTGCATTTCAAGCAGTTTCGCAGAGCAAGCCGGCCGGCGCAATATGGCGGAGTTGTGAAAGGCACGCCTACCTGCTCGCGCCATGGTGCCGGTCAGTGAAGGGCGCGCTCATACCTTGTGCGCTTTGCCTTGCGGTTAGTTTCCTATGGTGGCGCGTTGAGTTTTACTGGGCGCGAAGTTTTTTGTGGCCCCCAACAATGCACTTCTTTCGAGTGATCTTTCTTCACGGTGGGGTAAAATGTGGTACACTTAAAAAAAAATCGAAAAAAGTGTCGAAATCGAGCCTTCTCGTGTTGTTAGTATGAGCGCGTAACTGCTGTGAAAAATAGGTAGCGCATGAAATGCTCAATAACTAGAAACTTGTGCCTCAAAAACTGCGTCGTCTGCTCTAGTGAAAATGTGCATTGCACCCGCGTAGTGACAAGGTAGTGCGCTTTTCAAAACGACCAGGGAAAAAGTAAATTATGAAAACAAGGAGCTGCTGCCCTGGAAATTCTCTATTTTTCTGAAGACATGCAAATTGCACCCGCGCATTTGTTCTCAGTGCTCAAACACACTCCGAGCGAATATTTTGGAGTCTGTGCTGTTGCGGTCACGGTGACAAACATTTGTCGAATAAAACGCACAGTTGGCCGTGGAATGTAAGTGTTCTGGGGGGCAGAGAATAACGTCGGGGAACAGAGGAATGCTTGTAAATCATTGGGAGATATCTTGTGGTAGTTGTAGCATTGTGTACGGTGCATAAATGTTCAGCATGCGGGGTTCGTAAAAGCATGTTTTCCTTGTTCGTAATACCGCCCCTTTTACGCGTTTCTCCTGTTCGCACCGCTTTTGTAAGGCTAGCGAGTGACATCTGCTCGTAACTTACATTTTTCAGCTGATGGTGCATGGTCCATGGTAGCGACAGGCACTGCTGTGAGCCGTGGTGCAGTAACTAACGCACAACAAGCGCGGAACGAGCTTAGCAGTGTGCATTGGCGACGGCTACTGTATCGATTTTGGGTTTATATGCAATGAAATAAATGTTCATTCCATAAAGCACCTGTTGTCGTTCCTGGATTGACGCTGTTTCACGGACTTGGCGCAGCTGCGTTGATGGCCGGTCAAGAGCGCCCGCGGAATGTAATTTTCATCTTTCTGCTCCTAAAATAGATAATATACTAAACAATGAATAATTCGCTATGAGGGCGCGGCAGGCCGCAGCGCATGCTAGCATTCAAATTATGGGAGTCATTTCTTTATGCATTCATTTCTCTATGGCAGCGTCTCATCGTGCTTCGTGGGCTTCACTGTCGGCGGCGTTGGTTTAATTCCTTGAAACAAACGTTTATTAGCTGTAAACGCAGCGCCGCTCTATGTGACGTCATCGTTGCGGTCTCTGCCCATCGCAGGCACTGAAGAGAAGCCTGACCAACAATGCGGGTTTATTCTGCTATTACGTCAACATTTCAAATCTTGGACCAAAAATACTTCACATGCTTTACCTCCGGGTGTCATACATTCTACCCCATTTAAACTCGTACAATTCTAAAATCTCTTCACCTGCCCTTTAAGGTACCTGATTAGCGGAATGAGATATCATTACATTTCACATTATACGCAGCTTCTGTTGCAATCCCAGGGTGTGTTTGCGTCAGTTTCTTTGCAATTGTCAGTTCATCAAGTGTCATATTACGATTACCAGCTGCAGTAGCAGGTACCTGCTGTGCTGTGGCGGTGACGACATTTGCTATGCCAACCCTTTTTTTTCCCCGACTTCTGACATCGAGTCTCTTCCTTGCTGTCTCCAAAATATTCTCGACCAATCATTATTTATTTGTCATCTGCCACGGTGGGCAGGTTTTGATGAACTGACAATGTTTCGTGACCTCTCTCAAACAATCAAGGTGTTTCGTCAGGGTAGGTTGGGATGATGTCACAAGACCACACGACATCTCTCGGTCAATGAGCGAGTTTCATCTCGGACAGTGGGGAGGGGTAGCGGGGGGGGGGGGGGTGTTTGGTGTGTCAACTCTAATGGCATTGCATTAAAAGCAACGCACACATCAGGAAGGTGAATAGTATGGTAGTACGACACAGCAAGAAAGCAACATGGATAGTTAGATGAAAAGCGAGTTAAGGATTTTCCAGCTATAACTTCGGCCTAAATTACAACTTCCACTTTCCAGCTGTAACATTCAAGCTATACATTTTCCACTACACCATCTACACAGACTCCCAGGATTCGTGTCATTGAATCAAAAACACTCCCATCACACCTGTCCACGGAGCTCGAGGCCGCACTTGCGTCGCTGCACCCTTGCCCTCTATGCCTTCGATGGATCCCTGGGCGCTCGGGGATTGACGACAATGAGCTGGTTAACCAGCTCGCCCGTGAAGCTCTTAAACACTTGCCCGGGTACCGTTCAACCCCTGGCCAAGGAACTCGGAGGGCGGTTCGAGACGTTCCTTTCGCGCCACCATCAAAGAGTATTACAATGGACTACGCCTCGACCGTAACATCTTCACATCCTTCGACAGATACAACTTAACGCACTTGTCACACCTGCAGGGCTTTATCTATACAAATTTCCTCGTGATAATTCATGCCACAACGGCCCTGCCCCTTATGCCAACCTCTCCCACTGTCTATTCTCCTGCCCGGTTACTCTGCAATCAGATTTCTTTCCCACCCCCTCCCACGCACTGTCGGGACATGGCTGCACAGGCTAGGGGCCCGTACCACCACCACCACTACTACTACCACCACTACAACTACTACTACTAATACTACTACTACAACTACTACTACAGGAGTGTGTATCCCTCCCATTACAACTGCTTTGCAGTGTCCGTGGCTATCTGGAAATAGACGAACAACACTAGACGTGCTAGAATAATTATGAGACAGTCGAATTAGAATCTGAGCGTCAGGCGTTGACTAATCTGAAGATATTCCGCCCTGTCCAATCTCCTTCACTTTTATATCGATAAACAAATTTTCCTACTTTTTTTTTTTGTCCAGCGCTAAACAGTTTTCATTCTTCCGGGGGAGAAACACCACTGCTGTGCAACGTAATATGTACAACGTTAAATCGATCCTTTTCGGTGAATATAAAATAAGCGCGAGAAACTGAAAAAATGAAACAAAGAGATGCAGGCAACGTGGGCGTTCGAATTTCTTGCATCTCTTCGTACCGTTTTTTCCCTCGCTAATTTTGTGAGAAACTTACATCATGTGCCTGAAAAACCGGAGAAGCCAGCTAAAATTTATTTTTGGGGGTGCCTGCTGCTGTCTCCCATTTTGTTCTTATGGCTTACATACCGCAAGTCACAAAGATAAGTAAAAAGTTTAAAAATATCTAAATTCCAGAATAATTAATGCTAAGTCTACATTCTGTTCGCAGTGCCTCGCCTGAAGTAACGAAGATGCGCCGCCATACAGCCAGCCCTCCGGAATTTGCCTTGCGGACTCCCCCTGGTCTCGAATGGACTTTAGTTCATTCCTGAGCTCAATTATGTGTTCATAACGCTATCTTTCGTTTGCTTTTTAGTTATCTTGTATTTATTTTATTTTTGAGTAGACACTGATATAGGAAGTGTGCTTTTGGTTGTTACGTTCTCTCATCCATGGCACGGTTTTCCAAGTGAGGACCGGCTGCTCATGGCGCCATTGCGGACTTTCCGGTCATTTCTGAAGATATAGACGCACAGAGAGCAAGCATCCATGCACAAGAGGACCAGCATTGCGCAATGCACGCTCACGAATCAGCAGGGACGTTCGTGCAGGCACTTCTGATCGTCGTCGCTGGCGGCTAATCATGGTGACCGTTGATAAAGAGAGGAGCACCAGACACCGCTGTCGACACTCAAGGCGGAATTGTTAATGTTTTAGCAGTTTCTTATCAGAAGATGGGAAAAGGTGGACAGATGAGGTCGCAGGTGTGAACAGGGCACAAATAACGTCGTTCGTCTTGTATATGAAACTCCTGCAAGAACCCCTGCTCTGGTGACTGATCCGCAGCTTTATACAGGAAGAGGTTAAGCTGTCTGCCCATTTACGGCGCTTTGGAATATACGACAGAAAGCGACACAAGCGGTGCCTTACTGCGACTTTTTTTTTCCAATGACGCTACATGTTCTAGCACCTGCATGGCATTTGCTTTGCATAGGTGCTGCGGTCGCTTCGCCGAGCGCCTCCCATATTTTTACTTCTACGAAATTTCTTCAGACGAAACTTACTGACAAGTGTTCGAAGTATGTCACTAACACCTCACTAAAATTTTGTCCCCCTTCCAGTGTCTTGTGTCCCTCCGCACTGAATTTTCCGCCAAAATGAACTACATGCAACTTGCCCAACTCACCATTGTTATACCACACTAAAATCTTGGATGCCATTCCTTCTGAATAATCAATGATGATGATGAATTTTTTGTGTTGCAAGTGAATCTGGGGCCAAAGAGCGCCATGGCAGAAGATATTTTCGTTTACTCAAGGTGGGATCCCAAATATTTCATCCTGAATAAGCTCAACACCAGGCCAGGGAAAGCTTGTACCCATTGTATCATTGGCGGGCACCAGGCGGCGCTGCGGATCGAATCCCGCACCACCTGCAGACTGGGCGGATGCCCAAACTGCTAGGTCACCGCTGCGGTAATAAACTGCCAATAAAAGCTTACGTTTCACATCATAATTTTTTGTGGCATACGTAAATTAAGCTTGGATGAGACTTTTTGGATCTTGCTTAGAGAGCATTTCTTTAGCGTTCAGAAAATACGATATTAAACTTGAGTGTTCGAGACTTTAGAAACCCTCTCTTTAGAAATCTCTCTTAGTGGCAACATCGGGCGGAGAGGTACGAGTTTTCAGATATTTCATCAGCATTTTTGTATGTTCACAAACAACAAAGTTTTGCCCATATTTCAAGCAATGATTTTTTCATGACTGGTACCACAATCAAGAGCACAAGCCCATTTGAATTTACATCGCTGAAGAAAAATTCGTCGGGAGAAATTTCATTGAAACAAGAAAGAGACGTGATATATTGTTTCTTCAATACCCATACTTATGAAGTCAGTTGTGTTGAACAACATATTGTACTTTTACGCAAAAATTGCACTGCTTTTAGTAGATTTTAAGAGAAACAAGGCAATGGAAACTGCTGGGCAGAATTTCAGTCGATAATGTACACTCTAAACACGGTAACCTTTGGGTAACCTTTGTAAATGTGCACATTTTCACATTGAAGTATACCTATAATTGAAAGGTTACACGATGGAACTTTTCCACTTTTAACCTTTGTAAAAGTTACAAATGGTAAAGATTACTTATTTTTATGCATAGGTTACGCAACCTTTTAGCGCTGTAACCTTTTCAAAGGTATACATCATTGGGTTAAGCATAGGTTACATGCTACAAAATGTGTGACCTTTGTCCGCCACAATAACTGGCCTAGAACGGCCAAAATATCCTTGCAACTTACTGAAGGTGATCATATTCAGAGCTCTGCTGGATTTCGATTTGAAGGGAACAAAAATTGGCCAATGAGGAGAATAGTTCAGAAAGGAGAAAAATGACAAACATCGGTATATAACAGTCAAATTGTGCATTGACTCCAACATCTTCAAGACTAGAAGTTATACAAAACAACAAAACTTCCCAAATATTGTCTGCATTATAGAAAAACTAAGGAATGTAACAGATGCAGGTATGTTCAAGGCATTTTGCAAACTTTTCGCAAAAAAATATCGCAAGAAATGAGCATCCAAGGTACTGAAATCTGGGCCGATATTACACTATTACTGTTGCCAAGCCAAACAACCCCGTTGAACAAGCAACTCAATAAAGCAAGCCCAGGTCAAGTCTCGCTTCAAGAAGAGTTTGTCAACAGCATATATCACTCTTATTGCAATTTAAATAAAAAATAGGCACTGTAATTATAGTACAAAAACGAACAAAATAAAAGCCCAATTATTCAAGACCAAGTGCCAAGTCAACTTGACATTGTGTAAGGGATACAATAGGCAAAATATAAATGGTAAAAATATCAGAGAAGGCAGTATTGTGATCACATATTTTATCACGCTTCTTAAAAGAAAGGTTAAAATGTCTACAATAAGAAATCAAGACAGGAGATACAAGCAGTGCAGATAACATGAGTTCTTTTAGAGCTTGCGGCCACATACCAACCTAAACAACAATCAATCGATTTAAACATCATAAATAAACAGCTCACAGACATACAAGCAAGCATTCTTGAAGAAAAGATCATACAATTGACTCCTCCAGTCACTTTATTAACAAAGAAGCACAATGACATGACCAATAACTCGTAACATTTTACAGTACTATAAGCCTGACAACACTCGCATAAGTACATGAATTTGTGTACTGCAGTTTTAATAAAACTTGCTGAATTTAGCTCTAGAAAACATACTTCAACATATTAGAAAGTGAACAACTGAAAAACATTTCTTTCCAGAAAATTAGAACAAATTATTTTTCAAGAGCGTGGAAGGCCTCTTAAGTAGGTTCGTCAGTAGTCCACGTGGCACTACAGTGTCTTGCAGGGCAATCTTCTGAAGCAGGACGAGAATGGCGAAAGATTACGGCGTATAGTCGTGAATTTTATGTAATACGTCACCAGGCAGAAGATGAGGACACGATCTAGGTTGCCGCTGCTGATCGAGATCACTTCTTTACTACTTCCAGCGTAAACGCAAGTGTGTTCAGCACAGCTTTATACATGAGGTGCAGTCACTTGCAACTTCAGGCAGTGGGATCTGTGGAATGTTAAATTAGAGCCAGTGAGCAACCATTCATACTTAAATCGTGGCTGGTATCCTCCCCATAGTGAAACATGGTACACAAAGAACATGAGAGTTTTCAAGAGGATTTGATCATATTAAAAAAAAGTTTGTCATCATGAAAAGCCAGTATGCCGAAGAAACTGTTAGATGAATAAGAAATATTTCACAAACCTCGTTGATGAATGCGTGCTTGGAATGGCCTCGTAAATGCTTTCCAACGGCAAGAAATGTGCATCTGCGTCCTTCTTTGGAAGAAAATACTTGAGCTACTGCTTTGAGTTTTCCTTCTATATCTCCAAAGATCCGCTTAAATCGGAGTTCCACTTCAATGCACAGCTGGAAAAAAGTCGTTAGGAGGAAGTGTAAATCAGTCAATTAAAGCAAGCATACTTGAAGAAAAGATCATACAATTGAAAGCAGTTGTCAGTATTATTAACAGAAATAAAATTTCTTTTTCCTCATGCATGTAAATCTGAGTGCAATTTAATTGAGTTTTCAATAAATTCACCAATGTTTTAACACATCACAAGACCTCATTTCTTCATAAATCGTAATTTTTTTAATCAGCTGCCTGCTATTCACTGCAGCAGGGTATATGGCAATGCTCAGTTCTTATATTCTTGTAATGTTCCCTTACAATATTTTGTAGCAAGAATTACTGGGGCAGGGTATCATCATGGCAATCGCAAAGTTACTCAGGGCTTATTTCCACACAAAACCTAAACTGAACGCGACAAATGTACGGAAAAAGAGGTGGAAATGCAGTGCCTGCTGATGCCTGGTTGCAGTGACTACAGCACTATATTTCATCTACTCAGTTGGATTATATCATGCATCTTCTTTTGCTGGTTCGCACAAAAATAACATCCACGTAGTTAGCTATGAGTGTCGTATTCTTTGCACTAAGTAGCAAAGCAAGAGAATGGACATGACATTGCTAAATAGCAAATAATGTTCGGATGGATGCCATTGTTATTGTAACACGCAATAACGGGGGTCACGTTTCCACCGAGCTTATTGCTCATTAAATGAGTCTATCGTTGCTTCGAAAACTGATATGACACCATCACTGACTGCTCCAATATAGACTAATTAGTGAGGCTCAGTTATTGCCTATGTGACCAAAGTAACGTTCTGAGAATAAATTATACTCGCCAAGAGTGAGAGTTCGTGCCAGAAATTAGCTTTATTATTAAAGAAAAATCACTTCTTATCATTTACCTCAACACAGCCATCCGACTACAGTGCAAACCTTGACAGATTTCTCAGAGAACTAGTCACTGAAGTAAAAAATTAATCCATTATAATTGACTTCAACGTGTCGATTTGTCAGTTGCCCTTATCTTTCAATTCTTTTTCGTGTCCCAAATGTTTTTCAATGATATATCGAAAGTGTTCGCTGAAATACTCGGTATATCAGCAAATTGCACTACATTCAACGAAGAACAAACAAGAAAAACTTACTCCAGGAACAATGCCAGTTCCACCCGAAGCTGCCGTGACAGCTTTTAGTGACCTGTCCGAAAGAGCTTTCCCTCGCAGGATTGGTTGTGCACACTCAGAGAATTCTGGCATGCTTGCAAGGAGTCAGTCTCCGAATTCCTAAAAGGAAACAAACTAAGCTTTATTCAATGAAAACCTGCAATAACACACTCAAGTTCTTTTTTGCTATCAGTATGCAACATCAGGAAGAAAATATTCCAAAACCATTGGCATTATATCAAAGGTGACTCATAATGACATTTTGTAATAGCAGACAAACAGTCATCTCTTGCATAAGTATACAATGTCCACGGATACAAAAGGAGTTCAGATTTGATGACAACAATATGTGGTGCCTTCATAAGTAAAAATGCATTCACTCGCTGTGAATAACTCAGTTTTGCCAAGACCAGAAGAGTGATGAAAATCTTTCCTTCCCAAGGTACAATTACTTCTACTTCGCCACACATTGGAAAGTCATTTTGTTCAAACACAAGCACATGAGAAATTGAGATCCTGACACCAGAGACAAAAGCTGAACGCATGGACATAGCTGTTTGGCCTATACAACAGCAGTATGCAGTCCCACACGGCAAAAACGCAGAAAACACAGAGGCCGACCACCTGTGGTGGAACCGAGAGCGTACGGAGTGCGCTCGCTCAAATTTTGCCAGCTGATGCGTCCCAATCTTCCTATGCAACTCTTACGCTAATTCGCAGAAGATAATGTATGCGCTGCTGGCTGCGTTTCTGTGTTTCGCTTTTAGCTCTTGTGTATTTGAACTGCTGAGTTAGAAATATACGCAGACGGATGGTGAAATGATACCAGCTTTTGATGCGCCTCTCCAGGGTTTGCAACGAGGCTTCGAATGTCCACCAGCGCTCGGTAACGCGAAGCTGAAAATCTGCGAAGCAGCTTCGGTTTAACTGACGGCGTGTACTCGCTGATAACTGATACTACTTGGTTCGGCCCAAGCTTGCCACAGAGTAGAAGCGCCTCTTTTAGAGGCCAAACACATACGATGCTGGTTGTTTTCTGCTCGTAGCTTTTCTTTTTGCTGTTTTGTTTTAGGCACAAAGTAGAAGGGTGGCGGGTTCCTTAGTATACTGTCAACGTTCAATGAAACAGTGAAGGCAGATCGCTCTGGGTTTTCAAACGTCTACACGACTTCAAGTGTCCAGGGGTGCGTGGTAACACGAAGCCATACAGCTGCGTAGCACCTTTGGTATAGAACCGACGGCGTATATGTTCGCTGATAGTTGATACGAAAAAATATTTTCCCGGCGTATATGCGTGCTTCTGCCAGAGGACAAAAGCATCTGTTCCGTATCGCTTTGATATATAGCTTTAGCTTTTCTGTATTTGACGTTTTGTTTTGACCACTATGATGCAGAAATATGCCGGTTTCTTTTAACGATATCACGAGCCTGCTTAGTGTTTCCCGTTGCTTTTCTTACAATGAAAAGAAGAACAGGCGACTACGTATCTTCTGCTCAGTAAATTCCGATTAAAACTCAGAACGTGCTTAGAGTGCCTAACTTGAAATAGTGCCGAAACGTACGAGACGTGAAAGTTTGCCCACGTTGACAGCTCCGGAGACTTCACTACGTCTCTCGAACTCATCTGGATGCATGGTTCACGAGCCAACAAGCCAACACTAGTGCTTTCAGTAAATGCTATTATATTGTAACAAAACGTTCGTCCGTGACGGCACGGTGGCTCCACCGCATCGAGGAAGGGGGCCGATGTACGGCATTAGTTAATTTAATTTATTAAAGATGAGGCCGAACATTAGTTAAATCGAACGAACTGATATAGATCAAACAACAAAGCAGTAACTCATAGTACGCAACATCTTCCGAGCAGAAGTCCCGAGCAGCACCTCGGACGGTCGCCATTCCTCTTCCACTTTGCGCCAAGACCCCTCTGAAATACGATTGCCCAGGATTTTGGGGACCCTCTTGGTGACCAATCGGTAATGCGCTTGTCGGAGCTAATGAGAAGGATTTCTTTAAAAGCGAAGAACTAATATCACGCCGGTGCCAACGAGATTCTTTACTCTCGAGCACCGCGTAAATTCCAGGAAGACGCGACGCATTTTCCCTTGATACACAAACACACAAAAACGGCAACCGAAACCCAACGAAAGCAAACACAATCGGTACAGCACGCAACGCTCCGTCCGCGCTCCCAGCCGTCGCCACCCGTTTCAAGGACATTTGGTCTGACACGCGGTGCGCTTTCCAGAGCCATAAATTACCACGCGCGCAATCTTCCAGGTGACCGTGTATTGAAATGCTTTCGTTTGGCGGCTGGGACGACAACTTCTGACTCGCTCCTCAGCAACCGGTTAACCGTTTTTCTCGTAAACCTTGAATTTGCAGAGAGAGGTGGAGTAATGCTGTGACAGCTCTGCTGCCGCCATCGATTAAACAGCCACGCATGCGGTTTCGTATCGAATTGTAGTACAGAGATTTAAAGGCAGAGTGTGGGCAGGAATAGGAAGTGACGTCCCTCATGCCTTTGACGGATCACCACTTATTTCGTGGTCGCTGCATACTGTGCCTTGTGCAGTGGAGTGGAAAAATTATTTATTCTCGATAAGAGAAAGGGGAGGGGGGATATACAGCAAGCTGCTGTCCTCAGTGCGGCTCTAACGCATCAGCCAAGTACACTAGCTAACGCATTGCGTAAAACATGGACTACGCCTGCATAGGTTCTGTCAACAGCCGCACAAATATTGTAACTCGAGGCGAAATGAATCTCCAAGAGCGTGCATTACAGATATTAATAAACAAGTTCTAGAAGTCCCGTTTAATATCGTACCTCAGCCCCGCTCTGCAAGCGCCCACTTTCATGAATAAAAAAAAACGTCTTATACCAAGCACAATTGCACATAAAAGCGCGCATCGGCGAACAAGGGAAAATGGTTTCACAAAGAACAAGAACTTGTAGGCAGAAATTGCAAATATCTTTCTTGAGCCCACTAACATTGGAAACTACTAGGCTGCGCAATATGCTGCGGCACTTCAGCAACTCCACTGTCTTGCCCTGGGCCACCTAGGTAAAATACGAAGTAAAACGCGCGACAGAATCATTTGGCAAGAAAACAAAATTCACACCGTCTGTACCGCACTGCATCCTCAGCAGGACATGTTGCATAAAGTTCGGTGGCGCCACACTTTCAATATTACTTTTTATGTGCCCAGTTGTATCGCCAAAATCTTATAGCGCACCAATCAATCGATAATCATTGAAACGATGTGCAAACTTCCAGCATTCAGACTCAAAACAAAACTACCGCCGTGCGTTTCAAGCGTGCTCTTTATTAAGTATGCAATAATGTGCACACGCATGCAAACGATCAAGAATTAGCGCTAGATTACCCCCGTATTATTGCACCTAATGACCCAAAAGACATGCTGCAACAATAGCCCAAAACCAATATTCTGGATAACCGAACTTATTGACAGGAAACTCGCGCAATAGATGACTAAGGCACTCAAACTACTGAACCAGATTTCGCTTCGAAGTGCACTCAACGAGCCTTACAAATGAAGGTGTTCTGGCAAACAGAGAAAATATACGCGCTCTAACAAGCATGAAATAAATGACTTTGCAAGTCGTTATTGTGCACATGGTAAAAAAAGGCCACTCACCCAAGTCCGTTATTCTTCCATGAATCCCTGGAACGTGATTGCAGCAGTCGCAACGAATAGCGCAGCGTGCGGAGCCGTC
The DNA here is from genome assembly GCF_052857255.1 of Amblyomma americanum. Taxonomy (NCBI): domain Eukaryota; kingdom Metazoa; phylum Arthropoda; class Arachnida; order Ixodida; family Ixodidae; genus Amblyomma; species Amblyomma americanum. Next base: position 4,057,675 of record NC_135507.1, on the reverse strand, counting down.
TGCCGAGCACACGACGACGTTTCTTCTACAGTCACAGTGAGGTTCGTTGCAGCTGCCGCACATTGTAAGTACCCCACAAGTCCCTGCTGCTTAGCGGCATTACTGACGCGGTGCGCCCCAAACAAACCACTTAAGAAACGACACCAAAAGACGGCGTGGTTCACGAACGGTTCCAAGTCTAGTTTGAAGAACCAAGCCACCTCCGCAAAGCTGCAAAGTCCGCGCCTTCCCGCTGTCTAGACTTGCCGGCGTGCAACGATGCCAAGCGTGAAGCAGGAGATCGCTTTTCATTGGGTGAAGCGCAAGGCCGTCTGCGCATGCGCGTCTCACGCATACTGGAGCGGCCTTCACGTAATATTTTGAGTAGTTCTTTGCCAATTACTCGTTTCTTGGGCGCCGGCGTTCGTACCGTGGGCGCATTACGCTTTGATTTGTGATATATATTTGCCACCTGAAATGATACATTGGAAGCGTATAAAGGAGCCGCAAGAAGGGAAGTCGAAATGCGCACTCGGCAGCCCGCAAATGCGGTTACGTACGCTGTCGCCTTCCCAGGCGCTGCCCTTCCATATGCCTGCTTTTTGACCATTAATTGCCACCGTTGTTATCGCGTATCAGTTCAAAGAAGATGAGAAATGGGCTCTATCGCAGGCATCGAGAAATTACGTGTAATTTAAAATATCTGTTTATTAGCGCTTGTTCGCGCAATAAAACCGGAACAGAACAAGCTTAGGGAAGTACACGTTGGATTTCTTTGCAAAATTCATCGATATGAATTGAACATTCAAGATGTGTTCTCTCATATTCAGCCGCAGAATACTGCATTTGCTTTGCATGCATTCGCAGCCTCCTTTGGTAAAAGTAAAGACAGATATCTAATAACGCGCGATTCAATGTGACTGCGACCCAAAACAGTAGTATCGGGCTCATGCGATAGCGTACGTTGATGTCTCCGGCATATTAAAGCGTCTACCTTTCGGTCAGAACAGCAGGCCCAATGTATCAGAAAAGCACATTCCCGCACATAAAGCAACATACGTCTTCTCTATGTGCATATCTCCTGGCTAGTCGACGCATATAGGTTACCGTGCTGCTCAAAGGTTACTGCGCAAAGGTCACTTGGCAATTTTTTCATCGTAACCTTTGAAACGGTTGACTTTTGGCCGTTATACCCTTTGGGCACAACAAAAATTAAGAAAACATAATGAAAACATAAAAAACATCACTTGTAACCTTTGCGACAAAAGTTACTCACGTCCAAAAGTTACGCTAAAGGTTACTGTGTTTAGAGTGTACAGCTGAGGCAAGCTGAATCTATTTTTTAAAATCGGTGGAAAATTTCGTAGCCACAGCTTTTAGTACAATTTCTCTACATCCGACTTTCAAAAACTATACTCAAAGTTTCGCCGCACCTCAAGCAAAATGAGGCTTTTTCGACAAGCTTTCCAAAACTGGCGGCACGAGCACCAGAGGTGACCAGTTCCTATTTTCGAGTGGCATTGAAGGAAGACGTCAGAGAGAACAACTATTTGTATACAACCCAAACCGCGCTAGAAACCTCAGTCGTTACAGAATGGTAATAAATTTGCGGAAAGCTCGATTTGTCTTAAGCGTCTCTTTCAATAGCAGTTTGTATTCCTTTGGTACATGGCCCAGCGGGAGCATGCGAGGCCGATAGTGCTCCACGCTACCTCACGTTGATCAAGTAGCGCGGCAGAGTGCTCAGTCCAGCTGCCCATTCAGAACTCTTTCACCATACTGACCATATGCTCGCATCCACGTTCCTCTTTGGTGTATTTTTACACCTCTCCCTCCATTCACCTCTTGATTTCATCTGACAATGCGGTTCAGGGTCACTCCTCATTTTTCCTAGCCAGATGCGGCTGGCTCCCCGCCTACCTCTGCGCGAAAAAGGCCGGCCAATGATAGGTTGTATCTGGGATTCCAAAAGACGAAGCACCGTAGTACTTTAATGTGAACACTGACAAGCTGGACAAACGCCTGAAAAGGTCGTACAGGCAGCTAAGTGGCCATTTTTAACGCGGTCGCGTTAAATGCCCCGTTCTACAGAAAATGCGGTGTAGGCGTTGTGAGCGAAAAATTAATTTAAAGCAAATATATTGGTTGATATTTGAAAATATTTTGGTTCTCAATCTGTTGTTAGCTTTGGGGCTGGTTTAGGCAAATGCATTACCGAAATTCAATATCATAGTTTCTCAGCGAAACGGCACACAGTCAAAGAAAAGAAGAAGGAAGAGAATAAGGACGAACACAGCGCTGAAAAATTATGAGAGTGAATCAAGAATACCAACTAGCCCAAGAACTAACTCGGCTGAAGTTCATTACCAAAGTATGATATCTAAAATTTAGGTCAAATCCCAATGAAGAACTCTTTCAGAAGATGCCGCAGAGAGGGCACTAGGAGGAAAGCTAATCTTGAAACGACCTTAAAACAACAATAAATTTATTGTTATCTACAAGCTATTTCGAAAGGAAATGAAATCATAATTATTAAATTCGATACTCACGAAATACCACGAATCAGGCTCCATAAAATGACGAAGCCCGCACGCGTCACGCGCGTCTCTATATTTTCCGGCGCACGCACAGAAGAAAAAGTACTAGGCCGCCGTCAGAACGATCTTTTTTGTGCTCCCGACTCCGCATCCAAGTCTTCCAGTGACGCCAACCTGAACCTGAGTTCTCCCACCGTTTGCCTAGGCTTCGTTAGATCTTCTTCGCACAGGAGAACGTATTCACACCGCAAAAACCGCGACGATGGGTAAGCAACCCGAAATGCATGAACACGCTGCCCGAAGTCATTTCAACCCGGGTCTGATTTTTCAGTTACTGTTTCTTCTAACTGGTATTATTTAAAGCGGTTGCTTACTTCTGTCCCCAAAATTAACCACGGCGGCTGTAGGTCGCACCACATTCCATGCCTAAAGAAGAATGTTACGTTTGGCCACTCGAATGCACTGTCGACAATAGCAACGTCTGCTGACGCTTGACAGCTCCTTATTAATCAATGTGGGCCTGGTTCGAGTGGGCATTGGTGTCAGTGCGGGCCTCAGGCTATGACTTTGGCTCGGCGCTCTAAAACAAGACCCTAGACAGCGGTCTTAGGGTAGTGTCGGAGACTATCATTGAAGGTCAGGCTTTAGATTAGTCCTTTTGTCACCTCCCCTAGATTCTGGCCTAAGAGTAGGTGTTTAGAATTCTTCATTGGAGATAGGCTTCGGAGTCGGGCCTTGAAGTCGGGATGAAATAGGGCGTGATTGGAACAGCATGACTGCTGCTGTTCTCTTGAGGGAGAGTTGTGGAAGGTTTTGAAGATCTTCAAGGACAGTACTCAACCATAGCCTGCTAGTATATCTCGAATAATGGTAATAAAGAAGGGCTCTCAGATCTGCGCCTTCATACGTCGCAAACGCCGAGTTACTGATACCATTGAATGCAGACTAACGGGTGGACGGATCCTTCCTAGCCTTGTGGGTATAGGAAAAAAAAAAAAACGTGTGACCATTAATGTTCGAGTTGCGATAGGAGAGTTTCCACATCTTCCTAGTTCGCGCGCCTTCCACACCGTCTGATATGTTTCTGGAAAGTTTCACACAATATATCGTGACTGTCGGCGTGATATTAGCGGGAAAGGTGTCAGCAGGTGGTTTACTTGGAAGCGACCCTCCAGTTGGGGCAAGCCTCACCACTTTCGGTCCTGGTTGCTTTACACGCCCAACACAGGACGGATTTGTTATATATTATTCGGGTTTCTTTGCTGTTTTCTTTTTGTTCCCTCAGCTGTCACGAGTGCTGAAATTGAATAAATTAGCTGCGCACAAGTCGTTCATTATTGCGGCCAATTGCGTCTGTGTCTAACAGCTGTCGGCGGTGTCTATTCTTACTCTATACTTTAAACTCAAAACAGTTTTTTAGATACGAGAGCCATTATTTAACGGTGATGTTCTCCATAAAGCGGCTTTGAAAAACAAATCTTAGCCACACGACGCGTCAGTGACGGTACTTAGTACTTATTTTATTCTGTCTTCTCTATGTTACCCTTTGGTTTTGTTTTCAGAGGCAGTAGAGGCAGACATGTCGACTAGTAAGTATTGTGCCCTTGAAGGCACCCACGGCTGTGTAGCCGTAGAGTCCTGAGCCATGGGCCACTGCTGCTCACTCTATACCAGCTAGGTTAGGATAGCCTTAGTAGCCTACGCTCTCACGCTAAAAGTGTTTCTTGCTGATGGCTGTTCAAGCCATTGAGGTCGTAACAGTAACGGCAGCGTGGGGTGAGTACAGAGCTCCGGCTGCACGGACAAAACGTGTGCGTCGCGCGTACCAGCGCTCTGTGGTGCATGGGGCGTCGAATTCATGGCCTTTCGAGTCGCTGGGTCGCGCTCTTTCCGAACACGCCATCTTTATGAGCGCGCTTGGAATGGGAATGTCTACCTACTGGGAACCGCATGCTGGAACACGTGCGAATGCTCGCGTCCGAATTAGACACAACTTAATCAGCGGTTTAGACTGCATGCTTGAGTCACGGTGTTCAGGTTTTAGAGGGCCCGAGGCGCCGCCTGCGTGCGACGATCCTTGCGTCCTCACTCCGAATGGTTGAAGTGGCGCCTGTGTTGTTGCTTTATCATCTTGCTTAATTTCTTCGGAAAATGCCGGGAAGACAACGATTGGCAAAAAGTGAGATATTGACACGAAATGGACGGAATGCGCATGCCCAAGGAGGAGCTCGCGGATTTGGTTAGCAGCGGCCGATGGAGAAGATGCTGTCATGACTCGGAGGCTGACGGAGAGCCAGCATGATGCTGAAAATTAGGCGGAGCCTGGGTAGCAGCGAGCACAACATAGTGGAGTATATGTTAGGTCGAGGCCATACAAAACGCAAAAATATGAGCAGCCGGCGATGTCGTGGAACGAGTATTTACGATAGAATTAACATACGGGACGGAGAAAAACTGCATGAATACACAAACTAGACGAGACATGCAAGAAAAAGTAGACACCACAAGCGCTGACTCGTTTAGTTTGAGCTGTGTTTCATCGTGAATATCCAGCAACTTGCTAAAACTTCTGCATTACAACAGGCATCTTCCATTCCCGATAATCCGACGAAGCATACATTGAGAGCATATGTCGTGGTTTGGCTGAGACGTTCGATAACCTCGTTTGGGAATGATAGGCGACGATGAACTGAGGGTCGGTGGAGGAAAGGACAATATCGTCAACAAATTTGGAGAGAAAGCAAAGTTGAAATGAAGATACCTCTTCGGCTGGCCAACAATAAGTTCATTCTTGCATGATATCATGCCGTGCGATGAACGCTAGACTAATCAGTCGAAACAATGAATGCATATGTAAACGTTTCGTTACCCGTCGGAAAAAAATCTAATCTATTACAAGATCTACACAAGACGTAATGAAAAATATTGGCAAGAATGGATCAGAATGGACGTAACGTATGGCTCACAACATTTTGGGTAGGTTTATTTTCCAATGAGCGCTGAACTACTAGCAGCAAGTTGGATGACTAAAGCTCAGTCATCAAACCAAAATAAACCTGCATGCTACTCTAAACAATTTTTTGCTGCCAGGTGTCCTCGTATGTGACGTTTACCTGCTGGATGTTTCATTCCGGTGGAAAAATTCCTGTGTTTTAAGCATTATAATGAGCAGTTTACAGGTTTAGTCATTAGGATTATTGAGCACTGAGCCACCGAACTTTCATGAGTACTCTTTTTCACATAAAAATCAGTTTGCCTTTTTTGTTTCACTTTTCTGAGGAAGAAATCATTTATTAGACCGATTCTGCAACACCAGTATTGACCAAAAGTTCTGAGCTCAGGAAGGTGTGCTTCTCAGGAGCGTAGCGTAGCCCTTGTAACATATGTCGAAGTTCTATGGTTTGGAAAGGTGAGGACAATCGTTTCACCTTCGAGGGATTTGGAACGCTGCCAGCGCATAAGGAATCACATATCATCGCCATCAATGAAGGCTTGGGTGCGCTATGCTTTTGACAAAGGCTGTACAGACGTACCGTTGGGGCCTGTATCAATTAGGCAACGCCTCGTGGGTCAAACGCAATGCAGATTTCTAATACAGAACCTCCTACCAGCCCTTACATTCGGGTTTAAACTAAAATATATAATAATTTACTATCGGAAAAATAAGTCTCCAGGCTGCGGGAATAGCAATGTAGGCGTAATGTTAGAATGTTTACCGACGATCTGATAATCTCACTAGCACATTGAAGAGAAGCTAATTCAAACTCAAATGTCCATAAGTGCCAAACTACTGGCGCATAGCGACGGTATGGCCTTTGGTTGCCGTTTACTCCTCCTGGAGTCTTTTATCCCCGGCAGTACACTGTAGAGGGGCAATCCGTAAAAACCATAATTTGCTTCAACGACCACCTCCGCCGCTACTGAAGAGCTTAACATTATGGTCATCAGGGTGACAATCGCCGCTACTGAAGAGCTTAACATTATGGTTATCAGGGTGACAATTGCGGCAGGGAAGACGCCAACAGTAAATCAAGCCAAGGAAAAGGAGTGTGCGGGAATGTGTTTTTATACGGCGGTGTTGCTGAAAGGGGGGAAAATTATACGTGCAAAAGGCTCCGGAACGTCCACTATAGAGTGTTATGAACGGGATGCACACCAGCCGAAGAGGATTAAGGCGAAGATTCCATCGACCGGGATGACCACGGTAGCGCCAATTTCGACAGGTCGTTTGATCCCTCGTTGACCCCACGAAAAAAATTGGGGTTGTCTCTGGGAACCTGCCTGCTGAATCTTTCCCACGCTCTTCAGGAAGGGGGGGGGGGGGGCGGGTGGGGGAGTGAGATGGCCTTCCCTTTGTCTGGTTTGCCGCGAGACGCGACCGAAGATGGACAAGACGACGGAGGGAAGAGGGGAACGGTGACTTCCAGTAATTAACCGCGTCTGACAAGAGCTGTCCGGACCGGAGAGAGCCCGCAGAGGTTGTGGCCGCGGCGCCGCATGTGTGTTTGCATGGACACTTGCAGCCTGGGGCGAAGTAGCAGCGGAACACCGAATCCTCCTCGCCTATACCAATGAGTGCCTCCGCGTTCTTTTTTCTGTCTCACTCTTCCGATCTGTGCCTCGTGTTGAACTGGCCACCGCTTGTTGGAAGGGGCGGACCCTTAGGGTATTTAACGAGTGTCCTGAGTGGGAATAAACGCTCTGGGCCCTGGCTACAAGGCTCATCCAGTCACTCGACACTATGAACTTTTAATGCTTGACTATTTGCTCTTTTGTACGATATGTAAAAAAGTTTCTTCAAAGTGCCAGTAACCCTGTGTGTTTTTGTTGTCCCAAATGTCAGCTTCCATCTTTCCTCATCCGTTATCCGGCCCAACCACGCTACCCTGCATCACAACAACTGGTTATGCTACCCGATCCGTAACAAAAGAAAAAAAGAGAACCACTTTCCACCGCTGGGATTCGAACTCACGACATTCGCATGTCGCATATCATGAGCAACCAACAGAGCTGCGGCGGCTGTTCTCCCACTTTTTCTTTCGGGTGTTTTTGTTTTGCGTGCTACGAAAGATTTCACCAATTCACCACCTCCACTACCCCTCCCCCCTCTCCCCGACCATTCTGGCACACATAGTATCCAGCTATTGAGTCTGCGAACGGCTCGTTACGACATACATATGAAAAAGCCATGTAACCACTGTCAGGAAGATTCCATGGTCAACATTTTGAGGACCAAACTACATGCAACACGCACTCGAGAGTAGATTCCAGCTGCAATCGTTGATCCCTTGATAGATAACAGTTCGCGAAAGCGAAAGTCATGGGCTTAGATCCAACCGGCTACATGTAGTTATCTGTGCTTCTACATAACGTAAAACTATCTTGCACATAAAATGATTACGCTGGTAGTTCCTCCCACTTTCAGCAACATCACATTGTAAGAACAAGACATTCCCTTATGATATCATTAGTTGCAGCGCTTGTTGGATTCTTTCATAGTAGGCCTTTGTCGGAAGGGGCCCCTCAATTTCGTTATCCTTGTCTCCTGAATAACACACGTGTGGTTAAGATTTGGCTCGATCTTCACGGCCAGGATACGCTGTCAGATTCTTGTTAGCGCACGAAAAGCGAGTACCAAAGAATTTCTGATATCTATGGTCGCTACACCAGCGAATTTTTCGCTTTGTTACATAAGAACAGCACTGGTCTCTGCTTATTCGCTGTTTCTGACATTTTAATTCTTTATCGACAGTGGATCTCTCAGTGGGACGTAAGTACTGTCCGGTAAAATTTTGTATTCTCATGTGAAAATATTTCAGACAAGTACTACAAAATACAGGCCAGAGCGCTTGCACTGATTAGTAGTCGTAGGGCCAATCTCCTATATTTCGTTACTGCGAATGCACAGCAGCAGATTAGACAATTGAAACAAATGCAGCAATACGGTGCATCCGCCAGGGTTTACCGCTTACGCCCTTTTGTTCAGCAGACAAAACGCAATGATTGCTCAAACAGTTTTTTTTTGTATTTAGTGCAAGCTGCGTCATTTACGCTCCATTTCCGCACGATCTTGTGGCCCATCTTATATAATGTAAACTGGGTTTTAAATTAACGACGTAATTTTGTGAAACCCGAAGAAAAATTTTCACAAAAATCACAAAATTGTGGAGTACTTTAAGGCATTGTGCACTTATCAAACTGCTGGGCTTTCCGTTCCAGCTGAGCAACAAGATGGCAAGTATTAATTAAACAGTACTGGTTTTATTGCCACCGCATGCCCGCAAACTTCTTAATCTCACCCACTCACCTAACTTTCTGCCGCCCCCTACTACGCTTGCCTTCTCTTGGAATCTACTCCGTTACTCTTAAGGACCAGCGGTTATCTTGCCTTCGCATTACATGCCCTGCCCAAGCCGAATTATTCCTGTTGATTTCGACTAGGACGTTATTAACCCGCGTTTGTTGGGATACGGCGGCCGCAGCTGGCATAGGACAGGGTTAATGAGACATGGGAGAGGCCTTTGCCTTGCAATGGGCGCAGTCAGGATTATGGTGATGGTTTGCTTGTTTGAAATTTTCATTGTTTTCTTGCACATAAAGCAGGAAGAGAGAAATTATTCGATTTTAAATACAAATATGCCAAGTGAGCGCACACAGACGCAAATGCGGCTTGGGGCAAAATTAGAATTCTACTCCCGGCTTCATTTTCATTGCTTCCGTGACTCGCTGCGCACATTCAGAGTATCCGCGACAGGCACGATACAAGAATGCAATTTTGGCCGACGTGAGCGAATAATACAGACTGTATCAGCAGATTTTTTACTTGTTTACAAGCCATTAGTTTGTCTTCCGTGAGTCATTTAAACAATTAGCCCCTGAAAATCTAGAAGGTCAATGGCCACAGTACTCCTTCTGCGTATATGTTTTCCATGCAGCATGGAATAAGTTACAAGAAAATCAGAATCTCGATCGGTTTATGCGAAGGATTCGCGGTAGAGTTGCGCGCATTCGCGACGGTAGAACGAACGCCTTATCCACTCTAAAGATTAACATCCCTAGACAGACGATGGTATAACGCTGTTACAGCTACCACGCTAGAGCACTGGGGCACACGGGAGAGAGATTGCCGTATATGCTACGAATATCAACAGGGGTGACAGGGGTCGCCGAAACCCTCTTGCAGAAGATGAAGTCTAGGGCAGTGAGAGCTTGGGCGGAGGTCTCTCGACAAGAGGTGGGACCTGTGGCGTTGCCCTATGTGCACAAGTTGGCCCACAACCTGAAAAAGGTTGCGAGCAGGCATGTTGTCCCGCTCGTCTTCTCAGCCCCCCTGAAGCTCGGAAGCGTTTGCCCTCGAGTGGAAAAAAGAAAGAAAAAGAAAAAGAAAGAGGCTGCGGAAGCAAGCATGGGCGACCATTCATGAGATGTGCCGAAGGGGTAGCTTATGAAATTCCCCTCTCGTGCGGTCGTTCCTATATAGGACAAACCGGGCGCTGTGTCAGTGCGCGAAATCAGGGAACACGAAAGAAACGCCGAACAAAATAATGAGGGCACAAATTTACCTAAGCATATTAGATCCTGCCCTTCACGCTCTTGTGAACCATGTTTTTCAACAGTGCGGATTCTTCTCAGGAGTAGCAATGTAAAAGTCAGAGAACTGATCGAAGCGTTCTATATCAGCAAGAAAGGCAGTTTGTCCGTCAGTGAAACAATATCTTTGCGAAAGGCGGAAAAACAGCTTTTTGAGCGATGCTTATCGTGTACAACTTGATGTGCTAATATGTTCATTGCGCAGGCGCTGGCTGACTGTATATAAATGCAGGTATGTGGTTTCTGCAAATTAAACCAGTTGTGAATGGCGCTCTGTCCCGTTCTCTTCTCTCGTGCGTGTGGTCTTGGCGCCTTTAATGTCTTCTATTCTGCGCCACGTCAGAAGCACGCAAATGTACTACCAAAAAATTATCGGCTTCCTAATTTTCTCGCAAGAAGTTCTAAGTATACACACTAGTCTGGGCACCATGAAATGCACAGTACCTAGCAGAGGACGGTGTGCTTTGTCGCAAGGGATTATTTAAGGCCGATGTTGTGGATCCATTTTTTTCTACGGCAGACGCCATTTCTTCCTCAATCAATCGCGAACAGCACAAAGTTATTTTTCGCCGACTTGTGCTCGGAAATGCACCGGGAACCGGGCTTAACGCGGCACTATAATTCGAGATGTCAACTCGTAACTCAACGGAACTCGACTAGCAGAGACCCGCACATTTCGCCTACGAAAACGAACACACAAGCAAAAGGATCATTTCGTGCCCGGCTGACTGCCGGAGGGGCCAATCATCGTCCAGAAAAGGGCCCAGCAGAGAGACGGGAGAGGAGGAAAGTCTGCGGTGCGGCGGCAAAGCTCATAGAAAGGCGCACTTTCAGAATCAAGGCACCTGAGCTCTGCCGGTGGCTGCGTCATAGCTCGTGGGCTCCCAATAGCCCATCGCGAGCATCTTGCATGCGCATCGTCACGGTCCTTCACGAGCAACCTAGTAGCGTATGGCTGCCAGACGCAAGGCGGGTCGCCGGTTTGTCAAACGCGAGACAAGGCAGCGCACCACCGGCGATGAAAGAATACTGATGTGAGAATTCAAGAGAAGCTTCGCCCCGAAATTTGGCAACTTAAGCATTCATGGTACCCCTGGCAGCCCGTCATTACAAAGAGTGCAGCAAAAACGGCTCCCTGTCGGGATTTTTGGCCGAGTCTCAAAGAAAGAAAAAAAGAATACTCAACGATTCAACGGAAACCTGGGCGACATGCATGACACGCTCACTTGTATCGGAGCCGAAGAAGAGAAATTTGATCCGCAGCGCTTGTGAGGGCACTGTAGCATTATATTACCGCTTTAGCGGTGAGACCGCTTTCGGCATTCCGCGTTCTAATTGGGGAAATATTAAGGCGGCGGTGCACGGCCTGCAGTCGAGTGTAGAATCAATGAAATTCGTACCGTGCACAGACAGTTGAAGTGCACCACGCATGCAAAAACTTTGGGCCTCCTACACTGCACCATGCAAGCAATGTCTAGGAGAATACCAGCGAATCTATTCAGGCCGATCGGGCAGCTGCAGCATTTCTCAAGATTGTAGGTATGGCCACTCGCCGCACCCCGTCGACATGCCCTATCGTGCTCTATGGCGACGTTTCCTTGCACAGAAAGGCAAGCAGCCGGATAGCAGCCGTGGGGTATGTTCAGTGTGAAACGGTACGTTTCTGATTGAGCGTACGCAACCCCCCCCCCCCCCACACACACACACAAGGTACAAAATATTGCCTTGGGCCCCTCCCGAAAAAATATCTGGCGACGTGCTTGCAAGCAGCTGAATTCTTGCGCCCATAAGAGAAACAAGCCGCGCAGGGCTTCTTGCCCTATTCCAATTGTCAGTGACTTCTGTGTAATTATCTCATAGAGCGCGCAAGGGCTACGCCAATGACCAATCGCTACGCTAAATGAATGCAGGAAAAGTTTCAGGAACTGATCGTATAAAGTTACGAACCTCAGTAGGCTCCGTACGCCTGCACATCGGCAGCTACCAACGACTGCTTTATAAACATGAATCGCTAGCATGATTGCTGCCTCCAAAATTTAGAGCCAAATATTGTCATGGGTAGCTTTGCACCTGCTTTCCCATCATTTGCGCTAGAATTGTACCAGTCTAAGGACGAGTCATCACGGGGATCATCAGCGAAGCAAACAATGCGTTTTTAAAGTGGTTAAAATCTTAAGGACTGTAAGCCGGGAGATTCCCACTGCACTCACCGTTCTGGTGCCCACTTCTGAGGTGCCGCGAGCTTTGAGACAGCTGCCACACCGACAGGCCGACGACAAACAGAGAGTGCACTTCCATAGATGCTCTTTCCGGCGCGATGGAGGAGGACACATGCCGCGGACGATCAGGAGAACAGCTAACACGAACACAACACTGTCGGGTGCACTTTGAAGCAAGAAGGCGAAGCTGTAGCTTTGCAGACACGCCGGGGCTCGAGAACCACAGAACTTCGTGCGACTTCGCGTCCGACTCGAAAGACGGGAATGGTACACTTGTCTGGTCGGTTGAAGTCGCTTTTGGTATTTGCTGTCTTTTAGGCCTAGGCCAAGCCACACGAGGTATAATTACAGAAAAGACGTTTGCAAAATTTATCGTTTTCGTCACGTGCGCTATCTGAGGCTACAGCAACGCCCTAGGCTTTTCGTGGCTGACCGTTCTGTGTTATCAGTTTTAGTTGCTGCTCATATCTGCGTATTAAATCTTCACTGTAGTAGCCAGCCTTCTTTTTCTGGCTGGCGCTTACTGGTGTCACGTGACTTCTTGGTCGCGTAAGGATAGGCAAGATTAAATATCGGCTTGCCACATAAATAACAGCGCGACAGACGGGACAAAAAGGAAGAGACACAAACACCCGTCTGTCGCGCTGTTATTTATGGGTCATGAATCAACTGGCCCAGCTAATTCCACTCTTGGATCGGCTTACTGCAGCTGAAAGTACAGGCTCACGTGGCAGGGCACTTCCAAACTTTGTCGTAGTTTGAAGACAGCAGAAGTAAAAAAAGAAAAACGGCTGTGAACTTCCGTTCTGTCTGAAGAAATCATCAGTGGGCCTCAATCAGGTTTTTGAATTAGAGACGTGCACTGCAAGCTAGGGCTTGAAGGCGCGCTACCATTTTAGTAAACAGCAGCCAAGGGCCATTGCAAACACTGATTATGGACTGATAGTTTTTTTAAAGCATGAATTATGTGTTCAAATGAATATCAAAACAGTAGCCAGCGTCTGGCAGATATTTCTAGTAGGTGATAAATGTTTGTGTGTGAAATCGTGCTTCATTCCTTTCGACTAAGCGCAGGCTTTACTCCTCTGTTGTCTGCCATGCAGTACTGAATCCTGGCAGGCGTCTTGCTTATTTCTTGTTTGTTGCTTCCTTCAGGCACGTGTCGAGATGAGCTTCTTTCCTCTTCTGTCGACCCTGGTTGGCGTTTTTGACGCACGTGTATGTGTGGTCGACGGGTGGCTTCAAAAATAAAGTTGGAAGTTCAGTGCAGCTCGTTCTTCAATCTTTTCACGCCGTTATCCAAGCCATGTCAGTTGTGCTCTTGTTACGCTACAGCTTGTTAGAAAATATTCTCGGTTGTTTGCTGAACGGGGATACTACACTGGAGGGCGTCAGGAAAAATAGAGCACTTTTCTTGTGCTGTTCGACAGCATATTTCCTACACCCGTTTTACATAGCGCTCATGTGCTGAGTACGGCAGGCCATAAAAATGCAGCGTACTAGACACCTTTAGCATGCCGTGTGACGTGTTACCGTAAGCGTTACCGGAATATCGGGATCCCGCCCACCGTTGAACACGCCCTGATTGTTCCCGATGCGGAACGCGTTCGATCAGGATAGATGGATGGATAAGGCCCTTTAAATCGGACGGTGGTTCAAGCCACCTAGCCATGACTTGGGGAATTTTACTCTTTTCTTGATTTTAGCCACCAATCACATAACCTTCACTTGGTTACTTCTACCCGCTTAAAATATATATTTTTCCTTCACTTTCCATAGACCCCAATGCTTTGAATAAATCAGCCCCGCTGCTTTCCACTGCAGGGTGAAGCGCTTTACAAAAAAAAAATACGTGTTCAGCCGTTTCCTCTTCCTCTCCTCAAGCACCACACAACGTGTCTATCTCGTGGTACCAGATTCTAGATGTCCTAGTCCGAAAAACTCCCGTCCTGGCCTCGAACAACAAAGAGCTTCCCCTACAATTATCATCGATATTTTTTTGGCAATTTCCTGCTTAAAGATCCTTCAATATCTTCAGCATCTGTGCTTTCCACAGAGCTCTCTCTGTTTCTTTAACCTTTTTCTTGACCGATAATTGCTGATTTGCCCCCCGACTGCTGTACAGATATTTGTTTGTCAATTTTCTAGTTCGCGTTTTCCGTTTCGTGTCAACATTCCTGATGTACAAGTATTTGAAAGCTTTCCTAGCAGCTGCCGGGTATCTGGCGCCATTTGGCGCCCTCAAGGCGATCTGCGCGAGCACACTGATGGCGGGCGGGCTCCGGTACTCCGGCAACGGTAACACAGCATGCTAAAGGTGTCCTCCATTTGGTACTGTCGTCATGTGTGCTGAGCGGCATCTGGAAAAAAGTAATGTTGCTACCCAGCAAACAACGTACCTCCCCATGTGCGCCCAGAAAGGATGGAATGTCCCGGTTCCAGCACAACATTTACCAAACGCTTCTCGACCCTAGAGGCAGGACATGAAACACAAGCAAACAGGCAGTCCTGAGTTGAACGAAAGCGCGTCTGGCGAGGAAATAACACCATATTAAAACCAAACACTCACCGAAAACGAATAACCCGTACGGGTCCATTGCTCACAGACATGTGAATAAGGTCCCGTAACCGCATTTGTTTTACTCCATTCTGCTTCGCTTTTGGTAAGTGTTTGGTTTTAACATAAAGCAAACAGGCAGTGCTACCACTAAGGGCCTAGAAACATTTTTTCAACAGTTTTAAGCAGCAACAAAAACGAATGATGCCATATTGGAATTCACGGTATAACGTTTCGGACCAATGATTTTCAACAAGAAATAAAAATCAGCTGCTCGCTCTCTTTTCTTTCCCTCGCGCCACAAGCTGCTGGGAGACAAGATTTTTCTCTTGCACTCGTCGTTTTGAGAGATAAAACAACAGTTTTTTTCGAACAGACGAAGGTAACGGTCACCCCGCATCTCTCTCGGCGCATGCGTTTCTCGCACGTGGGCCGTCGGCTCCCTGCTGCAGGCAGGCGACAGCAGTCACCAGAGTGCCCGTCTTCAGCGGTCCCTGTGCTGCCGTCCTTCTTCAACATAGTGCGGCGGTCCCTGCAGGCATCTCCGACTGTCGGGGTCCTCGCTGCGACGCTGTCTAGCAGGGGTGCAGTAATGGCCTCCCGTCGCTCCCCCGGCTTCCTCGCTGGACGGAAGCCATCTTGTGCACCTTTACTCGCGCAGCCCCCGGCTGTTCGCGCGCCAGCTCATGCTCTCATTTCTGGGCTCTAGTGCATTTCATAGCTACGGATTCACGAATTCACGGCAGCTTTCCCGCGCACTTCGGCATGCCCACAACATTCCATTTGGAAATGATGCAGCGGTGGCGAATCGCAAGTCCTTTGCGCAGCTTCACAGCCCTACTGATGTCGATATTCGAGGCGGCGTTCGGGGCGGTGGAGTTCGTGGTAATGGGCGACTCCTATCACGCACCCTGTATTCCCCAGCGGCTCTGACGACTGCAGCGTGTTATTGGTGGCAGCGTGGTCGTCCATTGTGGTCATAGGCGGGAGGGACCTTCGGAGACCCACCACCCTCGTGCGGTGAGTGCCCGTGGATTAGCCTGCTCTAAATACTTCGCCATCGCCCTGCCATCCTGTCGCAGCGGTATAGGTTGTGTTGTGTTCGCGTCGCTAGCGACTCCCCCCGGATTACGTGTGCCTAGGTCTTGCCTCCCACGCCGTACTGTGCCGCACGCGCGGTCTGCTGCATCATGGGTGCGGCGCGTCACGGCTCCTACATCAAGACGTCCTCCGCTCCCGTCTGGCTCCAAGCAGTCTTATCCCCACACTATGTCACAAGAAAATAAAACTCATAGGATCGCTACGAGGGTGCAACGCGTATGTTGGAGCGTTCGCTGCGTTGTGAGAAAGCGCAGGACAAAAGGCTGCGGTGAATTCATGGCTGCAGCTGTTAAAACCTTCTGTTTCATCCCTGGGTTCCCACTGGCAAAATCTTCAAGGTATGTGTTTGAAAGCGCGTGTTGGTTTATCTTCGCCTAGTAGAACTTAAGTTATTCTTTTTTTCTATTTCGATAAAACGTCGCTGAAGCTTGCTCCGAAGCTCATGCGAGTGTCTATTAGCGAGAGGCAGGTTTCAAATGGTAAAAAAACCGTGACCTGAAACCGCGTATCTGCAGCGGACGCCCATTTCGTCTTTTCTTTTGGTCACCCAAGTTGCTCCTTACATAATTATACCTTCGATTTTGTGTGCGCATATATGCTTTTGTAGCCCTCAGAATGTTTGCTCAAGGCGCTTCAACTTTCAGCCTGCATTATGTTTTTCTTGATTTAATTTTCAGGTTTCTCAGAGCTAGTGAAGAAAGTGCCCGTTATTCTATGCTGATGCCGTAATGGTACGTGCATTGTGTATTAAATAGTGCATACTTATGCGTCTCCTGTTTGTATTCATTTAAATGCAGAGAGCACATCTTGTAAACTGAAATAACTTCTGTATGCCGCTGCTAATTGCTCTTATGGGCAGGATAGGCTGACATTTTTAATTCATATTTTTTTTGTGTAAAATGCTCGGACATTTCATGAAAACAGGTAAGTGCAGGATGGCCGAGCCAGCACTCATTCACATGAGTGTACAGGTGTATTACACCACCTGTAACGTTAATATGTGCCTGAAGTTTAGCGCATATATGCGCTTGGATGCCTGAATGATCAATAAAAGGGATGAAGAATTTTATTGAACCAGAGCCAAAAAATCGAGCACTAACCTTCTGGGGCTTTCCTTGGGACGGACAACTTTTTGGACACTGCAAGCTGTGGGGACGTTTTTTTAGATATGTTCGGGAAAAATCATTGTATGCTGGGAAGCTACCAAATGTCCCGATGGGTTATTTTTGGGAGATTTTGAGGAGGTTTTGTGCCTGTGGGGCTAGGCTTACTTTTGGGGATTAGACTGAGCGCATGAAATGAGTAGAGCCGGCGGGGCCGTAAGTCAACCAGGCAGTTGTTGGGAGCCTCACTTTAGGCGGTCATGAGGAAACCACAAATGAAGCAGTGCAAAGTGAGATGGGCTGCACGTAATTTGAACTATGGGAAACTCAAAGCAAAATGCTGCAGGAAGAATAGCTAGAAAATATGAACGGAGGGAACGTAAACCGTTTTTGCCAACAGTAACTGAGCAACGGTGGTTTGTTTCTGGCAGCCCTTAAAGGAGCTCTTAAACACCTTCAGAGTAGAGCACATCAACTCGCTCAATCGGTGCATTGAGCTGTCATGAACACCTTAGCCAATAATACACTTCTACACGCAGCAGAGAACCCACAATAACGCGCCGAAATTTGGCGAGCCCTTCCCGGCGACTTTTTCATGCTCGCACTCTCCTCCGCTGCACGCACCTGCGTATGCAAGTTGAGCGATAGCAATTGGTTAGATTATCTTGCACAAAAAACAGCGCAAAAAGACGAGACGAAGAAAGAGCAGACACACACGAGCGCTGATTAGCAACTTATTGTATTTAGAGCGTATAAATACGTAGACCAACAGATGCGCGGAAGCAGGGGAGGCAACAACGCCAACAGCAAAAGACCTAGGCTCATCATCATAAATTAAGGTATACCAACTCGTGGCGAGACAATGATACTGAAAGCATTCGATATTATTGGGACCCGTTGGTGATCCGCTTAGCCTGAACGAAGCTAAACACTCCAGAAAGAAGGGGAAGGGAAGGGACGTACAGGAATATACTCACAGAATGTGTTCCTTGTCAGCAAGACAGCTGGGACAGTGAGGTGCAACGCACCATTCGAAGGTTCAGAGCGAAGATCACGCCGACCGACTATCACTGCGAAGTACCACTCGGAGGGACCTCAACGAACGATGCCATTCACGCGGAAGAAGTACGCCAGCGGCCTCCACACCACAGGCAGATTTCACAACAGCAACAAGCGACTGGCGAACACTAATCCACAACCTCCTCTCCTATCTTTACCCCTTGTTTTCTAGTGAAAGCCGCTTTGGGATTTCCGCCTTCAAGCAGGAAGGCAAGCGCCAGAGGCAGCGGCACCGAGCAGGCTAGTAGGGAAATGGTGGAGTACCACGTGGTGTATTGATTCTTCTTCCTCTCCACAGGGAGCGCTTGATGTCTGGCGGTTGCGGAGTCCGGGAGCCAGAGTTTCACGTTTGTTTTACCTGCGCCACTCGTGTCCACGTGACTCAAAAGCATCCATGCAGTGCAGAGAAGCTAACTCATCCGCACCATTTGGCATTTGTTGCCTGCCGTAAACCTTTTAGTTTGCATACCATTCTCTCCATTGACTGGCTGTTGCTATTGCTCACTTGCTTTTTCACCTAAACACTGTTTTACGAAAACTTTCCTCTTATTTTGGAAAACCCAGCGCTTGTGACTTGCGCCTTTTACAAGCAGGTACTAGTAGCGCACACAGACAAGGACAAACGGGGAAGTGACGAACACAGCGCGTCACTTCTGCGTTCACTGTGTTCGTCACTTCCCTGTCTGTCATTTTCTGCGTGCGCTGCTAGTACCGGCTTCAATGAATTACCAACTATTCCAACAAATGACTGTTCTAAGCCGTTTACAAGTACCGTACAGAGTACTCTACTCATTTTCCCGCGCCGCCAGGCTTGGGAGAAATATGGCTACCGCGGCTCAGCGTTGCTGAAACAGCGTATACTAACATTCGCAGGGATAATTAATTATTGTTTCCCGTATTTTCTGAGTGTCCGTTCACATTATTTTCGAAGTTGTGCCAGTTGTGCCATGGATACGATTGCAGCGCTGGGAACCTCAGGCGGGGCAACCATGAAGCTGCCAGAACAGGTGACGGGGAGAGGAGGACCGTCATACTCGCCTGGCGCCAACTGTGCGTCCGAACTGACACTGTGCACGCGGTTCACGGGAAGCGCTAGCAGTGGCGGTGCTTGCTATTCTGAAGGTCTCTAGTGTTGATGCCGAACAATTGAACGCATAAGAAAGTGAAAAATAGCAAAAAGTAAGCTCGTGAAGCCAAGAGTACTGGTGTTCCTTACAGGATGGTCGATGTTGCCATCGTAGTGACGTAAGGGGAGTGTCGACACTAGTAAAGTTAAGTGTCCATAATCTGTGTCCTGAAACAAGGTGGCGTCAGGACTGCTTTGAACGTAATACCGTTATAGGAAGCCTTGCGAACTGCATGGTTCCCTTCAGGGCTTTTCATAACCCGATGGTATCCCTCGAGGTACCGCATCCTAAATGCAGCAAAACAGCCTACAGGATACATCCAAAAAAGAAAAGCGACGTTCTGATTGGTTCATTTGGATCGAGCTTAGCTGACTGCCTCATTACTGGCGGCATTCAAATGAACTGTCCAGCTCGGCCAAACACATGGATATGATGGAAAACGATAGATATGTCGCTATTAATAGTTGATCTTCTTAATTGCAGGTCGCACCACCTTTCTGCTTACCTCCAGAAACCGGCCTTAGGTAATTCCCAGATTTTTCGCCGCAGTTTAGTAACTGTTAAATTTAATGGCCTCTGAAATTCACTGCTTTCTGATCGCTACTATATAGTACTGCAGATATCCCTCCTGCAGATGTAACTTGCGTAAATTGACTACACACGCTTTCTGACAAACATCACTTGCTGGCTTGGACACACCTGTGTAATAGAGATCGGCAAAGTGGTACCGATACTATCCATGGGACGACGGTGACACGTGGTGAGGCCTCTTCATCTGTTACGTGACGAGATGTGGACATCTGGAAGTCCGCAGGGAACCGGAGAATGGCTCGATGAAGCACAGCTGGGTGCTCGCAACTACACAACTATGCCACCATCTTGCCAACCACAGATTCCCCTTTGACCTAGGCCGAGCACTGTCGAGAGAAACAGGATCTGTTTTTCACAGAATAACCATTGATGTGAATATTTTCTTTATCTGCTATAATTCTCAGGCAGCACGGGTAGATTCCGTCACATCGGCGCTGATAGGAACAACCGAGCAATTACTACAAAAATCATTTTTTTTGTAGGGAATGTAATGGGCTGTCATCACAAAAAAAAAAAACGAAGCTCTTCAAAATGTATTTGTATACATTCATATGGATGCTTTTTCTGTGGTGAAGTTGAGCTGAGCAAGAAACAGAAAACCAGCCCCCGCTGAATTTCTCATTCTCCCCTAATCCTTCTCTGCTCTATGGCCCACTTGACCGGCCGAACACCCACATGACGTATTGGCATGCCACCTGACTAACTAATTCACTCACTCGCTCACTCACCCTGGCCAGGGCTCACTTAGGACGCCGTAGTGGAGGGCTTCGATAATTTCGACACAGGTCTCTAGCATTTCAGTTCCATTGAAATGTGACCGCTGCGGCCGGGATCAAATCCGCATCTTTCGGGTCAGCAGCCAAGCATCATAACCACTGAGCCACCGCGGCGGCTTCCATAAGCACCAGAATATTAGCATATCCTTTATCACGAAAATCACATGAAATACAAAAAAGGTCACCATATGCCTAAGACAACGCAGGATAATTCCCCACGCAAATGAATAGAAAAATCGGCTCTAATCCCGATCTACATCTCCCTCCCAAATGTGAATTCTGCCTACATTGTTTTCCACCCTTCATATATGTTTAAATTTACCACCCTGTTGAGATATGCGTGCTATGAAGGGTATGTGAAATGAGATAAAGAAAAGTCGCTCTTAGCAGGCGCCGCTTTATAAAGACACAACTTAAAAAAATTGCAGAAAAAAGCTATAACGAGTCTCTTTTTCATCGGCTTATTTTCCGATTTATTCCCAAGTTTCATGGCTATTGTGCAGCACTGTATTTGGTGCGATAACCGGCAGGATACGTTTTCCGCTTATCATCCATGACGTTATTGAGGGAATCAAGAGAGAAAGAATCAAGAAAGCGCTGTAAAGAAATATGCTCAAAGCGAGACTATGGTAACAAAGCTACTCGAGAGCTAAATTAGACACCGCGTCCTTGGTTTTTTCATACTTTCACTCGGCCGTGCTGTTTCGCTGAAATGTCCACATGTCTCCGGCTGGGTACTGTCTTCGTCGTCATCATCATCATCCTCATCAGCCTGACTACACCCACTGCAGGGCTAAGGCCTGTCCCACGCCTCTGCAATTAACCGTCCTTTGTCAGCTGCGCCCACCCTATGCCTGCAAACTTCCTAATCTCATTCGCCCACCTGACCTTCTGCCGCCCTCTACTACGCTTGCCTTCTCTTGGAATTCACTCCGTTAACCTTAAGGACCAGCGGTTATCTTGACTTCGCATTACATGCCCTGCCTAAGCCCATTCCTGTTGATTTCGACTAGGATCTCGTTTACCCTCGTTTGTTCCCTCACCCACTTTGCCCGCTTCCGGTCCCTTAACGTTACACCTATCAATTTTCTTTCCATGGCTCGCTGCGTTGTCCTCAACTTACTTAAGCTGAACCCTTTTCGTTAGCCTCCACGTTTCTGCCCCGTTGCTGGAGATCGTGTTACTGAGGGCATCAGGCGTCGATGCTCGGCGAGATGGGTGGTGTCTCCACTTACCTCGTGCCAACTGCGGCGCTATGGCAGCGTCCGCGCCGACGTGTCCGTTGAGAGCATAGTGACGCCGGCCTGTCGGCGGCGAGACGCGGCCGGCCGGACCGGCGCTGTTGACTCAGGTCCGGCTGTTGCAGCGTCGTGAGTGCGCGTGTGTGTGACCAGCCGCCCGGATGTTCTCCGAGAGAGAGGTACGTGCCGCCCAGTGCGCAGCGAAAGCGCCCGTTTTTATTTTTATTTTTATATACTTCTTTACTTGTAATGGGAAGACGAAGCTCCACAGAATGGGAGCCCTCAGAGCTTGGTCCCGGAAGAGAAAGAAGCCTGTTTCAGCAATTAATGCCCATCAATGTGCTCGCAGGAACGTCGAATTTTAATGTTTTTTTTCTTTTGCCTCCCTCGGACTGCAGTCAAAGATGGTCAAAGACGATTTAGTGTGCTATAGAGTTGTGGCCCCTCGCTGCTCATCTCTAGCCATGCAACAAGCTTTAGCGTGCTTAGACCAAATACGATTTAGGTGCGCTAGGGCTTTGGTCTTTAATTCAGTTCCGCTTTTGGGCCGAGGTTTGGTTTACAAGCTCAAGCAGGCGTCACACAAAGACTGGCGAAATCACAGAGCGGAAGGCTTGGTGTTAGAGCACTAAAACAAGGGGGGCTGAATGAAGCTCCGCCTGCAGGGTTAACGTGGTAACGTTAATGTGTTAATGGAGGTCGTGAGACCCAGGACGCTCTTCCCGAACAACCTCTCGCAGCTAATCATTAATTGAACTGCCACCTGCCTCGGTGGGCAGTTTTCTCATAATCCGGACAGCAATTGGTGATGACGACAGACGGTCACGTGACCTAGGTAGTCCAGCTACCCCCTAGGCTGCTTCTCTTGACATTTTAGTGCATTTTTGAGCGCTGTGTGCTCATACCGAAGACACTCGGCTCTTCAAGGTCGCAGAGGGACAGAAAGAGAGACAGAGAGAGAGAATGGAATTTTATTGCGAAAAGTAGGAGAGGGACACAGCAGGCAACGGCTAAGCGGCTGAGTGGAAGCTCTAGCGCGAGTCTACTAAAACAAAAGAATAGAAAAAAATTAGAATTAGGGATTGGCCAGTTCGTTTCTTATCTTGTGGTATATTTTTTTTTGCGCTTCTCCGCCTAACCATTGAAAGAGGCACCCTGCAGACCGCCCAAATTGTTGTTAAGCGTTGCGGGCTACTGCGACTGGCTAAAGCACGACTGTCCGCTAATTACGGACGTTATGATTAAGAAAGGCATTGCAATCTAGAACGCAAGGGCGCCGCCGTGTAGCTGTTCGTACGACATAACGTAGAAAGAATTCATAATCTGTTAGAGCACGTCTCTTTCGGCTAATCACAGATGCAGGTGTCACGACGGGCTCGCAGCCTATCATGGTATGGGGGAAAGCAGTGGGTAAGGGGATGCCAAATACGTGCGACTTCAAGCGTCAGCTACGTTTGCCTTAATAGACAAAAGTGCGGAGCGCCTCTAGACCCCGCTCGGTGCTTCTTTTTTTGTATGCGTTGAAGCCTTTACAGTGTTTCGCGAGAAACGGGCCTTGAGTGTAGCGTGCACGTTTGCATCTCCGGCGTTCCATCCCAAATTTTTCGTTTATTTACTTCAGTATACTGAATGGCAGAGTTTGTAGTTCAAGCAGCACGGAATTCATGCATTGTAACAACAACCAGAGCGATAATACGACAAACTTACAGCTCTTAAGCATTTATAATAATTTTTTGCTACTCCTAGCACTGGGGTGGCATATGTGGAGGGAGTTACCAGTGTTGATATGTCAAACACTAAGAAAAAAGGACCGAGAAGAGGAAATACAAATGCTGCACCTTCTATATGTCCCTGAAAAATATCTCACTCATTCAATATAGGACCAGAAAATGACTTTAGATAAATGTTAGGAAACGTTTCATGACTTGTAGTCATGATCGACATGTAACGTGTTACGCGTTAATCAAGTCAGAACAACAAGTCAGAGTGGCACTCACTCTGAAATAAACCGCCTGATTGGCTTGACTTGGTCATTTTGGCGTGAGCCGCTGGAGCCTCAGGAGTGCCAAAGTCTTTCTTTCCGCGGGAGAGGTGTTAAATCAGTTTAGCTTTCTGAGCTGTAACTTTTTATCGAGTGAAGGAAGTGGAACGTGTTGCACTGATATGCAGGTATTTCCGGAATTTCCTCTTCCACAGGAGCGCGCCATTTTTGCTGCCGTTCTCATCTGCATCAATGCACTTCTGTTGCATGCCTGTGCAACTGTGTGTGCCTTTTGTCGTAGAAGACTTGGTGGTCAGGTGCTCGTTCCAAGATCGTGGGATCGATTCCTGACCTCGGCGGCTGCATTTTAAACACGCCCGTGTGCTTCGCTATCTAAGTGCCCGTAAAGAACCCCAGATGGTTGAAACTAAACCGAAATCCTTCACTCTGGCGTCACTCACAGCCCACGCTACTCTTCGGGCCATTAGGTCACCACGAAGTCTTGTTACTGAAAGGTGCCAAAAATTAAAAAAAAAATAGACGGAAGATGGACAAGAAGACACGAGACACACACGTAGAGTATTTAAGCTTAATGAAGTTTTAGCCGAGGAACTGTGGATTTTCGAATGATTATGCTATTTTTTCATCTATTGTAAGATTTCACTACTACAATCATTATATCCGGAGATCTCCCGTCAACGGGCTTGCATTTTTTGTTATTAACGTTTTTGCGGACGTCAAAAGCGTTCCTCATTGGTTTTCTATCGCAGTCTGAACTGCTCGGTGCGACTCAGGCTACGAGGGACGCCGTAGTGAAGGGCTTCGCAAATTTCGACCAACTGGAGTTCTTTAACGTGCACTGACATCGCACAGTACACAAGCCTCTGGAATAAAAGAAGGAATTTGTTACACACCGGAATAATGGACCACCACCTTCAATATTTCCACATCAGTACCTCACAATTTTCCAATCTTCAAAGTTTTTATCCCTGAATGTTGGACACGATGCATTTATAGGTGTTGAGCTCTCAAGCACCATCTCTTGATGCGTGTTATACGGTCAGAAAACTTGTATTTTCAATGAAGCAAAAGTGTGTCCTCAATAGACCCAGCCATTTTGTACCGACGCAGTTTGCAACAACCAAGTTTCTTTTTTTATTGACGCTCGTGTACAGCTCGGATTAACAAACGCTTTCCACATTTTGTTCGTCGAATGGGAACCGGCCCACCTACGGCCACCGAAGGCAAGCTCCACAACCTGACTCTCTCAACAAAGAGAAAGCAAAGAAAAACAATAGCAACAAATGGAAGTACCATTCAACACATGTTCAGGAAATGACGATTTCAGTACACAGGTATACAATCTGATTGGACGCCGCAACGTGCGGGTTGCGTGACGGGAGTGAAACCATACTTTATACATAATACAGTACACAGTTCACTCTGCTATTGTGAACAGCCACCAAACTACCACGCTGGCCTCGCTTGGCAAAGCAGACGACACGCGTACACCGATGAAGCACCATGGGCCTTTCTCGCCCTGACACTTTTTTTTAACTAGGTTGAGAACAATACTGATGCTTGTAAGAGGCTGACAATACTTAGGGCTTACTTTCTTTGCACAAAGCTTTTAACTGCCTGCTGAAAAAAACAAAGAGCGGTGTCGCTAACGCGTCATCTTTTAGTTTCTAACAGTTAAGCATTAATTCCGAACACTTTCTTGTGCAGTTACTGTTTACTGCGCTTGAGTAGGCAGACAAAAAAATAGAAAGCCCATCCGGATAGCTTTATTTTCGGCGGGTGCGTAAAGTTTGCAAATTCAGCCGAGCCACAAGCTATCATAAAAGACTGCATATTTAACCTTTTTGAATACCAGCATACCAAAGAGAACACGAGTGCTGACCGCGTTGTTCTCTTCGCTTGATCAAAAGAATCGCGTTTGAACTGACACTACAGGAGTCGTGGCTGTGAATTCCTTGCTAGCATGCGCTAAGCGTAACAAGAAATGCATTATTGCTCCTTAAGTTCGAATTCATCCCTGTACACCAGGCAGATCTAGCACACACTTTCATGGAGCTCAACTACGCTGCAACCCTGCCTGCCAGACAGTGGCACTAAAGTGATAAAAAGAGTTTTAGCGGACCGTTAACTCATTGCTTGTACGGTAAGTGCTGTGCATATTGGATGAACAGACACAGTTGCCCCTGCACGTGCAAAGCACATGCAGATGTGCGAAATTCATAGCGCGGGCGTGTACTTGAAGCGGGTCTACGGTTCGCTAACTCTCTCCAACAAAGGCTCAACGCAGTTTTGTGAAACACACACACGAAAAAAAAAACACAGTACTGAGAGGGACAGTCCATGACTGGGCGCTGAGCGGCCATCGAGGACACTCCTGTTCGCATCGTTGCTTGCCTTGTCGGCACACGCAGCCTAGAACCGTCCCAGTCAGGAGTAAGGCGAGCTTTCTTCGGTGTCCTCCGACAAACGCGACTCTGTCGGTGTACGTCAGTGCGAGCTACCGATGGGCGCACAGAGACGTCGCTGGGGTCAGCCAGGAGGTGCGAGGTTAGTGTAGTTTGCATGTCACTGCTTTCGTGGCGCACCTCCTGGCCTCACAACCCGCTGTGGGATACGCACTACGACGTCTTCGAAAAGTTGCACTGCTGTAGCACTAGTGTCGCACCGGTCTCACCCTAGTGCAGCGCGTACTCGCGCGCTCTTCCTACACTCGTTCTCTTTCTCGCGGCACTACAGACAAAGAACGAGAAGAGATTTACTACAGAGTCGAACAAGGTGCGGTACACCGTATCAAAGGCGTCGCTTGAACATTTGGGCCATGTCGTATATACAGGGTGTGGCAGCGCGCGCGCGCCTGTGCTTTCCTTCTCCTCCTAACTCCCACTGTGTGCAGTATCCGTCATAAGTTCGAAGGCCGCTTAGTGGGGGACCGCTAGAGCGCGCCGTGGAGCCTCCTGGTGCTCTTGGTGACGTGGAGCTCTGTAAGGAGTGAGGAGGAAAGTGCATCTCGCAGAGCCAGAAAGCTTTGCAGCTTCGTGAGCGCTATAAAACAGCGCTACTGATCGCCCCGACTGTGAGAACCGCGGTCGACCGCTAAGTGGCATGCTTACTTTTGGCAGACACTGTACGGCATTTCGCAACGTCTCTGCTTGGAAGGAGGAGATGGACGTGGGCGCGCTCTTCAACGCTGGACGCACGCACACCCCGCACGCGCACACGACCGCGGTTTTCTGCTCCTACTCCCTTCCCGGGTAACGACTTCTCAGAATGAACGAAACAGAAACAAGGAAACAGTCGTGTGAGCGTGCGTGGGCGTATTACACATTTATGCTCGCGTATGTAAATGTGTACTCTCTTCTTATACATGTATTCGCGACTTCTCCACCGTTCCTGGCGATTTGTACATTTTCAGAGAGAGGAGATGGGAAGCGGAGAAGTGGGAAATGGAGGTCGGGAGAGAAAGGGTTGGGCACTGCCTCGGCGGTCTCACTCTCTATCTGCACTCGGACTAGCGCACTGCGGACGAAGACTACAGACAAGCGACTGTGGTCGCGTTGGTCATAGTCTCGTACGGTGCGCACATTCGGCAACCTTGACAGACTTTCACACATAACGATTTGCGTCATTTTTTTGTTCTATTCCGTCTTATGTTCTTTTTATTCGGCCACGGAATGTGAATGTAAGGGATGGGCCTTGCTGTATACGAAACGAAAGCTGTGCTCGACTTGTGGCATAGAGGTGCGAAACCTGCGCAGTCCTAATGACAACCGCGGTTTAGAACGACAGTGATGGAAATCGGGTGAAGGAGATGTCGCAAAAGATTGTCGCCATCTTTGTCTCGGAACGAAAAAGAATGATTGACTGATTGATTTAGGTTGCGCAACACCTCAGGGAACAACGAACAGTGAAACGTTCACCTGTGGGTAGCAAGGAATGGGAAGAGAGAAGAAAAAATGCGTGAAAAATCCGCCGTCTAAAATTTTATCATCCCGAACCATAAGTGTTGACCTTTTTTATTGCGGGAAACATCGCTCAACCACGCTCTTATATGTATATACTTCCGGAGGTGGGAAAAACGAGCTGTTGAGATCAGGGAATGTGGACACAACATTAGCAGGTCGTACCATGGTGGGCACGTTGCGACTGCACCGCGATTTTCCGGATATCACACACCCCGAGCAAGCTCTGTCATGCTCAACACGGTCCTTCAGGAAATACGAGAGCTGTGATTATTGATTGGAGCGCTCGCATTCTAACGTGGGTCAGCTAATCCGCGAGTCCTCGGTAACCATGTTCGAAGGTTCCTCCGTAATCAGGCTAGTGCGCTTCAGTAAATCGGAACTCTTTTCATGTGATAATAAAGCGAAGCACATAACTGACTGAAGCGACAGTCCAGCACACCTTTGTCGCCTCCACTTTTATGCACACGCAACGGCTAAGTGCGGACGGAGACAGGCGGTAAAATATTACGTACAAGATCTACTATGCATTCCGCAAGCAATACTTTCTTTTTTCCTTGAAAGTAACTGCATACAGCTCTCCAGTTCTTTGGTAACGTCACGGGAGCTTGGACCGGACGATCGTACAGCGCCCCATGTAGGTACACAGCGGGGAAACGGACGAGAATGCGCGCATGCGCATAGTGCGCTTCTGAGCAGACGGCGCTGCAATTGGTAAGCATTTTTTGCGCATGGGCGCACTCGCGCCCGTTTCTTCGCTGTGGTCCTGCATGGGGCGCTGAACGACCGTCCGGTCGAAGCTCCCGTGACGTTACCAAAAAACTGGACAGCTGTATGGGAGAACTTTGTTTTGTTTTTCTTCTGCTTTTCGTCTGCTGGAATTGCCAAGTAGCCGACTGAACCGCAAATGCACACGGGAATTTTTGACCTTTTTCTTCGTTGCTGCACTAAGTGGGCGTTACGAATACCGGCTTAACGAACGTCTCGAGATGAAGTTATGTGCAGTCGACTTCATTTTCTGACAAATGGGCAGAGGTCACCCTGAACGTGACGCAGGTCGCTGCCTCACTGAGTGTGCCTATACATTACAACCGGCTGTTGTATCGTTACATAAATATTCTCTCACATTCTACACACCATACTACAGATTTCAGCATATACTGTGTTACGACAGTCTGGCCAACGTGAATATTTGCAGAGGTTGTAAAGGGAAAGGGGCGCAATGGTGTTCTGTACTCAATCACCTTTGAAGGCTCAACTAAAACGACACAAAAAGAAAAAAGAAGGCGGCTGGCTGCAATCAGATGCACGTAACGAAGATGCTCGGGAACTCTCTACGTAATCGACCGCGTTTTAAGCGGTTCGCTCTAGTGTTGCCCAGCGAGGAAGTAAACACGAGAGCCACGTACGGCGAAAATACCACCTGACTGCAGCAAGAGGACACGCAGGGCCCTGACCTATGCAGTTAGGTTAGTGTAGTCACCCCAACCTATTCCAGCTTCGGTTAAGTTAATGTAGTCACACTAGCCTACACCAGCTTCGAGAATTGCTATGGAATTCAAGTGGCCCAAACAAGCTGCCTTGACAGCAGGTCTATCTCAGATGTAAACAACTTTTATAGTGCTCGAGTTGGGAGAACCGTTTGCCTTGACAGTGGACCTATATCATCCTAAAGATTTTCTATAGTGTTCACTTAACAGTTTGAAGAGAGGGCACATAAAATAGCAGTTCAGTTTTTAGCTTAGAAACAGCAAATATTTTATGCGTAATGTAATTAGGTTAGTTTCTCAAGTTCATATTTTTAGTGATTCTCATTTTAGTTTTTGGGAAGCGTTGCTCTATAGTCATAATGTTCCTGTAAAATTCCACTTCTCCATAGTATATAGAAATACAACGACGAAAAGTCTATGTGGGGCTTTTGTTGGCGGTAGTTTCACAGCGTCGGTAATGTTGAACAGACACCAGGAAAGTTAGCCCAGAGGAGGTAGGTTAAACTCAATGAAACACATAGGTGCGTGCTTTATTTTTGTGGTTTCGTGGACGTGTACATAACTTCACCCAACCAAACTTCTTCGCCAGATGTCACTCGTAATAAATACATTTAAAGCTTAGTTCGCTCCTTGACCAAAGGACCACAACTTCCGAAAAATTTTCCACCTCCAATGATTTCCACAGAAATCATAACGTGACGAGTTGGTGCCTTGGTTCAGCACTGCACTTAGGCTTTTTTTTTGTTGGGGGCGTGGAGATTGGGAGCTGCTATTTGTCGACAGATTTTACTAAGCCTGACCTTGATAACGTAATAAACGTTAAGCAGTAACTTGCGACATCAACTTCAGCTAACGTCGACTCCAGAGCCATTTGTAGCTGCAATTTAAATACCTAACCTCAGTCAGCTCCCCTGCGTGTCCTCCTCCGCGCACGTCACTCAGTCACGTGACCCGTCGGGGGGGCACGCGGATTGGATGCGCTCGCCGCACGGGGGCGTGTCGAGGCAAGCGCATGACTCTTGTCAGGTACGGAGCGCACGTTCTGTGAGTGTGTCGCCGAAGGGGAAAGCGCCTTCGGCATGGGAGGGAGAGGGGTTTTTCCTCGGACCAGGGCCGGATTGTGCGCACAGCAAGAATTGAACTTCGTCCTGGAGGCCTCGGTTCATTACCTTGCTTTTTTTTTTCTCATAGGTAGTTACCAGTGCTGCATCTCTTTGAGACTTCAAAGGGTCAAGTTCCGGGGTTGAAAGGTACAGACATAGAGGGACGAAAACGAGCTTTTCTTTGTCTCCCGTTCTGCCTGGTCTGTCTGCAACTTTACGTTGAAACTTGGCCACTGGTCTGGTCTCAGAAACGGAGCCCACAGAAAGAACCCGAGGTTTTAATTATCACAGCAACAAGCGTCGTCGAGGGTAACTGCCTAACTGTTCTTTAGGTTTGTCGAAGCTTTAATAGACGGGAACTTTGTGGTTTACATTGCGTTAACACTTTATACGTACACAGTATAAATCTGTGTAATTTAGCAGCTGTTATATTACGTTCGTGTATCCTCGCAATGAGAGTATATCCAATTTCAGCACAGTTAACATCCACACTAAGCGGCAACCACCGTCACTGAGTACTTGTCATTACTCATGCACAGCAATCGGTGGCTTTTGGACACACGCGTCGGAATCGCAGGATTAGCTTCATAAGCGCGCATAAGAATTTGTCCACGGGTATGGACCTGAACCCTGGCAACCGGATGAATTGAAAACGTAAATCAGGAGAAGCTCATGCTTTTCAGGCCAAGTCCTTAGTTTGATGCTAAGAGGTGACTGGTGTCTCCTCACACGAGGGCTGCCGCAATTGCAGAACTTAGTTGCGCCCATTGAGTCGACAGTTAAACAGTGCCTACCTTGTAACAATGTACTGCAATTGCGGCAGCCCTCGCGTGGGTCGCGTGAGGAGACACGAGGGCTGCCACAACTGCAGCACGTAGTTACAAGGCAGGCATTGTTTAACTGTCAACTCTATGGGCGTGTTGGTCGAAATATTCACGCATTTCTGTTTCAAATGGTTCGCATTATGTCTGGAGTTCTACTATGATGCCCATGTTAGAAAATCGGCATGGCTAGTATACCTTGTTTTCATATTTTTGCTATTCTGTCAAATCTAAACAAGGTTAGCAGAGACACCGCCGCGACGTTTAGCTAGAGTTGTGATTACGTAATGTGGACAAAAAACATCCGTTGATGTCGTCTTTAGCCCATAGGTAGCCAAGTTATAATCAGAAGTTCACACTAGAGCGCTTTTAAAACCCCAAGATTATCAGTGTACAGACTACTCTCACACACGTGGCGACGCATTTAGAGAGCTTGCGAATGTCATTGAAAACGCCGAATTTCGAGCTCATTCATCTTCAGCTCGCTGCTGCTTAATCCCTTCCTAATCCGGCCCTGCTCCGGGTATTAGTTCACCGAGCTACAAGTGGCGATCACGTGACTGCTGCCGATCACGGAGCCAACCACGGTGCGGCACACCCGTGAAAGACAAAAAACGTCGTTTCCCGTCGAAGAGACCTTCGTACGTCGCTCTCAAAGGCTGGTTCGCATGCATGCGGCGGAGCGAATTGAGGGGCGCGTCGCGGCGAAAATTTCCAACTTGTTAGAACCTCGACGCTCTTACCGCTCGAGCCGCCGCGACGACTCAAAACAGGTTTTTGCGTCCCGGCGGCAGGATTCGCTAGCGTTTTTGCTTGCATGTGAACCAGGCTTAAAGCGGTTGCAAAAAAAAAGAAAGAAAAACAAGTTATAAACAGTGCGTGTTCGAAAATAAAAAAAATTTGCTAACAGCGCGCTGGCACTGAGCTCAACTAGGGTCAGACAAAACACAAGCATACCAGTTTTTTCTAATGAAAAAGATTAATATAAAAATAAAATAAACATTTACAACCGCCAGTCGCCGCGCAAATAGACTACGAAGGGTCAGTAAACCTTTCGATGCAGATCCATTTATCCCTGGAGGTCAGGCTTCGCCGAATAAATAAAGCTGTAGTATATTCCACTGTGAATGTCTGCTGAAGATTCAGTTCGCAAAGTGACGAAACAGAATGGAAACAATAGAAGCGTAGCGCCTGTTCTAAGAGTAAAATAATAAAGACTTATTTCTGAGGGCCTGTACACATTCGTTTCTGGATCATTCAGGGTTCATGAAATTCGATGTTGGCCTGCCAAAATTATTCTCAAGTTTGGTTAGACTAGTAAGACTTCAAGGGCAAAACGAATACGTGGTACCGTAATTCATGGCCATGTTGAGCGAGCGCCGGTACAGGAACAGTACTTGAAATTGGATTGCACTGCAACATAGCCTCATTAATGCGTCGCGAAAAACCTGTCTTAAAACAACAACTACCAGAAAGATTACAAATCCCATAGTCAGTGCAGTTTTTTTTCTAAATTTTTTGCTGACTCGGAGCAAAAGATAAACGCGCCGCATATCACAACTCCGGATTTCATTTCAGTTGGGCACATGGGAAACAACATCTGGGGGAAAAAATAAAAAAAAAAGGAAATCACGGCGTCTGCCAGGGACAAAAATTTAGCTGTGAAGTAGCGCCTTCATTATGACCTCCGGTAAGAAGACGAAGCTCAGGATATAGAAACAAAACAAATGATCACCACAACGCGACCAGCTGTGGTTAGAGACAGTGACCAGGATCGGATATCGAAAAGACGTGCATCGCATTGGTTAATACTTCGTAAATATGACAGTACCCCGAAAAATCGAAAACCACACCTTTAAGACGAATTATTTTTCTGACCTTCGACTGGACGTAACAGGCGGCTTATTAGTGCAATATAACCGAAGGTAAATTATTCACTCTGCATTATTGTCCAACGCAAGAATAAATGCCACGCCTAAGGCAACATCGAGGCAGCTTTCGCTAGACGCATAATTGCTTGAGTAAACTTCCGTGTTCCTGCAATGTTTTTCCGCGCACACGTACAAGGTGGCGGTGCACTACATTTTCCGCATTCAGCAAATGACGTCATGCTGCACGAATTCGGCAGCGAATGCAGTACAGTTTGAAAAACGGAAAAAATGCCATCTCGAGCAAAGAATGCAAATTGATACTGACCCACATCAAAGCGCTGCACGGCGAACAAAACGAAGGAATATAAAAGAGAAGGAGGACAGAATTACTCTGCATTGAAGCGTTAGAATCTTGCAAGGATACTTGCCGCCTCCAGGACTGGACGCGACGAAGATTTTTTTTCTTTTCTTCGATATTTAGGACAAGCCAAGCAAGAAAGGTTTCCATTTTCTTTTTTAGTTCAAGTTCGCGACAT
This sequence comes from Amblyomma americanum, assembly GCF_052857255.1. NCBI lineage: Eukaryota > Metazoa > Arthropoda > Arachnida > Ixodida > Ixodidae > Amblyomma > Amblyomma americanum. The sequence continues at coordinate 4,024,013 of NC_135507.1, read as the reverse complement.
TCCGCCTTGGCAGCTCTGGAGTGGAAGGTGAAACTGCGAGTCTACGGATTTTTGGGACGTGACCCGACGGGTACTTCATATGGGATGACGTCACCGCATCGTGCGAAACGGTAGTGTCATTTCTTGCCCGTAAAACAGCTATGCCAAAAGCCTGTCTCTGTGATGCGAGGTCTAAGGTCTGTGCGTGAGTACATAAAAGAAAAGTAAATAAATAAAAATACCGAAGCGGCGATGCGTGCTAACACTCCACCCAGCTTGTTCTTGGCATTGCAACTGACACTTTCTGGTGTCAGCCGCAATGCCAATCCGTTCCGGCTTCTACCGTAGGGAACCGGGGCGGGGTCTCGTGGCGACGTCTTGAACTAAGGACATTGTTCCCACGATGTTCACTCCCTAACTCGCTTGCTGCTGTCATAAATCTACCTTTTTGTGCTATGTTGACTTCGCGTGTAACGCTGTGGGCTTTCTTTAGAAAAATCACCGACTTTCCGTACAAGCTTTTTCGGTGGGTTAGAACACCACCACTGCGTAAGCCGAAAGTTGCACAGCCTCCTCCGGATAGGATTCGTGGCAACTCTTGTTGTTCCTGTGGTGAGAACAGCCGTCGGAGTCACGGGTTACGAAACAGTGTCAAATTCAAGGGCTTTAACTTGAAATTATATTTTGCCTTTTACGCTTGATGCAAATAAACTATAAGCTATGCCATATCTGCCACTGCTGTTTTTCAAGCATTGTTCAGCCGATGCCATCAGCGATGTGTTCACCTTTCCATCAGAATGCATAACTCTCATGTACTGCTTTATCTGACCATGCTAAAAAGTGAGATGCTAGAAACTTTTTCAGGGACAGTAGTAATCAAGAGCAAATTGATCAGAGTTCCGACGAAAGCCGAACCAAATAAGTTGCATGCAACCTGCCCATGATTTTAAGCTGAGCCTTGTAGCGCCATCTAGACACCGGCAAAAAAAGATATGAAAAAAAAGGAAAATGCAGCTCTCCGTGTCTGTTACTGAAACGTTGCTGATGCGTTTCGAACGACTGATCGCCCCCCCCCCCCCCCCATGAATACATAAAATGTTTTAAAACCGTATTGGGTGCCCCTTAGAACAAGTGGGGTGGAGTGCCAGTTTCACGTTCGACGTACACAGCAGGTAAGGCGGTAAAGTGAAAGCAGCGACCCACAAAAAACACGGGCATTGTGCGAGTCTCATGCATACATACCCCCACAAACACCACTCACACACGTCATGCATGGCCGCACAAGCGGCAGAGAGCGTCCGCAGCACAACTACACATTCTCAAACCGAAGATACGACGATGAGGGGCTTCCTAACCACACACGGCAAGCGCTGCATTCATTGCCTCCACGTATATCGCCTCGGGAACAAGTCAGCTTTCCAACAACAAACGACAAGAGTTTTTTTCTTTCTACCTTCTACGTGGGTCGACCACCACCGATTAACCAGGAAGCTGCATGCTATCGAGAATAGGCCTACCGAACGAAACAGAGCTTTGAACACATTAGTACGACGACCAACGCGTCCTGCCCTCTAGGTAGTTGGATCCGAACTGCACACGTCATTCTGTTGCCGATGTATGTCAACGCGGATGATGCCACGTGGTGTAGACGGCCAACCCCGTGGGGCAGTGAGGGTTAGTCAACTCACGTTTTTTACCAAAACTTCGTGGACTCATCAAAACGGGATCAACAGCCACATGACAGTGGTAGCCCTTGAAGTGATCAAAGAATATTTGATAAAAGTACAGGGTGCGAGGAGGTACAGGAGAACGTTTGCCAGCGCTGAATGCGTACAGCAGTTTTGCACGGGTGGAGAGGCGAACAAAGCACTGTTTTTTTTTCCTTATGTACCTGCGGACCTTACTAACTGTCGGTTTTTCTCATTTTTCTTGCAAATTGAGGTACAAATTCAACATTTTACAAACTACTACTGCCGGTGTGTTTTGAGGAGAGGGGGGACGACTTGCACATCTTGGCGTTCCGGATTTCACCCGGGGAGGCCGCGGTTATGAGAAGCTCCCGCATATCCCGACTTGGATCGATTACAAGGGTCCTGCTGTATGGTGCATGCCGCAACGGCGGCTACGTTCCCAGTGCTCCTTTCATAGCACGAAGTGTATCGCTTTTGGTGACGAAAGAGCCAATACACGGCTATTCAGGAGCTCTGTGCTCGGGCAGTTATTGAGACTGCAGGCACATTATGCAAGGGACGCCCTCCCTCTTCCATTTTCCTTTCCTATCCACCGCACTTGTTTCTCTCGTGTTCGCTAGATGGAGCAATGTCCAGCAATAACAAAGGCCTACACCTGCTGTCCGGGCGAGTAAGCATGCCTGCCAGGGAAAACAAAACAACGTCGCGACTTGCGCAGTGCATTGTCAGATTAGGTTTGGTTGCTCGTTTGTTTGAAAGATTCTGGGTTTCAAAGCCCCGGCAGGAGAGAGTATTTGCCTCTCGAAATCGTCCGTGCGTTGGTTGCTATCTTCGAGTGCAAGCGGGTAGCTTCATGCTCCTGTCCTGCACTCGTTCGTGTGTCCACCTTCCACTAGAGAAAGATTGCGTTGCTCAAAGGCAGGGCACTGGACAGATGAAGTAAATGAGCTGTCATGGAAAATAAATGGATCTTTGTTTCTTTTCGACATCCTTTAAGCGAGGTGCGTGTCATGTGAAATTCTGGGCGAAGAGCGTTCTACTGGTTTGAAAGTATTTTGACTGCTTAGGCCGCTGTGTAAGTTTGGTTGAAAAGAGTCGAAATGTCCATAAGAAAGCCCATACCTGAAATTTATGAAGGCAATGGTGAGACGATTTCTTTGAAATTTCCGAATCCCAATGTGAAATAAATTCTTTTTCCTCCAAAACGGTTTGCCAAATTAACACATATATATCGCAGCCACACGAAAAAATGAAGGAAAATTGGGCGAAACAAAAAGGCAACAAGAAAAATGGTCGAATTATCCGTATTAAGTGCATGTGGCCGTAAAATAAGAAGATAACATTATTTTGCATTGTAACCCTTTCACAATGTCGCTTTCAAATCCCAATATCAAAAATTGGCCAACTGAAAACATAAAAGAAAATTTGCTTAAGACAAGTCCTCCTCAAGACTGACTCAGAATTCATGGAGTTGGAGTAGGTTTACACAGAACAGACGCTGTGCTTAACTCCCGCGTTTCCCCTCGTAGTACCTTTCTCATTTTGAGGACCTTCTCTGAATCGTCTCGGACACAACTCCGTTTGTTTTTCCTCGTGCGCTCTTCCTTCGCCCCCGTTCTTTTAAACACGTGATCATCGAGCAACTTTTGCAGTGCCCTACTCTCTTCATCTACCGCAACACCCGCCCCTGAGCACCGTTTAGTTTTTGTGTCTTCCTTCTCGCCACGGTCGGAGAACCCTTAGAACGCTACCGCTACTGCACGTGCCCGGCAGACCACAGCAGAACACACAGACCCCCAGCTCCCGGGTCGGCCGGCAGTTCGACGGAGACCTGTTCCGGGAGACGGGGCCACTGCGCCCCCTCGCCGAGACCACACGGCACGGAAGGAGGAGAACGCTTTGCATATTGCCCAGTGGGGACGACGACGACGAGGACGGCGGGGTCCCCGGCCGTCTTCTTCATGTTTTGAGCTGGCAACGAGGACGCGACGCACGACGGCCTACAGCGTTCCTCATAAGTATTCCACAATATCACACTTGATGGATGGGTAGCTTGAGTACAGAGCAGTCCTGTCCTGCACCATACGGCTGAAGAGGAACGGCAGCAGCGGGGCGCCGTCCGGTTCGATCAGGGACACCGTGGCGCCGCCTGCCGGCGACGTCGCCGACGCCTCCTGGTGGCGGTGCTGAGAAGACTGCTCGGGACCGCGAAGGGCCCCGAGACTCTTGGCCCTCCTCCGGACGCTCATCTGCTGCTGCTGGGGGGTCGCCTCCGGGGCTGCTTACAAGAACACCAACGGAGAAAAAGAGAGAAAAGGGAACTGTTTTCGCACTGGTTTCGGTAGAGTTTAACCCCTGACTCGCTGACCTACTTTGCCCAGTGTTTCCCTATCGTGAGTTGTTAGCTGACCCCTGACTTCATATATCGTTTTTTGCCTTCCTGAGGTCATGTAAGACTGTTCCTTCATAAAGTAATTGTATACATGAGCTGCACTCAATATGTTTCTCACTTTGTGGCTGCGTATCTGTCATTCCATTCTAGCAGCGTACCCTTGGTATGTCTCGTTAAGTAGATTGTTTTTGCGCTGTTACGTTGTCATATACTATCTGTCGCAAAAGTTGACAGGTCAGTTTACCGTTTGTCGGCGCGGGTTTGTACATGCCTCTGCGAAACACTCTGGTTAGTTTGTTCAACCGAGCTCGGACGCGGTGGAGGCGATCCATCTCTTTTTACGATATGTTAAGCGCGACAACGTCGTGCGCCCTACAGCCCTGGGTTTTGGCTGGGGGCTTTTGCAATCGATTATACTTGACGGGCCCCTAAGTATATTCATGTTTATGGAATTTCGGTTGGAGTCAGTCTCTTATGGCAGTTTGATTGATTGATATAATTCCAAATTACCTGAATTGCATCACCTATATTTTCTGGAAAATGAAGTGAAACTTTATATAGATTATAGCGTGCTGGTACAAGTTATATTAAACAGTCCCTATATAAAGCAGGTTTTATAACCATACCGCACAAACGACGCTGCAGTACGTTGATGGATAGCATTTAGATGAATTGCTTGTGCCATTAAATTGTTCTTAGTTAATGTCTGTGCGTCGAGTGTATAAATGCGTATTTCATATTCCGGTCAGGTACTTCGCTCTTGTCCCATCCTGAGACACTGCTTTGGTTTCGAAAATATAATAATCTGTTTGTGCTCATTCTCGTGCAGCCGTGCGACAGATCGCGAAGCAGATGGCCGTGAAAAGCAACTGCGCAGTGCACGAGGACAGAGTAGGGGCAAATTGAAAGTGCGCTGCGTACATGCTGCGTTTGGCGTAACCTGTGCAGCCGAGTGCAGAGGCGAGCAATGCCCGATAACAGTGAAGGTACACTTTCTTATTTCCACATGTCGTCACTGAACGCGGCGTACTATGCCCGGAAGGAACAGCATTATGTTTGCTCAGCCCGCACCCCTCACGTGGCCAGGAATCTTTCTGAATAACCACCGTCATGGACATCCCCTTCAAGTGGCATTGTCTTGCGTTGTACCCAACCTCGCGGATAGTGCATTTCTGAGCTGCGAATGGGTACAAATGTTCCTTGCTGTCGCAAATGCAATCTCGACGTTTAGAGTGCCTATATGCCCAGCGCGTCGATACTGGCAGCCGGTCACCTTTGGACGTAGGTCTCTTAATGTCATCGGGTGCTGACTGATGGCAGGCCATGAGCAGTTCAACACGAACTACCGCAAACTAACAGAAGAACTGAGCTTAGCGAAAATTCATGAGTATGCGTTGCAACATGCCAATTCAGACTGTATTCGGGCAAAGAATTTCTTTTACTGACGCGCCCTAAGTGAAGAGGATGTAGCGGAAATAAGATTTCCATCGTGGTGTCTTCGATGTGCCAGTGTATAATGGAGACTTCAAAGAGCGTAATCGCGCGATCAGTGTTCTCTCGGATTTTCAGAAATAAGCAGGACGAAGTAAGCAGGGACTGAGCAAGGCTTTCATCAACGTAAGTTAGCAAAGGCATGACCCATTGTTGTGGGCACGGAGCTGAGCTGCAGTGCGTGCGCGGTAAAGCCGTGTGCACGCATGTGTGCTAGCGTTGCTGATCGCTGCGTTCTAGTGCGCACTTACACTCGTCCGACTGGAAGTCTTGGCAGTCCTGGTCTGGAAGCGCGAGCAGAGGCGACAGCTCTGCGCAAGGGCAAAAGGTCAAGGCACTCCCTCGCTACTGCCGTCTATAATACGAACCACTCGCTGCATTACCGAGTTAGGTTATTACTATAGGCGCCGCCTACAAAAACTTTCTTAAACTCGTTTCTAGAGGTCTGTCCCTGGGCGCTGCCAAGGAATACGGCGCCACAACATTCGATAACTCTCTTAGCTGAGGCTAGTAACTCAGCGCATCATTGTCCTGTCTGGTGATATGATGCTTCTTCTAATACCAGGATCGATGACACACATTATTGCCTGGAACTGCTGTTCTGAAAACACCCACCTGCCTTCAATGACTTGCAAATATCCAAGCGCGCTCCTCTCAAAAATGCCGACCTGTCAGAAAACCTACAGTCTAAGGATTCTGCCCATCAGAAGTGTGTGGACTCTGGAAGGCGCCAGTGGTCCCGAAAGTAACCCTACGTCAGGGCGAACAGGGACACTCATGGTAGCGGACGAGCACGCGGGTTGAGAAAGGGCTAGCTGCTTTTGCAGTAGTTGACAGTCCTTGCGCAACGTCGAGAAAGAGGTGGATGGAGGCAGACGCGTACCGTCCGAGGAGGCGGTCCTCTCGGCGTGCAGGGCGAGCCCGTTGGCGATGGCGCGGTGTTCGGCCGCCCTGCCGCCGCCCGCGTGCGCTGGCTGGTGGTGGTGCATGACACGCAGCTGGACGCTGCCGCTGCGCTGCTGCCGGGTGCCTCCTCCGCCGCGACCCATGGCGGCCAGGGCGGCCGGGCTGCCCTGAAGCGACGCCGTCGAGAGCTTCCTGCGATGAGCACCACAACACGGGTAAGAAGAAGAGTGCGGTGAACCGGCCTATCGGGACAACTGAAGAAGAGCACGTTATGTTAAGTACGGTCTCCCCCTCAGAATTCTCGAAATGTTCTTTAAAGTTTCTTTTCCTTTGCCACAAGTTCGGTGCGAAACAAACCTCCGACACGCTATGCAAGTATTATGAGCTGTTGCGTGATTTTTTGCTGCATTGAATTAAAATTCTGTGTGGTTGGTTTGGTTTGATTTAGGGGGTTTAACGTCCCAAATCGACTCAGGCTATGAGAGACGCCTTAGTGAAGGGATCCGGGAATTTCGAACACCTGGGGTTCTTTAACGTGCACTGATATCGCACAGTACACGGGCCTCTAGAATTTCGCCTTCATCGAAATTCGACCGCCGCGGCCGTGATCGAACCCGCGTCTTTCGGGCCAGCAGCCGAGCGCCATAACCACTGAGCCACCGCGGCAGCAAATTCTGTGCGGGTATCTCTAATATTATTACCTTTACTAGAACCTTAACGCCCCCAACCCAACACTTATTGCGAGGCATGGCCAGTGTTGGCAATATTTCTTTGAACGGAATTCCTTTGAATATTTCTTTGAAATATTGAACGGTCGGTCACGGAAACGATTATACAAGGAATTCTGCTGAGCTTCCATGTTGAAAAGTTAGAGAAGACAGGCAAGTTAATACCGAAAATGCGTCATCATCATAACCGTAATCATCAGCCTGACTACGCCCACGGCACGGCAAAGGCCTCTCCCATGTCTCTCAAATTAACCCTGTCCTTTTCCAGCTGCGCCCATCGTTTGTTCGCAAAATGCAAACAACACTATATAGTTATTTTACACAGGTCAAAAGAAGATTAAGTGCGCTCACCTTTTCACCGTTATCTCCATAAAACTGTCCTCTTCAGTAACTGAACGGATGGAGATAATAGACGTCGTATCCTCTTTGCTATTTTCTGCTGTCAACAAAAGCCGGCACAACACAGTTACTGAAAGGGAATTTCCTGAAGCAAAGGCAGATAGGCAGAACAGCAGTTGCAAGAGGGTATCTCAAACGACCGCTTTTGCACACAGTGGCAACATTCCACGAGCAAGACTGTTTTCAAAATTAAAGTACTGCTCTTGCAGCTGCACAGGGCGATTGTGAGCAAAATACTGTCACGGGACAGCAATATCAGTTCAAAATGAGGAAATCCCACGATAGAGCTGAAGTAAGACGCGATGCGTATAAAAGCAAGCTAAAGTGCGAATGCAGCAGACGGGGGTGCAACACCCCAGTTGGCAACAGTTAAAAACAGTTAAACAGTTGCTTCTTCAGGAACTAGTTCCTTCGGCTGTTCATACAAATTGAAACGAGCTGAAAAAGAGGAAAGGATGAGGGCACACATCTGGTAGAGGGCTAGAAGCAAGCTTGAACAGACTTACCTCGCTCTGAGGTTTCAAGTTGGGAAGGTGAGCTAACTTCTGGAATCGTCGTAATGGCGTCATGCGTGACGACTATCACCGGCTCTACATCTTTTAGCTTTAACAATAACGACTGCAATTCAATGTTTTTCTGGAAAAGAAGAGAAAAGAACCTCTCAGTTAACTCGAGTCGTTGCACATCTTTCATGACATGGCTGCAATGAAAAAGTACTCAATATAAAGCAGTGATACACTGTGCGGAAAAAAAAAACTACACATAGAGAGTAGTCAATAAGGTTAGAAACAGATTTCGCTGTAAGGAATCTTTGCCCATGCCTCAAAACGCACAAAGCGGTATAAACAAGTATCATAGACTGCGGGAAGCAACACAGCGAGAAACAGACTTAAGAACAGAAGTGTGCAGAACTGCATGACTACCCGCACTCACGGGCTTGCACATCTTTCTGATCTCTCATTCGAGAAAAAATATGTTGCTGGGGCAACACAGTACCGCGAAAACACAACAAAACCCTCTCTGGTCCGGTGCCTTCCACACCCGATAACCCGATAGGTGTTTTCGCTAACATTACATTTTGCTAAAGGAAGCAAAAAAAAAAGAAAGAAAGGATAGGGTGAAGGGCTGACCTCTTCTAGTCGCTGCCTGCAGCGCATGTTCTCATCTTGCAGCACTTTGATCCTGGTGAAGAGGCTTTCGTCGTCCGAATCGCGCCTCGACTTCTTCAGCGGCTTCAGGGTGGCCCGAACGCGGTGTTCGCCGGCCTGCGGGTTGCGCCGAAGCTCCACAAGCTGGAAATTAGAAAAAAAGTGCGAAAAAAAAGAGCCATGTGCCAGAGAGCGGATTGAGTAGCGTCACACTCGGTATTTAGGGGTGAGAGAAGAAAGAGAGGTAACACCTCTACGACGTTTGGCGCTCTTGTTTTGAAGAGACAGCGACAGCTGAATGCGCAACACCGTTCCTCCTACCCCTTACTCGGATTATGAGAGCGCCCAATAATCGGCACATTTCGGGATTGCATTTTCTTTATCCAGCAAGTGAACACAGCAGTTTTCGGTTACACTATGATGGCGATGCCGACATCGATTTCAATGCCGACGTCTATGCCAGCGCCGATGCCAGTGCTATTGGAGAGGCCAGTGTAAATACAAATGCCGATGAAAATGCTACAGCGAATGCCGATACAGATGCCAACGAAAATGACACTGCATATGCCTGTGGCGGTGCAGCCGAGACAACACCGAGCCGATGCGGTGCCGATGCGGTGCCGTGCATTTAGGAAGAGCTCCCATTCCACTGCTCGCGAAAATATCCGAAGGTCACTGCAGACTAAGCGAACAATGATAGGTGGCACGCCTCCCTCTATTACTCAGTTAATAAATTTTGGTGGCACCACACTTCCGCGACGTTGAAACGTTACGCCGTACTGTCGCCGAAGTCACCAGTACACCGGAACAAAACAGCAAAACTAGGTCCGGTGGAGACGCTTGCGGCACCAGAGGTCGGGGGCCCTGACTTCTTTTCCTCCTCTCACGACTCGCATTACCCCCATCTCTTCAATTTTTGACCGCAGAGAGCGGTTGCCTCGGGCGCACTGCCGGGCTGAGTCAGCGGCATCGGCGCCGGCAGCTTGGACATCGTGAATCGTTAATCCCTCACGTACTGGCGCAGCCGTTGCAGCGAAGCGGCGCCGGAGGTGACCTTTTTTGTCGAAATGGTTTAACAGCGCTGCTAGGCTGCCTGCGGTGTCTTGGGCACCTAGATGACGTCGCACTGTAGAGCGTTATGCACGGGCGATTTTCGCGAACTGCCATTTGAATACTGTTCCTCACGATCGATCAGCAGATCCGATCGGCAGAAGAAACGGCACCAATCGGTGCAGTGCTTATGTATCGATGCAAGGCTGCATTTTAGTCGTTTATTAGTAGGAAAATGTATGATGATGAATGCAATAATGAGGCACGCCACATTTGTTGCAGGTCAGGCTGTAAAAGGAACATTGGCCGATTTCCGATGTGCAGCAACCGCAAAGGTGCACAAGTGCACCTGTGCACGCGATGAGCATGGGGGACCGGGAGCGTGTAGTGACACAGTCGCTCGTGACTGCGCCATAGAAGATGGGCGGTTGAGTTTCAGCTAGAGATGAAGCTCGCAGTAACCTTGATGGTCTTGTGGTACTTTAGATTTCGCACCTTTATGCTCACCGTTATATTCGTCGCTTACTGCAAACGAAGCATGATTCGAATGCACATTTTTTTAACGGCTTAATTCAGCACAAGAGAGCAAGTAAAGCTGAACCGCAGGTGAGCATTACAGCAGTCGTCGACATCCTTGCGCCACCTCCATACACTCTAAACATGAAAAAGCCTATAAGGGAGTAAAAAGGGACTAAGTTTTCTTTTAGGGCACTCCCTTTTAGGGGTTGGATACGCTTGCTGAGGGAAAAGCGCAGGAATGAGCCACACTGAGAGATACACACGGGCGCTGTCGTACATCGATAAGAGGGCTGCTCGGTCACCTGAATTCAGAGAATAGTCACCTCGATGAGTAAAACGTGTATTTGTGAAAGAATTGGTAGTTAAAGGAGAGAAAAGGGGATGTGGGTGTAGTGGCCCGTCACTCAAACAACAGATAAACACTAATGGAAGGTGAAATAGCAAGTGCCCGAAGAGGCTAAAATCTATAAAAACGGAAAGCTGCGAGGTGTAGGGGCCTTCAAGAAAAATAGACATTAAAACCTGATGGAAGGTGGAATTATAGACCTTTTCACTGTTTACAGCTTGATTGAGCATGCGTGCGTGTTGCGCCCTGCTGCGCATGCGCAGTTTGAAATTTGCCAAACCTGTTTAAATTTTCCAATCAGAACGCTACTGGCGCAGTCTAGTGGCCATATGGCTGCGCTGAAAAAAGCAAATGTGAAAAGGTCGACAGGGGCCTAAAAGAGGCTAAAAACTTTAAAACCAGAAAGCTGCAAGGTGTAGAGGGCTTTCAAGCGAAAAGCATTAAAACCAGTCTGACAATAAAAGTGGGCCAAAAGCCCCAAGACGAGGAGTTAAACGATAAAACACAATGATAGGAACAGTGAAACACTGGAGCCACGTGACCGGCCACAACGCATGCCCAGCTGTGCTTAGGAACTTCAATTATTCCTCAGAAAGATAGATGGACAGTGTACTAGCACAGTGATCCTTGGCAGAACGGACTTTGATGGCTTCAATTATCTCTCTATACGTAAGTTCTCGTGCTTTACCGATAATCACACTTTCATCGAATATTGGAGAGCAAGTTTTACTTTCATTTTTTGAAGTGTTTGGCCAGAACCCCGGAAATGGCAATGTTACCAACATTGTTGTCATGTTCTTGCCGCCTGATAATTATTCACCTTGTTTGTCTGTTGTTTGCGCGACGGGCCCCTACACGCACCTCCCCTTTAATCGTCTTTCATCACCACTTTTCCCACAAATGCATAGTTTACTCACGGATGTATTCTCTGAATTCCGGTGACCGAGCAGCCCTCTTATCGATGCACCACAGCGTCCATGTGTGTCTTTCAGTGTGCCTTGTGTCTCATCCCTGCGCTGTTCCATCACGATCCAAAATAACCAGCTTGCCTGCCAACTCCATCTTCTAAGCTTGACATGCTGGCTTATTACCGGAGTAAATTTTGTTCATTAAATGTACGGAATGCTTACTCTTGGCAACGAAGTTATATTCCCACTGCAAATCATACTAACTTGATGCAGTTAGCAATGTGAACAGGCTTTAAAGCGCGGCATCGGAGGTCCTGAGGTCAGCAAATAGAGGAGGCTGAAATCTCGCTTAAAATGTTCGTAACTGCTAGAATTTCGCATATTTTGAAAAGGGAATTTGCTTTCTTTGCTAGCCGTAAATATTCCGCATTTTTAACGATGGAAATCTTCCTCAGGGGAGCACGATCCGAAGACTGCTTCCGCCTGCATTTTCGAATCTTCGTTTGTCAAGACGATGCAGGTGCCGTAAGTTCTGATGGCAAGCACTAGGAGCGTAACTGAAGGCAAACATGGCGCTTGTGTCCGTAATATATCCCTGCACTATTCATGCGCATGTCATTTCATGTGCACCGCCAATTCTCGTGCGATAGAGTTGCTGGCTTTTTGCTGCGCCACGTGATGCCCTGAAATCAAAAGACTTCAATCATTCAGTTCTTTTACTGCCCTCGCCATCGGCCCCATCAATCCTGCGAAAAGTTCGAAATACAATTAACGCCGTAGAAACAATATTTGTCTCTATAATCAGCAATGCCGAAATACACGTCTCACGATCACAATGCATGCACCAGTTTGCTTGAGGCGTCTGGGTGTACCGCACGAAAGTGTCCACGTCACTTCACGAGCACTTCACTGACAAACAAGGAGTCACGAGCGTCGCGGCATTCGTCATTCGTAGCGGTGTGCAAGGTCAGTGTGCTCTGAAAGCGGGGCGGTGAGCTAGTGTGCGTGTATGTGCGATTGGGTGGTGCATGCGGGTGGGTGAGTTTAGGAGTGCGAGTGGAGGGACTCGATGCGAGATCGTCCCTGCTACATTGGCGACTCCAGCGAAACTGCATGCTTGCACCTCGGAAGTTCGTAATAATGGCGTCCGGGACGAGCGGCGGTATCTTAAAGAAGCGTGGCGTTATATAGAAATATCTGAGTCCGACTAGCAAACAGTGCCAATATTGTACAAGTAATCTGCTTTTGAAGGCTCACTTCGCGCCCTGAGGTGCGTTGAAAACCAGGTTGCCGCCATAGCACGAAGTAGTAAACCAGAGCGGGTGAAGAGGTTCTAGCGCCACCTGGTGCGTTCTTTTTCTCGCGCGCTAAAACCTTCATATGTCAGCAGGCGGAAAACAAACACGCCGTTGTTTCGCGGGTTCCTGAGTGTTCGCTATCTGATCTACCCAATCAGATAGGTCATTAGTTCGTAGTCCACGGTAAAATTCTATTGCTGGTAATAGTGGTAATACATTTAAAACAATTGCGACTAACTTACTGTGCTAATCTAGGTTGGCTGGCATCCCTGTATTGAACCTTAACTTTCAGCTGGCCCTTATTTAGCGTTGCTAAATAGAAATGCTTAGTGATGCATTGCGCAGACTGTATATTAAGATGTGCAATGTAAAGGAAAAGCGGAATTTGAGAGCTCGTTTGGAGTAAAACAGTCATAGCGATGCTGCAGCGCCTCCACTCGCGCCTCATGAACATGCCGATTGACTTTCTGGGGTACCTGGACTCCACCATAACAGGTGGTGAACATTCCAGATTACGCTTAAGGCTAACAACCAGTCGAGGAACATTCCTAGTGATCAGTGCGGGAAGGAGGAAATACTCGGTTCTTATTGATTACAACGCCGACAACAATATAGTATATCGCCAGAAAACGTCCACAAACAGTTATCGCCGTAAAGTTTTCTTCGGCGCTTGAAGACTGCTCGTTTTTCTGTGCAATTGTAATTTTATCTTTGGGAGTACAATAAGGCCACGTCCTTTACATCGCTGGAGTCACGATACAGCAGAACATGACCTACTGGCGATGCATCGCGATCTTTAGGAGTTGTCCTATTCTTCAGCAACAAGCGAATTTATTTTACTTTGACGTTCAATGTTTTTAAAACAGAAACAATGATAATTCCGCGTGTTCCTCGACTCCTTTCAGGAGCAAAGAAAAAATGTGATTGCAGTGAGAACAATTCGTAGCAACGACGATGCCTCATGCTATTAGGGAGTTAGAGGTGAATATCTTAGCAGAATGTGGAATTTACAGAGCAAAGTCAGTGGGTCAAATAAACGCTACATATGCGTTCAATTCGCTTTGCACAGGTTGCGGGGACTGCAATGTTTGTAATGCGCATTGCTTTGTTTTGTGCACGCAATACTATTCCTCTTGCGCCCAGCATGAGCATGGCGCTGTCTGCAGACTAATCCCTCGCTTCTGTCCTGCATTTCCGGCAGTGCTTTGCCAAATACGCAAGGAAATAAAACGAAGTGATTAAACGTCCGGGTCTCACAAGAGCGTTCGGTTTTCTCGAATAACTGCGAGTGAAAAATAATAGAAGATAAATGCCGTTCAACTGCGACTACTGGGCTGTGCCTTGCCACCTGGGCAAATGCGCCCTATACATCGAGACATTGTTCCCTGAAGGTGCGAAAAAGCGTTGTTAGGCTGGAGCCTATCAAAAAGTAACGGAAGTTATGCCAGTGGCGAAGTATAGTAGATGAACGTAGATGAGGTTGGTGTGTGCGAGGAGGTGAACGGGCAAGGCGGAGTGAGCGAGTGAGATGTGCAAGTGGCAGGCAGGTTCTGTGCCGAGTGGTGGTGAGTGAGACACGGACGGTGAGACACGGACAGAGAGAGAGAGAGAGAAGGGAGCCACATGTAGAGCGTTGTGTCAAAATGGGCTCACCAGTCTCACCTTGGGTACAAACACGAGGCAGAGCGTGGTGGTGGAGCAGAAGATGATGAACACGGAGATGATGATGAACGCCGCGTCCTGCTGGTCGCGCAGCACGAACGAGATGGCCGCGCCGATGGTGCACATGATGACCACGTTGTACACGCTCATGCCCACGTACTTGGAGTCGTTCAGCGCCGGTATGCTCACGTGGCGAGTCTCCCACGCCAGGAAGCAACCGAACGCCTGAAAATCGTTACAAGAAGCGCGAAAGGGAAGGCAGGGGGAGAGAGAACATTTATTGACGAGTTCCGGCTCTTCCTTAAATCCCGAAAGCCTTCATCTTAAGCCTCTTAAACCCTTAAAGCCTCAAGTGCAGTGTTCTAATTCCAGAGAACAGCCGAGCGGTGGCTGCCGCTCTGGGCGGCTGCCGACAGGACGTGGTTGCTGTAATCGAAACACTGCCCTTGGATGCCGCTTGTACCCCTCAATTGATGTCCTATTGATTGCTTTACACTCTACCTTGAAAACCTCATAGGCAGTAGTCATGTTTTCTGACATTACCAAGGATAGAGAGCAGCAAGAAGATGCAGTCACTGGTGAAAGCATTCCATCAACAAAAGGCAGTCGATTAGCTTCATTAAGATTATGTGCACTCTTTTATTACTTCACTGTACTAAAATCTCAAGGTGCCACGGCAGTACTCGACACCGGACTTAAAGGCGGTAGAATAGTTTCATTAAGATTCTGTGCACTCTTTTATTACTTCACTGCACTAAAATCTGAAGGTGCCGCGGTTGTGCTGGACACCGGACTGTGAAAGGACTGTAACTTCAGAACTGATGTGGCCGAATAAAGGCCCAAGACTACAGCACGTGGTGGTCAAAATAAGAAAAAGAAGATGGCTTTACGTCAAGCTTTAATAGTGAGAATGTCTGTGTTTTCTACTGCAGCCCTTGCAAGCTTCTGTGTAATGTATCTAGAGTGATGCTTCGTGGCCCACAAAAGCCGGTCAGCAACTGCGTGTCAAGAAAGCCCTTGTGTACGTCGTGAGTCCTAGGTGTACTACTTGGCCTTATCGTATGTATAGTGTACAATGAATGGCTGGAACCAGAATAACAGGAAAAAGTGCTCATTCGCTTAAGACTGAGTTGTCACCCCAGTGCCGCCGTCTCCTTCGTACGCATTCATGTCGGCGTGTCCTCTGTCGCTTGTATGGTGAGAAGCAGCCCCAGGAATCCTTTTTTGCCTGGGGCTGCTTCTCACCCGCTAGTGCGATGTCTGAGTAGAGCTTTCGAAGGCACCGCCATTTTCCCGTTTACACTAAATCAAAATTTACAGGTGATCATTCCGATTCATGCGGCATCAGCGCTAGCAGTGAGACTACGTTTGCGTGATGCCTCATCGGTGGGCTTTTTTAGCTCCTCTCCACTTTTCTAATTGCACGCGTTTCCTCCTGTCTATTTGGCAGTAAAAGATGCCAAGGACAACTGCAGTCGGCACGGAAAGCCGCAGGGATCATGAGCTAAGCTATGCAAGTGGAGGAAAGCAGAGCTTGTTATATCTATCAGCTGGAAAATCCTACTCCCTGTGCTGAAAAATGATGCGTTTGCAGAAATTATCGTAGCACCGGATGACAGACCGAAAAACGAACAGGTGGTGCTAACTGCTGCAGTTGAGGTCGGTCTTTTTAGACTTGAAGGCGCCGAAGGGCACACTGTATTCTTCAGAAATTCTCACATGCCATTTCCGCCATTTCACGGACTGCCGTCCACACTGCCGAGCTGTAGGGAGTCAAGAGCGTTGCCGTCCAGGGCGTAAAGACCATGATAAAAAAAGTTCTTCCAAACATCCTGGTGGCTTTGTACAATAAAAATGACTATCGTTCTCACTTTATAACATCTTCGAGGTGCTGCCCTGCGCCAACAATACGAACAGGCTGAGGCTAACAAAGAAGCGATAGCAATAGTCTGTAGACATTGAACAGGCAAAAATAGTAAGACAGGTTTTTACTGATTCCGTAGAGAGTATATGAATGAAGAATGGTCAAAAAGCAACGATTTTTCTTGTGGTTAAGTACTTCAGATAAACTGAAAAAAAAAAATTGATTCCACTGTGGACCTGAGTCTGTAGACCACGTATATATACCAATAGGTTTTCTACCGGTTTGAAGCTATAGGAAGTCTAAAAATTGTATAAACTAAATGCGAAACATATTTAGGACACTAAGAAAGCTTCCGGTATACAGTCCGCGCCCGGTGTTTAGTTTGTACGGCTACACTTTGGCTGAATTTTTTTGCTAAATTTTTCGTACCCGATACAAAGTGTGAAACGCGCATAAATATGCAAGCGCACGCACATCGCAAATATCCCCAAACTTCGTGATAGAAAAAGCGTTGACAATTTCATGCAACGTTCGGTCATATTGATAACAATTACTATATATATATATATTCCGGATCTACAGACTGCGAAAAGCGCTAGATTTCAAGTTTTAAGCTTGTTTAATCCCCGGACTGTATACCGGAAATCACGGTACATAAGAAGTCTACAAGCAGCATATACGTGGTTCATTTTGTAAGAGCATGCGCTGCATGCGACGCCATCGCGAACGATAAACTCTGAAATAATCAAGAAAGAGGAGACAGCAATTTGTGCCCTCCTCAAAAGCTGTGGGCGTACCATGAGCAGTCCCTTGTAGGCGTATATTGAGCCCAGAAAGATGGTCATCTTGTGGCTCTGACAGTACTCCATCTCTGGAATCACCGACACGTCCTCGTTGCCCTGCGACGCCTGGGGAGAGCAGAGAGACAGCGAGTTAGCGAGGAGAATGGCATAGCTGAGCATCGGAGGTGTGAGGAAATAAATAAGAGGAGCCTTTGCTATTTACCATAGACAAATACGTTTCCTAGTGAGGCAGAGAACTTAGTTTTCATCAGAGCGTGCGTGCATATAAACAAAGAAAACAACATAGTAAGCAAAAAAAAAAGTTGGTTGGAGCAACAGAATGAAAGGTAGAAGGGGGCAGCCACGCACCCTTGAGTAAACCTGAAAGTTCGGACACATCAGCTGTGTTCCGATGCACTCGTGGTGTCGAGAACGGTGCAGTGCGCAGGATTCGACACCAGGAGTACATCGTCATTCTGTACTTTGCGCGTCTTGTGCCTGGCGTTTCAAAATTGCTGCTTGTTATAAGATATAGTCAATTGAGCGCGACGTATACGACGCATGTCAGAGACGACACAGAGAAAGGTGCTCGTTGCGCGTAACGCAAACATTTCTCAAATGCGAAAACACAGTTTTTTATTTCCTTTTTGTTCTTTATTGTTTTTATTTTGATACTAGGTTCATCTTTGTTCGCCAAAAAGCAACGCGTATTTGTGGCCTATGGATTGCGTGTTGTCCTCGCAACTCATAGTCCTCAGTTCAATTCCTCGCACCTTAGTACAATTTTTTTTGTACAACGCTGACGTAATTTGGGATTTTCGGGATTGCTGCTGCAGGTCAGATCCGATGCCGGGTTTTGTTGCCCATGAGCCATAAAATGCTTTCGAATTAAAAGCGTTCAGCAGTGTCCTTAAATTGCGTCCAACTGCGTTGCCAAACCGCTAATCAGTTGACGACACAGCTTCGATGACTCCTTTATCTCCTCACATTCTCCCTATTGTAACATAGTGTTACGTAAATCAGTGCCAGGCATACGATGGCGCGTCAGAGACGGTGCTGAAAAGGGCGCTCGTTGCTTTTAGCAACAGCGCTCCTAAAGAGCGTTTAACAGCGTTGCCAAACCGCCAAGCAACAGACGATATAAGCTTTGGCGGTTTCTCGATCCCTCGACACTCTCGACGCCACTTTAACTCGTGTCTAGAACAGGCTTCTCGGCTCTGCGACTCGGGGCTTTCAATTAATGCCTCAGACGTTATTGATCGGAGACAGAAGCTTTTCTCCTCGAAGCGAACGAAATAAAAGATGGAAACAAGAAGGGAAAGTGTTGGGAGTATAGGGAGACTGCCGAGGAGGCCTCGTGGGAAAATTGCTAAGCGCCTGGACTCCGCAGGCATGTTTTCAACGCAAGAGGAAAAGGGGGGCAGCCGCGAGCTGCTTGGCGCGATCAATCAGCTTTTTGCAGCACGTGCTTGTACTGTTTTCTTGAGCGGCGCACTGTACTGCGACTACCCTCCTTCCTTTTTTCCCTTCCCATTTTCCCGAAGCCCTATATTTCTTCCCCCTTTTCGCTTATTTCCTCACTCCAGAAAGTTTTGCGAGACAATCCGTCACGCTAAGAGCGCCGCAAAGAGAATTCCGAAATATGGTAATGCGAACACGTTCGGGCGCTCCACTGAGTGTTTAGAATTGTTTCGGTTTCGAGACCTCTCAAAACGAAAATGAGATAGAAGTGGGAAAGAGGTTGTGAGAGAGAAAAAGCCATTCGTGGTCGCTTTTGTTTCGTCGGATGTATTGTGGAATTAGCCAAGCCTTGCGTATATTTTTCAACCGGTCTATTTAGAATTTGGGCAGTTTAATACAATGCCATATTGATGGCCGATAAATGCATTTTTTGTTATTTGATTATTTTTGCTTCCCCTTGTTTCGGATATAAGGGCTCGTGTTGTTCTGAGGCGCTTTTTTCAGTTGAACGAGTCATCGTTCTTTGCAGCGACGAAAGATTTCGAGAGCTTATAACGTGCAAATAGCGTAATTTTTGAACACGCTGTTTTCGTACGCGCGTATGCTTTTGTTAGAGGCAGTAGTCTTCAAAGAATTCAGCATTTGATGTTACTGGAAGCACCTGGTGCAGGACTTCCGAAAAACAAGGCTATTGCTGACGCGTACCTCCGGAATGAAGGAATCTACATCGCATTTTAAAGTAAAATACGTGTTTAGTTACAGGCGAATGCGATTAACATCACAAGTATCAGTTGCCTGACTTTTTTCATGATCTTCTTAAACGTGCAGCTTTTGTGAAAAATATAGCGACCACCTTAATTGCTTCTGAGCTGCCGACTCGTTTGCATCTCGACCGGTCAAAGATCCCTCGAGCGTGTTGGAACTATTTCCTTCACATATCCATCACGGCTCTCTTGTGCATCAAACGCTTGTGGAGTGTTAATCCACCAACGAAATCCACTTTTTACAGAAGTAACACAGCTTATCGCGCAGTTTTCTGTTATTTTAACGGCAATGAGCTATATTTCTAAGTAGAGTGTGTGTTAATTCATATGTTGCTCTACACTGGTCCACCTACGCTATTTCAAGAGGGTAATTCCACACTGGAAGACGTCATGGTTGTTGCTTTCTTTATTTTAAGCACAAAGCGTTGTACAGTGGATGAAAAAAATAAAGAAACGAAGGAAATGCTTCGTGTTGGAAGGTAAGCTGAGAGGATTATTGGCAATTCAATAACGATATGCCATGGCCCCGGAGAATCCTTGACGTAAAACCCGCGAGGGGTTTATGAAGCCTTTGTACTTTATCACTCCTATTCTGGATGACCTTCCAAACCGGCAGGTTCTGCAGGTAATGACTGTCTCCAGTAATATGTTTCCAGAAACTTAAAATAGTTGATGGCGGTGTGTGGGACTCAGCAACGCAAAGTTCTGGTTATGAGGAAGGCCACTGCGCAGGACTCCTGATTAAATTCAACCGCCAGGCGATTGTTCGACATCCATTGGAAGCGCCCATCGGACGGCGGTTTTCGCCTTCATCTAAATGGGATCGCTGTGGCTGGGATTCGATCTTGGCCTCTTCAACTCATAAAACCCAAACAACCGAGCAGCCGCGGAAGATTTGTATATTGGATGAAGGTTCAGACATGCAAATGCAGTAATTCATTTAAAAAATCCGCCTTTATGACGGCTGTCGCCGCTAAAACTTCCGTCTCGGCACCCCTACGGGTATCCGTGTGCCCAGACGGTAACCACCTCGGTCTGCTGTATTCGGAACCTGCTCGAGCCAGCGCATCGGTGTGCCGAGCAAGGGCGCCCTGGGTGCTGCTGCGTTTGCACAGCAGCTTTGCGCGTTGGCCCAGGTGGCCGCCGGAGCCGATCCATCGATCGTCGCATGCAAACACGTTCCAGGCTCATTCAGCGCCAGCCCTCGGGGCGCGTCGGTCCGCTGCAGACAGACACACGCAAATACACTGCATCCGAAGCGAACACGAGGAAAGAAAACTCTGGCACGAAGATCACATGATACGGAAGGCCTCGCAAAGGTAGAATATAGACAAAAAATTCACAAAAATGGAAAGGATGGAAAAGACGGCCGTCTGTCGCAGTAAAAAACGCTCTGCTTTGAGGAAAATGCAGCTCCTCGAATGCGGAAAGAACGAACGGAGAGGAAGCCGAGTCCTGGACAGCCTTGAGCATTATCATGGAATAAGAATCATGATCCCCTCCATCCCCGTTATGCATTATGGCGGTTGTTATCGTTGTCATAATTATACCCTGTCACAATCAGATCTCGTTCAAAAATTGGCAGTGGGTTAATTTGGCTAACCCCGCAATTCAGCGAAAAGCAAGCACGCTTGCTAAGCGCCTGAGGCTCCTCCAGGCATCTCCTGTATACGCTCGCGACAGCCGTTCTTATATATACCCACATGACCACGTGGCTATGACGTGGTATCACATGGTCTCACGGCACCCCTATCGAATGTCATCACGTAGCTTCACATCACCCTATCAGATGTTCTTAAGGTCAAAGGTCAACCCAAAGGCCACTCAATGTCAAAGGTCAACTAAAGATCATGGGTCAAAGGTTAGATATCATAACTGTACCACATATGGCCATGCACGGC
This sequence comes from Amblyomma americanum, assembly GCF_052857255.1. Classification (NCBI taxonomy): domain Eukaryota; kingdom Metazoa; phylum Arthropoda; class Arachnida; order Ixodida; family Ixodidae; genus Amblyomma; species Amblyomma americanum. The sequence goes on along the minus strand of NC_135507.1, from coordinate 4,002,724 downwards.
TATCCTTGGTTGGGCTGAAGGTCGTTCAAGCTCGCTGTGCTGCCTACCCGAACACTGCTTTACCTAGCGTAGAGAAGATTTTCGCTTCAATAATTTAACCAGGACCCATATAGAGTTATAGGCTCATTAATGAATCGCTCCGCGCCTAATCGAACTCCGCCCGTAATCGTAATAATAAGTCCAAACCTTGGCAAAGTATTCGTACAATCATCTGCAGTTATGCTTCATGGTCAACAGCCTTCGCCAATGAAAATTTCTAATCTCATCGTTCCTGTTGATAGTCTGCCGTCTTTGAAGACGTTTCTAACCCGTTACTGTCCGCGTCGTCACTCTGAAGGAGGACCAGTTCTCTGAAAATTGTGGGGTGCAACGTCCCGAAGCAACATGTGGGCCGTTCGTTTTAGGGTTTTATTGTTTCCAGGATTCTGGGAATAAAGATCAGGCGATATTTTTTCATTAGAAATTCCGGAACAAAATGTGTTACTGAGCAAAAATTTCATAATTTAGGTTTTCTTTTGTCGGGTTCTTTTTCGGCAACGAAATACAATTTACCATGAGTGCACGTTTTTGTGCGAGACAAACTCGCTTAATTTTTAGCCCAAAATTTCACAACCGACATGCAAATGAAAGGTTGTTCAGAAAAAGAAACTGTTCATCGAACAAGATTTTTTCCTCACTTAATACAAATACTTCGTGCGGGATCTGCACGAAGTATTTGCAGGACATGCAGCACCTGCCTTACTTGTATACAGGACCTGCAGGACATGCAGGACATGCAGCACCTGCATTATTTATATGCTGCAAAAAGTCATTACACTGAGGATATTTTAATGGGGCAAGAGCCCCAGAGCATGATGTCGTTAGCGCGGATGGCGCTTTATACATGATGCCGAATAAACCCCTGGTCAGTAGCCATGTTGTGGTCTCTATACTAAAAGTTACTGTTCGAGAATATCCGCAAACTTACCCATGCCATGAACAACTGTTGTGGAAAGAGGTTTATGATCGCCAGATGCACGAACATCACTTATTTTCATTGACGTCTTCAACTTTGCTGAGGAAAACGTACGTCCTATATATATATATATATATATTGACGAACACTCATTCCCGTTCCCTTCTTTTTTCTCTAGACGAGGCATTTTCGGGGAGAAATTAAAAGAAAAAATGGGTTCGGGTTGCAAGAATCTGGTAATATCGGGTTTTACCCGAAAATGAAGGGCTTCCGCTATGAAGTACGCCGTAGTTAATGGTTCCGAATTAATTTAGACCACACGAGGTTCTTCACCATGCGCTGACATCACAAGCGCATTGCCGTTTTTGTATTTCGCCTCTATCGAAATGCGACTGCCGCGACCCCGATCGAACCCGCAACCTTGGGATTCAATTCAATTCAGTTCATTTATTTCACCCTATATATATATATATATATATATATATATATATATATATATATATATATATATATATATATATATATATATATATATATATATATATATATATATATATATATATATATATATATATAGGCCCAAGGGACCATAACAAGATAGAGCAGTGCAGATACCTGATTGCAATATGACAATAAAAAACACATTCTATGCAATATTATATACAAGGAAAACACGGCTACTGTATACAAGTATACAAAAAAAAAGAAACTGTATAGAATATACCACATACCGGTCATATTACATGTTCAAAAACGAACTATCGTAGGAGACCTAATCATGCAATCAGTGGACGCCAGTATTTGATTAAAAAAATGCAATTTAGTCAAAAGATGGACAGATATTTAGGCTATTACTGTGCATTTAGAAATTGTTCCCGCAAGTAGTTTCTTGTGGGCTTAGCGTCAAATTTATACCTGTTTAGCAGTGAGGGGAGGTTCTGTTTCAATGACTTGTTATTATTTGTTCGGAAACGAGGAACGTGCCAGTTTTCTGTGTTTCGTGGAGATACGACTGGCTCGTGGCGTTGAAGTGAAGCGGCGGCAATTAAAAAGTCACGAAATGAATTAGTCAAAGAGAAGTATGTGCGCAAAATCCAGAAATCGTGTAATGAACAGACAGGAATGACCTAGGTTGCGAAAACCAGGCCGGTATGTGCTAAGTGTTCATGATTCCCGATGTATCGTATAATTCTTCTTTGGATTGTAAAAAGTTTTTTTTGTTTATTTGCAGTAGATGAACCTCGAAGCGACCCAGCCATCGTGGTGAGTCGACCAGTTCTATGCTCTTCCCGTAACTTATCTTGTCTAAGTCCAGGTTTCACATTTAATTTCATTGATTGACACTGATATGATCACTCGTCTGCTCTTACATTCCGTCAAAAGATGCATCTTCACATCCATCGATAAAATGAGCTTTCCCCATCGGTCCTCGTGCCGTGCTCAACTTCCTTTGAAGTGTTGCTTGAGACAGGAACAACACAATGATTCATTTCTATTTCAGTGCCGTTTTATTTCCGTACGTGGCTGGCAATTGTCCGAAACGGACTCGCACCCTCGCTATCTTCGCAGTCTGCCATTTGGCGCAGTGCATGGTAATAACTAAGTTGGACAGCTTGATAGGAATAGCTCTATTACGCCAGCCCTTATCCAATTTCCTGTATGAATACACCAAAGATAGAGTTAATTGGAGAGATACGGGAGAGGCCCTGCAGCGGACGTAGCTGCTGCTGCAGCTGACGATGATGATTAATCCAGTTTCTGTCTGCCTTGATTGTTTTCACGCTTCGTCAATGGCTCATGCAAACGGCGCTGGTCACTACGGGAGGCAGAGAAGAACGCGCATTGGAATACGCGGAAAACAATATCTGCATTACATCGGATCTGGTTGCCCTAATCGGTCAGTGCACCGGCCCCTGTTTATAGCTGTGACAAAGAAAAATGACATGCTTGTAAAACGAGCACCTGTGTATGTACCCTGCGCAGACCGCTTATCGCACGCGTCCTTAAACACAGCTGCGTTGCTGAATGCAACGTCGTTTCTTCTCTGCCGCTCGTCTCGTTTACATGGTGTCAGAAGTGGCGCCGGCAGTCCGTTTCTGAAGTGCAGCAAGCTGTAGCATGTAGACCAAGTCGTCATGTTAATTACGGGCGAGTGTCCTTGAGGCCCCAGTTCGAGAACGCTGGTCTTCCAGAACACAGCCACAACGATGAGTTCGATGCTGCTACCTCCGCCGAGGCTTCTCTACGCTACAGGCGGCGTTTTCCACAACTGGACTTTCTGGAAATGCGAGATCGAACTTTCTGCAACCGCGACGAAGTTGGAGGAAGAACCCCAAGATGCTCAGGCCACTAATTTTTTAATGGCTATCAACGAAAAGGCAAGGCGTACATTCCATACCTTTAAGTTTGAAAAAAAGAGGAGCAGAAAAAGGTTTTGAAATCTTTAATCCTGAAGTTTGAAGAGTATTACTAATCGGCCTCAAACCTCACTTTCAACGAGTTCTGGTTCGGTTCCAGGAACCGGCGGAATGGCGGGTCATTTAGCGATTGGCTCACGGAGCTCAGGACTCACGCGAGGCTATGCGAATTTGGACAACTTGAGTAGAGGCTTCTACGTAGCCGCATAATCATTGCTATAAGAGACAAACAACTGCAGTAAATACTCATCGCGGAAAATCCATCCATCCAGAAATCTGTCGTGCTAAAGAACAAGGTAAAGAGCAGTTCGCGCAGATCCAAGCGGCAACCGTCCCTTGTTTTGCGCCAGAAAGAAGCATAGACCCGGTAAAAGCAAATACGACCACATGCTCAAGATGTGGCTCACAGCAGCGAAAAACCGGAAGGTGTCCCGCATTAGGGAGGTGTTGCAACAAATGTAACGGCCAAAATCATTTTGCGAGTGTGTGCTGCACGTCTCGCTCAAAAGCGCCGCCAGAAGGAGGCGCATACGGCAAGTAGAAATCTCCGGCGACGAAGAATATTTTCTTCAAACGTTGGAAGTTCATGCAGTCGCCAGTGACGAGCGCTGGCCAGCAACGGTAAATTTCGCCGGTGTCGCAGTGAAATGTGAGATAGACAACGGATCCAACTGTTGTGTCATGCCAAAAACAATCTTTCGAAAGGTATCAGCAGCGCCAGCGCAAAATTGCTCGGCTACGTTACGTATGTTTTTCGGCTACACACAAAAAAAGCTATCGCGAATATAAACCTTCTCGTCTAACAAGACGCAAAGTACAGAAGCTCCGTTCTTGGTTGTTCAAGATATGCCAGTTACGTTGAGCGGAGATGCCGCAGAGCGATTGGGCCTGATACAGCGTATAAATTCGTTCGAAGCAGAATACTCCCAGAATTTCATAAATGAATATAAAGACTTCTTTCAAGGCCTAAGACAACTTAAGGGTGTCACCTACAGCTGAAGCCCGAAGCACAAGCCACCGTAAAACCAGCAAGAAGAATTGCTGTTGCCCTTCAAGAGCCCGTGAATGTAAAACTGCCCATGATTAGCCACGAGTTACCAAATTTGCGATGTCAAATTGTCATTACCGACCTTTTCCACCACGAAGGCAATGAATACCTCATACTAGTGGATTCTTACTCTTTTTGTCTTCGAGATTCGCAAGCCTAATCGGATCACCGCTGCTGCTGTAATCAATGCAAGTGCGGAAATATTCGCGACGCATAGCATCCCAGTCCAGTTGTGTAGTGATAACTGCCCCTCTTTCTGCAGTGCAAACTTCGAGTCTTTTACGAGTCAGTTCAACATAAACCACATCACGTCAAGCCCATAATACCCGAGGGGCAACGGGTTGGCAGAACGCGCCATACAAGAAGCAAAACAGCTGCTCAACATATGTCGGTTTTTCTCCCTTGAATTTTGCAGTGCCTTGTTCGAATGGAGGAACACTGAGGGACGAACGCCTGCAATACCCAGCTCAAACGCTAATGGGCCGTCCTACCAGAACACGACTTCCGGTCCTCGACTGTCACCTGGAGCCGAAGACGGTCCCCACTGCCACCGTTCGACAACAACTACAAGGAATAAGGCACAAAGAACGTTGCTACTACAACACAACGACACACACTATACCAGGTCTTCACAGTGCAAACCGGGAGTCTATGTACTACACACACAGTAGAACATGGGCTTGCACTACAGTGGTCGGTCCAGCAGGTCCAACGCTATCCTACGTCGTGGCTACAGACAGCGGACAGCAGTTACGCCGCACGAGAGAGCATCTGAGGGCCACAGAAGCCGTGGAGCATGTCCCTGCATCCCCAGTAGAGCCTCCAGTGCATGTCTCTTCAAGTAGCCCGCCCATGGACAAAATTCATGGCGCTCTACCGAGAACCGCATACACCGAGATCCGCAGCTTTATCCACTACAGTAAAACATACCAAAGCAAGCCTGGTTTGCAGGAGTTGATAATTGTCTTTTCTTTTTCTTTTTTAAAGAAAGGAAGATGTGACAGAGCAGAATGTCATGGCTGTAAAACGAACAACTGCGCATGTATCCTGCGCAGACCGCTTATCGCACGCGTCCTTAAATACAGCTCCGTTGCTGAATAAAACGTTTCTTCCCTGCTGCTCATCTCGTTTACAATAGCGATGCATACTTGTTTGCGGGAGGCTTCCCGAAGGCATCCCTCTTCCCCTTTCCAATCCGCTTCTCAACCAGCTCACGCAAGCTGCACGACGACGCGGGTATAGTTATAGTGGGACTGAGCAGAAAATCGAGGTAAAAACTGTGGGGAGTGTAATGTGAAATCACTGTCGCAGCTTCTCTTGCAACTTCTGCGTTGGTTTGCGTCAGTTTCTTTGCAGTTGTCGGTCTATCAACTGCCAGATTCGGTCCAGTAGCTGTAGTAGCAGACATCCGCTATGCTGTGACGGTTTTTTGTTTTTTTTATTTAGGTTTTCTTTGTAGGTTTCTGTCTAGAAACTAGGTTGCTCACAACCCAGTGGGTAGGTTGTAACGGCGTCACAAGGTCACGTGATCTCTCTCGACCAATCATTAACCTAATTGCCACCTGCCGCGGTAGACAGGTTGCTCAGGTTGCCACCTGACACGATGGCAATATTGCGATGACGTCATATGGTCACACATCTCTCGACCAATCGTGACATTGGACATCGGCGAGGTTTTGTTGTTACGACAACTTTAATGCTGATGCCTTAACAGAGGTTCTATTCTATTTAGCACGTCATTACCCGTCTTCATTGGCTCGGACGAAGCGAAGGCGCCACCAGCTGTTGGTGGGGCAAGTCAGTCGATGGTGGAATAGAACGGCGTGTCGAAGTAAATTTTCTTGTATTACACAGACCATGGAATTCATCTCTATTAATTTGTTTTTCCGATATAGTCTCCTTGGATAGTGTTGTATTTCTGCTTGTGGCTTCATCCACAGACTGAGGTGAGAGGCTGTCCTAGCGGGTATGAAGGAAATGATGAAGCCCAACCATTCCAGCAAAGACTCCAGCGGTCTGCTGCAAACAAGGCGAACGGAGTAAAGAAATACGCGGCAGACAAGGATAAGCCAAATAACTTTACGCACACACTAACACATACACACGAAATTTGAGGGCTCTGGGTCTTTAACTTTGGGTGCAGGTGTTGATCGCGCGGCTAAGTTTGCTTCGTGCCATGTTTGTACGTGGCCTAAGAGACGGCCGGGGCTTCGCACAAGTGCGTGTCCTCTGGGGGAATCGCGGAACGAGCCAACGATATGCGAGAGCCCGTGCGCTAAATGCAATTAATGGTGTCCCACTTCCCCTGCAATTCTACGCTGTTTTTTATTTGTTTTGCTTGGCTTTCCTTTAGTTCATGCGAATAGACTGGGACGCCTGCTTTTGTGTGAACGTGTTTGTTTCCCGTATTTGTTCACTCGAGGGTCTCGCTGTGCGAGCTAACAACTGCAGGAATGGCCGCGGGTCTCCATACAAGAGCAAACCGTTGAGCAACCAAGCGTATTTTTTTTGCCCACACTTATTGAATCAGAGGATGGTTCGCAGGAAAAACAAGCGGGAACGGCAATCGTAATTAATTCAAGCCCAGATTTTTTTCTCCCAACCTCTCTCTGTGTAATTCGTACAAGACCGGCATTTACGTTGGGCTCAAGGTGATTTTATACCATTCAGTTAATGCAAAACGAGGAATGTAAATGTGGAAATATAAAATAAACGCTGATACAAGTACTTCGTGAATCGCGAAACCGAAATAAAGTTCACCAGGTTCTGCACACACGTTCGAAAAATGAGTACTTTTGTTTAAGTCCTTTTTTTTTCCGCCGGCAACTAAAGCGGCAAGCCAGGAACGAAGAAAAAAGCAACTCCACGACTTTCCACTTGCTTTTAAGGCGAAGGAATGACAGCCACTGTTATCGCTTTAGGAAGCACGTTCATCACGCAATCGGAGTTATGAGATTAAGCTTGCAAGCATTTAAAGTTCCTGCACTTAGACCTTAATTCACACACTGCTGCTCGCGTTTGAACTGCCCCATTTCCAACTCGCTTGCTTCGCAGAGTACGTGCTCAAAGCTTCTAAACCGGCAAGAGCCTGAGAGCACTACATGTCGTTACAGAGAGCTCTGACTGGTATACGCTATGTTCTGCCCTTTTGGAACATATGGTAAAGCGCACTACCGTAACTGCCCTTGTCAAGCTTCGTTAACTTTCAAGTGCAAGCAAAGCATTAGAAAAACGATATTCCCTATCATTCTGTTGTCTGTTGAAGCGAGTGTTGGTGCTATACAAATAGATGTCGGTTTATGAGGTGTGACTGAAACCACTGTTTCGTTCATTTTTGGCTTCGCTTGCATAGATCGAACAAACTCACTACAGGCTCTCAGCATCGTGAAAAGTGGTATGTAACAAAAGCAAACAGCCCGTATCACAAAGCTGTTGGAATGCTTATAACGATGTGACCATGTTAGAAAAAATGTATAAAACAGCAGATTGGAATGGTTCTCATATCATACGTTATTTAGCATGCCGGCATAAAATAATAAACACGGGTGAGTACCAGGGACAAAAATGCGGGCTGTAAAGCAAGCAAGGAAGGATGCGCTAAATAAAACTAAGCGACAAAATAGCGAGCCAAGACAAACTAACAGAAAAGGATAAACTATCTAGCAAGCGAGCCGCCAATCATTAAAGGAGACAAAGTAGGCACGAAGGAAGGCAGAAAAAGGACTACCGAATTATCCGCGGGAGCACAGAAGGCACAGGCACGGGAATGTAGCAATCACCCTAGAATGTGCCGCTTACAAAACGCTTACGAACGTTTTCGAGGATCGGTCACCCACACGGCCGTTGTCTCCCTGTAAAGGGCTCGGAGCAAACAACCGGCAGCTCGAGGCAAAAAAACAACAAGCGGAAACAAAAAGGAAGAACAGTAAAAAGACGACAAATAGAAAATACAAATTTGTACGCGAATTTCGAACTTCGAACTCTGCTCTTTTTTTCCGCCGCTTTGGCGAAGCATCCCCGCTCGCTCAGTCGCCGTCGTTTCGCTCTGCTCAGTGGCAATTTCGTTCCGGCGCTGCAGTTGTTACAGGCTCGGAGCCGGTATCGCTTCGCAGCCCTCGCGTTCCGTCTTAGCACGCAGTTTCCGCCCTCCGTTAAAAAAAACAAATAAATAAAAGCCGGCAGAAGCAGCGTTCGGTGGTACAGCGTACCTCTCCCTCTCCCACTGTTTCTGCGAAGCGATAAAAGGAAGAGAAAAACGGCTCGGTCTGCGACCGACGCTCCGGGTCCTCGTTTATTTCGCTCTTCCTCCTCCACCTCCTCCTCTTTTTTTTTTCCCCTCCTATCTCTGTCTGAGAGCGCAGTTATGTTTCCCTTTCTCACTTCGTTTGCTTCCTCCTCTGCTGCCCTCCTCCAATTCCTTTTGTAGACTTTGCCTCAGAGCTACCATGCACCGAGGTGCAGGCTGATCGCTGCTGCAGCAGTGCCTAGCTTGGGGAATGCGTGGCAGAGTGCGCACATTTCGACGTGGAGAACCTTGCGCTAAACTACTCGCACGCGGATAGCCAAGTGGAATTGCAAACTAATTAAGAAAACTTGGATTATTCAACTTTTACTTTCAAAAGCCCATGAGACTTATTATCCGGTAATTCATGGAATGTACTGGGCGTACCAATTGGGCGCAAGCCACGTGGCAAACGCTATCAGTGGTATTAAGTAATAAAACGAATGTCTTTTTCTGGATATCCTGTTCAGGCTTGAAAACACTTGCCATTGTTGAAAGATTTCGTGTCATTTTAGAGCTCTTTGTTTTATGCTTACCTGCGCATCAAGAACACATAATTTTGCCGCTTGGTGACAGTCGAGTATGACAATCGCATGCGGCGGAAGCGGTGCTGCTCTCAACTTTCTAACACTTGGAATGTAAGCCTCCAGCTCTGAAGTAAACACATGAATCAGGCGAGCGAAAATTTGGGACATCGTTGTTGTCGTTATTGTCTCTACCCTTATCTCGCCTGTCTTGAAAGGCTTAGCTCTGAGAACAACTTTTTGCTTATGCAGCAGTTAGCCGAAAACAGTTTTTCGCGATTATGGTGTGCATCTATCTTTAGCCCACCTCGTTGTCTGTTTCAAGCGCATGGCTGCTGCTGTTGTTACGTTGCCACTAGCGCAGCTTCACGACTGCTTTAGCCGAACCTAGGCGGTGATGCGCTTTTCTGCACTCCTAATATACGTGTCCCAGGCATTAAGAAGTAATCCTATTCTAAACTATTTGAACACTACTAATAGGAACCCGCCGCGGTGGCTAAGTGGTCATGGCGCTCGGCTGCTGACACGAAAGACGCGGGTTTGATTCCGGCCGCGGAGACCGAATTTCGATGGAGGCGCAATTGTAGAGGTTCGTGTACTGCACGATGTCAGTGCACGTCAAAGAACCCCAGGTGGTCGAAATTTCCGAAGCCCTTCTCTACGGTGTCCCTCATAACTTCATAACCTGAGTCGATTTGGGACGTTAAAACGCCATAAACCAACTACTAATATGGTACTACAATATACACCCCTAATTTAATCTACTGATTTGCTGATAATAATTGTACTAATGAAGCAGTTGATAATACTAATGTCAGCTTGCGGCTACTTCAATTTCCGGTAAGGCAGGAAGCGAACGCAGCGCTGACTACGTTTTCGCGCTTAATGAACAAATCAGTGCTGGTGCCGCCATCTTGCGGACGCTCTGCGCCCTCGTCAACGCTGCAGCTAACTCGAGAATGTCGGGTGCCGTAGAGAGAGACACGCGTTCACCGAACACGGGCGCGCGCAATCGCGAAGCGAACAAGTGGCGCGTGGATGATTGAGGGCTCAGTCGACTCGGTCCTGGCTTGACTTGGCTTGGCTCGGCTCCGCTCTTTTCGTGAGAAGAAAAGAGCCGCAGCGAGAGGCTCGGTTTGAGTCGGCAGAGGAGGCGGCGCCGTCTAATTGAAAAGTTGAGGCCGCTCCGCTTTCGCGCTCAGGTCCATCTCTCAGGCCAAAGCGGAGCGAGTACTTTTTTTCCTCTTGGAAAGGCTCACGCGAAGGTGCTTATATTCCTTTTCTTTATTTTTTAGCGGGCAAGAAACTATAACTCGCTTATCTATAACGCACTGGCGAGAGCTCTCTTCATAACCCGTGGCTCAGCTGTCGGCCTTGAGGCTTCTCGGTTCCTCGCACGAAGCATCGCCCGCTTCGATCATTCGCGAGAACAAGAACGGCGTTTTCAGACTGGGAAAAGCGTGAGTCTGGAAGCATGTTGTTCAAACGAGGCAACAAAAAAACAACATATCGGCTTAGAAGAGCGTGAAAAAGACTCCCCGGCGCTGAAGGTTTTCATGCATTGTGCAAATAGCATTTCCCCTCCAAGACTTGCCTTTGATTTGGGCCCCGATAAAATAATCATTTGGAAAAACATCCTACATTTTTCCAGGACTGATTGTAGGGGGAAGACTTCCAGGAGGATTTCAGGGTGGGTTCCAGTGATAACAGTTCGAGGCGCTACTTTCGTAGCCTGACATGCGAGCAGAATGTTGCTGAAAACGATCGTAGTGATATCCCCTTAGAACCCGCCGTTACAATTTCCCTGGAATCCGCTTCCGGGAAAAGGCAAATAAACTGAGCGGAAAGGGATTCAGGACAACGTAAAAAAGATATTCGATGCAAACAGGCGATCACAGACAAATAGAAGTTTGTTGCGACCGCTATGAGATTGCTGTAAATGACTGCTCTAGTTTGCACTGTCTGGCCTATGGTACTAGAAATGTGCATCAGAGTGACATTTTGGAACAGTTGTTTCGTTTCTCAACAAAATGCAGACTCGTCTTTAGGCGTCAGAATGCGCCTGTCTGCGTCATTATGCCTCGCTGATTTTTGCGCAGATTTGAAACTTGAGCAGAAAAAAAGTTGGCGGTGGCTTAGCTCGGCTACGCCAGGATAAACGCAGCGAGAGGGACGTTTCCCTGGCTGAGCTTGTTGTGGTCACTGTATGCTTAGCAATGAGAGACATTGGGTATACACATATTTTATTAATTTTGCTTGACAGAGACGAAGACTGCCCGATGATCTGTGAAGCATCATGCAGCGGTCTCAATTTTGTCGACACATTATTTTGATTTGGTAGAGCCTCTTCAGTATACAAGCTCTATAGTAGTTACCCATTGTGTAGTCTGGACGTGAAGGTTCGAAGCTAAATTAAAGTCAAACCTTTCTTTCATACACTGACTAAGGGAGGCCTGTTTCCTGTTGAAACCACCCGAAATCACATATAACTGTGAAACCATGCCGCGGGCTGGTATACACATGGCAACCACATCAATCGTCTGCTTGACAGATGTTCCCGGTGTCACGTAGACTCCTTGGACGATAATGCTGCTGTCCAGAAGCCGAACGCCGAACACAGCAGGCTTAACCATTATTCACCGCGATCGAAGGGAGATGTCTGAAAGCGGTGATACCTTTTTTCACGTACACACCAGCTCCAGCGTTCTTATTTGGTTCAAGCCAATTGGCAAGCGATAACCTCAGGATCGGACGAGTAAATCTTCTCTGGTTTATACCGCCGTTTAGTAGCGGCTGCACTCCCCTTCTCTGCATGCATGCCAAACGTTGTGATACAGACGCCCACTACTTCTCCGCTTTTTATACGCAATCCTGCGCATGCGACGCGTGGTTCGGGCGATAGTGTGGCGAGGCGGCGACGAAGAACGCTGCGCAGCTGTGGGGTCTTTCTGGTAACCATGGTATCGGCGCATGCGCAAAACTGCTCATCAGCGTGACTTCATGCTCGGCTTCGACGGTGGAGCGAGCTAGAGGCGACGGCGAAAGCACGCCGCACTTTGCTCCTCTTCGGTTGCCATGGTAACGGCGCATGCGCACAACTGTCCTCTCCCATGTACCGCAAAATGCTCGACTGATAGCCCAGTGTAGCTCTCGCTACAAAAAATTGGTGCGGTTCAACTACTGCTGAACCTGGTTAGAGAGCGAAAGCTGTGGTATATCGGGTAAGTAGACGCGGATTGGCCTCTAACGTTGAGTGCGGTCCGCACGCTGGATAGTGTGACATTCCGTGTGTGATACGAGGATCCACGTTCGACGGCGCGGCGTAGACGGGGAACCGTGACAGCGGCATCATCAATTGCCCAGCCATGCTCTTTGAGTGACGACCGGAAAAACCGGTCCCGCCGCCGCCCCGGGGAAACAGGCTTTGTCCTCCCCAATTTCCGGTTGCATTCCAGGACAGGGGAGCTGTCAGCGGGCCAGAGCGCGCCGTACCACAGCCGACGCTATGCGAAACCGCGAAGACGACATTCTTTCCCTCCCCCCCTTTGTCGTGGGCTATCGCCGGGAAGGCACCCACAGCTTCCCAGAAGGGCCGCGACGGACACCTGTCATGGCGGACAGGCAGTACTCGCCAAGAATGTGGAAAGACAGGCGCTAGTGAATTAGCTCCGAAGAGAGAGCCTGTGTATACTCTCACTTGAGAGAGAGTGGTGGCGTTTTTGTTGTTTATTTAGTTTGTATTGTTAACAGACTCTGGGGTCGAGGCTAAGCCCAGCCCAAGGGGTGGTCCCCATCTCGCATGTTATTTTGGATTGGAGAATTGATGCTTTGGGCGGGCCACTGGAAATGACCGCCCTTAGTCCTTTGTTAATCAAGTGCTTAAAAGCGCATGTAAACGGATGCAGTTCAGTCTGAGCTGGGGCTCCATGCTTAGCATGTAATGTGATGCTACTTAGGCACTAACCTGCCCGGTCGATGAGTAAAGAAGTGCAAAGTTTGTTCTGTTGTAAAATTATGCTCTGCTGTCATCATCTACAAGCTCGCCTCCTGTTCATCTTCCAAGCCGAACGACACTAGAGGAAGGGTTTGTGAACCATCCTCGAAGAAACGGACGACTATTGAAATTCTACTGCAAGCACGCTCAGGACGACATCGTTCGCCAAGAGGGCCTTCAGCGCCGAAGCCCGTCGGCGTGCAGCTTCTGCCAGCAACCGCTCGAGCCCAACTCCGGAGCCACTCCATCGCCCCCATGAAGTCGTCGGCACGTAAGCTCGGACGCCCCAGCCTCTGATGTATAATCTTACTCATGTGTAATTCTTGAATATACCTGTTTGTTTAAACTGAGCCATACGGTGTCTCTTTGCCTCTCCGTCCCGTGTGGACCTCCGCATTATGGGGGTCATCACACTGGTGTCAGAAGTGGGGTCTCAAAAGCAAATGTCCTCTGAATGCTGTGACATTCATGACTTCAAAATTGTAATCAAAAGGGAATCACGGGACTGATTGTGGGACTTTTACCCCCATTTGAGAGGCTTGAGGCACTGGAGGGCTTGAAAAAAAAAAAAAAATGACTGTATCTGAGGGAGCTCCCACTCCACAGCCGTCGCTCGGAGCAAGCATGCTGGCATTAGGAAGCGTCATTCCGACGTTTACGGGAGATAAGACAGGGGTTCCAATCTGCGATTTCTTTTCCATGCTAGAAGAGATTGGGAAAATGGGGGGATGGTCCGATGCTCAAATGCTGGGAATGGCGAGGTGTAAGATGGCAGGAGCTGCTCATGATTTTGCATGGCGAGACGAAAAAGTAAAATCCACAAAATCATTTGCGGAATTTAAGAAGCTCGCGTTTGAGCATTTCGACACTGAACCACGTCACGTGCGGGTACAGAGGTTCCGTGACGCCGAACAGATGGTAGGGGAGGACGTGCGAACATTTGCGTCGCGGCTTCAGCGCCTAGCACGCGATACGTTAAGCAGGGAGGAGGAAGGAGACCAGCTAAGGAAGAAATACGCGGAGGAACTACTTAAAGAGGAAATGACCGCTTTGTTCGTGGCTGGTCTGCAAGACCCCGTGCGCCGGTTCGTGCTCTCGCGCAAGCCGAGCAATTTCGACCAAGCCGTGGAGGCCGCATTGGATGAGGAACGAAATGAGGCGTTAACGACAGCCGCAGCGAGAGTACGCGTCATAGAGAGAGCGGTGCTCAACCCTGAGGTTGCTCTCTTGACAGAGCGATTAGATCGCTTAGAACAGCTGCTATCTCAGCAGGTAGAACACCATGTTGAAGCGCGCGCTCAACAGCGCTCATTCGCTGGAAACCGGAGACCGCCACAAAGCTACAGGCGCGGTATGCGAGATTTTGAAGAAATCGTATGCTTCGCTTGCCAGGGTCGCGGACACATCGCCAGGTTCTGCCAAAACGTGCGCCGTGGGGAGCCACAAAGAGAAGCAGGCGAGACATGCCCTAAGCAAGCCTACAGCGGGGCTCCAGATACCGAGTTAAAAAACTAGTTAGTCCTCCCCAGCCTGAGGAGCGTGGGGAGGAAGCAGTAGATGATGAGGTGGTGGTAGTTTGTGTGGCCGACGAGGCATGCCCTGTTGTGCGTTGCAAGTTAAATGGTTGTTGCATGGAATTGTTGATAGATACGGGGTCAAAGGTGACATTGCTTAAGGAGAGCAGTTTTAACACGCTTCGAAGGAAGGGGGACCGCGAGGTGTTGGAAGCGTCTGGTGGTATGGCAACCAAATTTGTAGGCATAACGGGGGATCCTCTTGGCATAAGTGGACTCTACCGGTTACACTTCTCTCTCGGCGGAATTGCATTGGAGCACCCCTGCTACGTATGCCCGGACACGGTGTCTCTGCCAAACGGAGTGTCAGGTATATTAGGGCAGGATTTTTTGAGAAAAGGGAAGGTAGTAGTCTCATTCTCTGAGGAAGAGGTTAATGCGGGCGGCTCAAAAGTTCCGTTTTTGAACAGGAGAGGGGCTGAGATTCGCATTACCGATATTGACACCCGTCAAACAGTGGGATCATTGGAGAAGGTATATTCGCGGGTTGCCGTCCGGCTGGTCGAGGAGGCGGTCGTCCTTCCTTGGTCGGAGCACATTTTGTACGCGTTTGTGCCTTCAGATGTAGAGAGCGGCGCCGTGGGAGTGCTTGAGCCGGTCGACTCTCTCAGCAATGGCCTGAAGGCAGCCGCGTGCCTCGTGACAGTTAATGACGCCCACAGAGTGCCCCTACGGGTGGTTAACTGTAGCCAGCAGCCACTGAGCCTTCCCAAGAACAAAACATTGGCTTTCTTCACCTCTGCGATAGAGCAACGTGAGCCCACCGATACGGTACTCGCAACTGTAGAGCATGCTAGTCCTTCGGCTGCTCCAAAGGTGTCGTTCGATCTTTCTCACGTAAAATCCAGGGAGAGGGAGGCTCTGGCTGGTTTGCTGAACGACTACTCGGAGGTATTCGCCGCGTCCAACCTGGATTTGGGCTGCTGTGGCGTTATAAAGCACAGGATAGAAACCGGCACTTCATCGCCCGTTTACCAGCGTGCGTACAGGATTCCTTACTCCCAACGTGAGGAGATGGAGCGGCAGGTGCAGGACCTGATTGATCGCGGCATTGTCGAACACTCAAAGTCACCCTGGGGAGCACCAGCACTATTGGTGGAAAAGCCAGATGGCTCGTATCGATTGGTAGTGGACTACCGCAAACTAAATGCCGTAACTCGCATCGATCCATACCCCATCCCCAATATACAGGAGACGCTTTCTCAGCTGGGCTCTGCCAGGTACTTCACGGTAGTGGACATGGCGGCGGGATTCTGGCAGATAGCAATGGATCCGGCAGATGCCGAGAAAACGGCATTCAACACGCCCTCAGGGCACTATGAATGGAAAAGAATGCCGATGGGTCTGGCCAACAGCCCTGCTGTCTGGCAGAGAACCGCTGATGTTATCCTGGCAGGTCTTCTGGGGAGGCTGTGCTTCGTGTATATGGATGACATTATCATATACAGTGGCAGTTTTGATAACCATTTGCGCGATATTGAGCAGGTTTTGGTGCGACTAAGAGCAGCGGGTCTCAAACTGAAGCCCTCTAAGTGCCAATTCCTCAAAAACGAGGTGAAATACCTCGGGCACGTTGTTTCAGCTGACGGCGTGCGACCGGACCCTGAGAAACTAAGGTGTGTCTCGGATTTTCCATCCCCGACTAGCGTCCGCCAGGTCCGGCAGTTTCTCGGCCTGATCGGTTACTACCGAAGGCACATAGAGGAGTTCGCCAAGCTCGCTAAGCCGCTCACCGCCTTAACAGCCAAAAATGTCGCCTTTCGTTGGGACGAAAACGCGGAGAATGCTTTTGGGGCCCTGAAAAGGAAGCTAATGAGTGCACCGCTGTTACGCCACCCGGATTTTAGTTTGCCCTTCGTTATGGCCACAGATGCGTCAAAGTTCGCAGTTGGTGCCGTGCTATCTCAGGTTATCGAGGGCAAAGAACATCCCGTTGCTTTTGCTAGCCGACAGTTGAGCCCCACAGAGCAAAAGTACGGAGCTACGGAAAGGGAGTGCCTCGCCGTTGTCTGGGCAGTAAAGCACTTCAGATGCTACCTTTACGGCCGCAAATTCAAGCTAGTCACAGACTGCCATCCTCTGAAATGGGTGATGAGTGTCAGGGACCCTAGCTCGCGACTCGCTAGATGGAATCTACACCTGCAGGAATACTGCTTTGAAGTTGAGCACAAGTCAGGAAAGACACATCTGAACGCTGATGCACTCAGCCGCACAGCTGCCGTGGCAGCTATAGAAGAGTTTGTCCCCGTAGTCGACCCCGCCGAATTACGCACAGAGCAGTGCAAAGATCCTGACCTGAAGCGAATAATCGAAAGCTTAGAGGGCGCACCGTCTCATCCCGAACAGCTAGGTTATTTCATTGACAAAGACGGCACCCTGTGTCGGCGCACGAGGCCAACCAGGAAAGGGAGACCAGAGAAAACCGCTTGGGAGAGAGTCGTCATACCTCGGTCGTGGACAGAAAGGGTTCTTCGCGCGTTTCACGATGCGCCATGCGCCGGTCATTTTGGCGTAGCGAAGACACGCAGGCGTGTGGAGCGTTTGTACTTTTGGAGTGGCATGCGACAGGATGTTAGAGACTACTGTGCGAAGTGTCATTCCTGTCTCGAAAGAAAAACACCCAAGGGACGAAGACCAGCTCCAATTCAGCCGTTCCCTGAGGTTTCGGCTCCCTTCGAGCGGACAGGTATGGACATAATGGGCCCATTGCCCACGACCACTTCCGGAAACAAGTACATTTTAGTATTTGTCGACCACCTTTCAAAATACGCGGAAGCGGTAGCACTCCCAGATCAGAAGGCAGACACGGTTGCAAGAGCATTTGTCGAACAGATCGTGCTCCGACATGGACCCCCGAGGCAACTCTTGACAGATCGGGGAACGAACTTCGTGTCGCAGCTAATGAGGAGAGTTTGCGAGCTGCTTAAGATCGCTAAGAAGCAGACAACACCGTACCATCCGGCTTGCAACGGCGCGGTGGAGCGACTGAACCAAACCGTGGCCGGGTTCCTGTCGCATTTTGTTTCGCGCGACCAGCGGGACTGGGACTTGTGGCTCCCGTATGCAATGTTTGCCTACAATTCCGCAGCACACGAGAGCACGGGCGAATCGCCATTCTTTCTTCTCTACGGCCGAGACCCGGACCAGCCTAGTGAAGTGCCAGAGGGCCCCCGTCGTGTCCCATACGCTTCACTGGACGACTATAAGGTTGAGCTAGAATCGCGCTTGCAAGTGGCGAGGGACATCGCAAGGGAGTCCTTAAAGAAAGCGGCGAAGCGCAGGAAGGAGGTGCACGATCGCAGTGCTAGAGACGCGCCGTTTGATGTGGGGGACAGCGTGTACATTGAAAACTGCCAAAGGCAGATTGGGCTAGCTCGTAAGTTCCAGACGAAGTGGAGAGGACCGTGCGAGGTTGTCGAGAAGCTTTCTCCGGTAAACTTCAGAGTCCGAGACGTGAACCGGCGTTTGATAAGGATACACGCAAATCGCCTCAAGTCGGCACCGGTTCAGTATTCACGAAATGAGGAAAGGGAAAGCGCGGATTTTGATGGGGACAGAAGTGAAGCGGAGCGCGCAGATAGTTCGCAAGAAACGCCCTCTCCTGCATTTGTTCGGCAGGCGCCCGAGGTGACGGCCGGAATGCCACCGGATTTACTTCATGCATTGCTAGAAGAAGAAGCGCGCGAGGTTGCCGCGCAGATAACGCCAGGAGAGGCTCCTGCCACGAGCCCTCGCAAGTCCCAAAGCAGACAAAGGGGCACAGACTTATTTAGTATGACTCATGAAGGCCGATATCCGCTGCGAAATCGGAAAGCTAAGTCGGACTAATGGCGTAAACAGAGCGGAGTTGTGAACTGGTTAGAATTGTGTAATGCCGCAGCTCATAACATTGTTATGTGCTTATGTGTTAAGTTATCGGAGTTGGTAGTTAAACCTTTCTGTCATTAAGTAACACCTGCACAGGAGAGCATGCGGAGCGCATGCAGAACCTGCCCTACTTCCTTTCGTTATCTATATTTTTGTCTGTGCCGTGATCGTGCTAGAAGTGGGAGCTCCTTTGTAACTGTGGTAAATTTATTTTCGTCCAGTTTGGACTGGAAAGGAGAGGCTTGGGTGCTGAGTTTCATGTTTATCTGTAAAAGAAGATCAGTGCTGCCCCTGGAGACGCCAGTATTGACAGCGGAGGCATATGGTGTTGTGCAGTGGTGTTGAGTGCAGCGAAAAGTGTTTTGTCGGACGCACTGTGCGAGGCGATTCAGAAAGACAAGGGGAGCTGCGTGGACTCAAATGTTCGGAGAACATTCTTCTGGAGGGTGAGCGAGTGTGACATTCCGTGTGTGATACGAGGATCCACGTTCGACGGCGCGGCGTAGACGGGGAACCGTGACAGCGGCATCATCAATTGCCCAGCCATGCTCTTTGAGTGACGACCGGAAAAACCGGTCCCGCCGCCGCCCCGGGGAAACAGGCTTTGTCCTCCCCAATTTCCGGTTGCATTCCAGGACAGGGGAGCTGTCAGCGGGCCAGAGCGCGCCGTACCACAGCCGACGCTATGCGAAACCGCGAAGACGACATTCTTTCCCTCCCCCCCTTTGTCGTGGGCTATCGCCGGGAAGGCACCCACAGCTTCCCAGAAGGGCCGCGACGGACACCTGTCATGGCGGACAGGCAGTACTCGCCAAGAATGTGGAAAGACAGGCGCTAGTGAATTAGCTCCGAAGAGAGAGCCTGTGTATACTCTCACTTGAGAGAGAGTGGTGGCGTTTTTGTTGTTTATTTAGTTTGTATTGTTAACAGACTCTGGGGTCGAGGCTAAGCCCAGCCCAAGGGGTGGTCCCCATCTCGCATGTTATTTTGGATTGGAGAATTGATGCTTTGGGCGGGCCACTGGAAATGACCGCCCTTAGTCCTTTGTTAATCAAGTGCTTAAAAGCGCATGTAAACGGATGCAGTTCAGTCTGAGCTGGGGCTCCATGCTTAGCATGTAATGTGATGCTACTTAGGCACTAACCTGCCCGGTCGATGAGTAAAGAAGTGCAAAGTTTGTTCTGTTGTAAAATTATGCTCTGCTGTCATCATCTACAAGCTCGCCTCCTGTTCATCTTCCAAGCCGAACGACACTAGAGGAAGGGTTTGTGAACCATCCTCGAAGAAACGGACGACTATTGAAATTCTACTGCAAGCACGCTCAGGACGACATCGTTCGCCAAGAGGGCCTTCAGCGCCGAAGCCCGTCGGCGTGCAGCTTCTGCCAGCAACCGCTCGAGCCCAACTCCGGAGCCACTCCATCGCCCCCATGAAGTCGTCGGCACGTAAGCTCGGACGCCCCAGCCTCTGATGTATAATCTTACTCATGTGTAATTCTTGAATATACCTGTTTGTTTAAACTGAGCCATACGGTGTCTCTTTGCCTCTCCGTCCCGTGTGGACCTCCGCATTATGGGGGTCATCACAATAGGCAACACTCCCAACCTGCCAGGTGCCGGTTAAATTAATGATTGATTGCGAGAGGTTTGTCACCCAATGAACGCTGCGGCTTACTGCTGCAGTGGCGCGTGTCTGCCACAACGTTGTCAGCGCTAATGCATGCAGCCGATATCTCTCCTTCTCCCCACAGCCACGTACCTCAAAGCGTGACTGAGGCGTCTACTGCCTCAGGGAGCCGGTTATGCGCCTTCCTCTGCTCAAAATCATCATCGTCATCATCAGCCTTACTACACCCACTGCAGGGCAAAGGCCTCTCCCATGTCTCTCCAATTAACCCGGTCCTTTGCCAGCTGCATCTACCCTTTGCCTGCAAACTTCTTAACCTCATCCGCCCACCTAACCTTCTGCCGCCCCCTGCTACGCTTACCTTCTCTTGGAATCCACTCCGTTGCCCTTAAGCACCAGCGGTTATCTTGCCTTCGCATTACATGCCCTGCCCAAGCCCATTTCTTCTTCTTGATTTCGACTAGGATATCATTAACCCGCGTTTGTTCTCTCACTCACTCTGCCCGCTTCCGGTCTCTTAATGTTACGCCTATCATTTTTCTTTCCATGGCTCGCTGAGTGGTGCTTAACTTAAGCTGAGCTCTTTTTGTTAGCCTCCACGTTTCTGCCCCGTAAGTGAGTACCGGTAAGATACAGCTGTTGTACACTTTTCTCTTGAGGAAAATTGGTAAACTGCCACTCATGATCTGAGAGAACCTGCCATATGCGCTCCACCCCATTCTTATCCCTCTCAAAAATCATCGGAGTCTAGAGCATTGTCAACACCAACGACTACTGAGGCAGTCAAAGTGAGCCTCAGCAAGTTTCAGTGTCTGTCAGTTCTGGTCCAAGGATGCCAACAATGGCCCACTATTGGTGGTATAATGGGAGAAGTTGGCTGCAATGTCCAGCCTCAGTAAGTCTCAGCGAGCAAGTCTCATGTCACCCAGCTATCTGAGCAGCTATTCTCAGTCAGCCTAAGGCAATCTCAGAGTGTGTCAGTTGCAACCCAATCATCGCAACAATGGGCCGGTATTGGTCGTATAATGGGAAAAATTGGCTGAAAGATCCAGCGTAAGTAGCTCTCTTCCAGCAAGTCTCATGTCAACCAGCCATCTAAGCAGCCATTCTTAGTCAGCTTAAGGTAATCTCAGTGTGTGTCAGTTGCAACCCAAGCATGCAGCAATGTTCCAGTGTTGGCCGTATAACGGGAAAAATTGGCTGCACCATCCAGCGTGAGTAGCTTTCTTCCAGCAAGTCTCGGTCAGACAGGTAGCTGCTGAGGTCATCCCAATAAGCCTCAGCAAGTTTCAGTGTCTGTCAGTTCCAGTCCAGCATGCCAACAATGGCTCGGTATTGACCGTATAACGGGAAAAATTGGCTGCAATATCCGGCCTCAGTAAGCCTCTGCCAGCAAATCTCTTGTCAGCCAGCCATCTTAGCAGCCATTCTCAGTCAGGCTGAGGTAATCTCAGCGTCTGTCAGCTGCGGCCCAGGCATGCCAACAATGGCCCGGTATTGGTCGTATAACGGAGAAAATTGGCTGCAACAGCCAGCCTGAGTCGCTCTCTTCCAGCAAGTCTCGGTCGAGCAGGCAGATATAGAGGCAGTCCCAGTCAGCCTTTGAAAACGAAAATTGGTTGTTGGGGAAAGGAAATGACGCAGTATCTGTCTCACATCTCGGCTGACACCTGAACCGCGTCGTAAGGGGAGACATAAAGGAAGGACTGAGAGAAGAAAGGAAGACAGGGGCCTGGTGGAGGGTTTCGGAATAATTTCGACCACCAGGGGTTCTTTAATGTACGGCGACATTCGGAAAATCAACAGCCTCTACAGCGTTGTCAATGCCAATGAACGCCGGCGGCTCACTTCTTTTTTGTTTTTTGGGGAAATAGAATAGCGCAATAACTGTCACAGCTTGGTAGACACCTGAACCGCGCCGTAAGAGAAGAGATAAAGGAGGAAGGAAAAGAAGAAAGGGGAAATTGAAAATTCAAGATTGGTTTTCGATGAAAGGAAATGGTTGAATTTAAGGTCGTTCAAGGTCGTTGTGCTGCCTACCCGAACACTGCCTTACCTGGCGCAGTGAAGCTTTCCGCTTCAATAAATCACTGTGCAGAAGGCACGTGGAAAGCTTTGCAATTCGTGCATTCGCGCCACTTGATGCTTTGACATTTCGCCTTTAGCCAAAGCTAAAAGCGCCTCGAGTGTTCTACATACTCATTTCAATTTCATTCAATTATTTTCGACAGAGTCAGGTAAGATGTACATGCCTATACACATTAAATTTTTTCATCCTTTCTGAAGAGCCGAGGCATCAGGCGTTGAGTTCATCGTTTTAGTTCTCTCCATTTAGTTTACCTGTTTTTCCTTTTCAAACGCAACCTCCTGCTTTCACTTATGTATCTTTTTACGAGTTGCATAGCTAATTATGGGAAGAGGCGGTGGGGGTTAACTGGCCTGATGACCTTTTTCTACATGTAAACGACATTTTTCTACTTGTGGACTGACTGTGAGTGTCTCTACACGTCATTTCCCGAAGCGAAAGAAACTTGCTTGGATCCCCTGCTTGGACCTCAGCGCTCTTGCCTCATTTTTATTTTTATGTTCATCTTTCTAACAAGCCAAACTGAACGAACACAAAGCAAAAGTCAATTCATTAGAGAAGAATCCAGCAAAGGAAATGGTGAGTTGAACCTTTCCTTTCTGGTGATTGCGTTGTATTCCCTCTTTGGCCGGGCCGCTCACTCTGGCCCTTACTTTACACAAACAGAGATCGGCCACTTGTTTCCAAGGCTGCAATTTTGTAGAACGGAATATTATTTCCGAAGAAAAGTTAATCACATGCGAAAAATTGTTCCGGGTCGTCTTTTATACAGACGAAATTGAAAATTGGCTGTTGGGAAAAAAATGGCCAGGCTTAGCTTGGTTAAGCCAAGAATGCGTTGCATATCTCGATGGAGTTCCGTGCTGCTCCGTTGACTCGATTGCTATTGAAACTGCCCGTGTAGCAGCGCTCGATCGCTTTTGAGTCGATAGACTATCGGTTCGAGGGCCCTCGAAATGCCCGTGTGACAGGGGTATAGACTGTCCCGGCGAAGGAGCGCAGCTCTTTTATACATATGCCGTGACGTCAATCATAGCCCAGCGCCCCTAGCGGGAGGAGCGGGAGTCAGGTGGTGGCTGCGGCCGCGCGCGACCGCAGCCAGTTGGGGCCCAGCTTTTTCTCCGTGACGTCACGCGCCGGCGCAGCGCCCCTAGCGGGAGGAGCGGGAGTCAGGTGGTGGCTGCGGCCGCGCGCGACCGCGCGAGTTGGGGCCCATCTTTTCCTCCGGCTGTCGTGACGTCACGTCACGTGGTTTGGTGGCTGCCCGGCCGCGCCCAAGGGCTGAACTGAGTGATTGCAATATGCAACGCATAAAAGAAATGGCGCAGTATCTGTCTCACATCTCGGCGGACACCCGAACCGTGTCATAAAAGAAGGAATAAAGGAGCTACTGAGAGAAGAAATGAAGAAAGGTGCTGTAGTGGAGGGTTCCGGAATAATTTAGACCACCTGGGGATCTTTAACGTGCACTGGCATTGCACAGCACACAGGCGCCTTAGCGTTTCGCCTCCATCGAAACACGCCCGCCGCGGTCGGGTTCGAACACGAGTACCTCGGGTCAGTAGCCCAGCGGAGTACCTGGGTTCGAACCCGACCGCGGCGGCCGCGTTTCGATGGAGGCGAAACGCAAAAGCGCCCGTGTGCTCTGCGATGTCAGTGCACGTTAAAGGTCCCAAGGTGGTCGAAATTATTCCGGAGCCGTCTGTATGGCTTCTAGCCGTCGTGTCAGACGAATTACTAGCATCTCCAAGAACAGCTTTAACGAGAAGTTTTCCGTATTCTAGCATGCACTGGTCCTATTCGATTGCCCTTCGCGTATACTTGTGACTCCTGAGCTCTCACAACTCATCAAATTGAAGACTCGGACCAAGCGAACAGTCTAGAGATTGGGCTGAGCTTGGCGTCCGAGTCTGAAAGCAGTACTTGTGTACAGTTGCTCGCAGGTGAGGTCAAATTTTTTTGCATAAGACGGCCCTGCTTACTCTCGACAGTGCAGGGAAGCTGATGCCTTTCTTCCATCAGCTGCGATGAAATTTTTAAAGTGGTGTTTAGGCAGGATCACAGGGGTGACGACTTCAGAAGGGAGAGAGGCACAAAGGAAGGTCAAGATGGGCAGAGTTTACAAGTAAACAAATTCAAGAAGTGGATATAAATAAAAGTAC
This sequence comes from Amblyomma americanum, assembly GCF_052857255.1. Lineage (NCBI taxonomy): Eukaryota > Metazoa > Arthropoda > Arachnida > Ixodida > Ixodidae > Amblyomma > Amblyomma americanum. Next base: position 3,978,189 of record NC_135507.1, on the reverse strand, counting down.
ATATAATTATTTTTATACGGCGTAATGTTTCATAATTATAAATAAGTTGCCCTGGTCGGACCCCTTTGGGCCTTGAGTCTAGCTCACAATGATTATTTTTCTTTTTGTGCCTAAAATTTCTTTAAACTGTTGCTTTAAGTTTAGATAGCTGTCTTAGTCCTATATATTTTCCGTGTATCCCGCTACACGTTCGTGGTGGTTGTAGTTTTTTGTTATATTTTGGTTCCGAATCTCCCAGTCCAAACCGGCCTTGTTGGTACAGTGGCTAGGCGTTTGCGTCTGGACACAATGTCACGGACTCGATCCCGGCCACGCCGGCCGTATTTCGGTGGAGGCGAAATACATAAATACATAAATAATACATGCCCTGTTGTTGCATGATGTCAGCGCCCACTAGAAAATTCCAGTTCGCCTAAATTAATCTTGAGTCCACCGGCGTTCCTCATACGTTAAACCCCCCGAATTACATCCTCCCAATCTTATTAGATGGTCATGAACGTCTGTTCTTCCTTGCGTTGGCACGCAGAATTAATTTTCGCCAAGAATTAATCCAGCCAGCCACTTGGAAGAGCACAGCGAAGACTCCAGACTTCGTGGGACGAAGAGGCCCTGTGGAAATGAGAATCAAAGCGCGCGACACGAAACGGGCTGCTCACCACAGGTTGCCCGCGGCGCGCCTCGCGGTAGAAGGGATCCAGGATCTGCCATGTGGTCAGGATGATGACGTCAAGCATCAGAAACACCCCGACCACCATGAACAGCTTGTAGTCCTTGATCACCTGCGGCATGAAGAGCAGTGTCATCTGGTTAGCAAGTACGAAGTAACAGGGCAAAATCGCTGACTGCCTTTTGTGAAACGCGGCTACCGGAGTCGAGGTGCAGGCACTGCCTTCACGTATGGGCGTTTTCAGTTTCAGATTCGCAATTATGGCGGGTGAAAGAGAAATGTACACTGAGTGACAGCTTATTATTCGCTGTTGAGCAAATGGGTCGAAATCTTCGTGCCCTTCTGCTGAGAAATTTTTATCCTTCGAATTTCATGTTTTCGTCCACTCTTGCCTTTCCCCTAACCCCAATCGCACCACTTGCTCACTCGCTACACTTCCCTCACTCAGTTATTCGCTCATTATTTTGCTAGATATATCAGTCTCATTCCTTCATTCAGCTGCCTGCCTACCTTGAACCTATTCCGTTTTCGGCGTCTCTATTCGCCATCTTGCCCCCTGTTTTTATGGACAAGGCGCTGGACTTTTTGCCCTGAGATATAGCACGCCATAAAAAGCTACCAACAAAGTCGGTGTTTCATAATGTGATTACAAGGAATGAAAAAGCCAAGGCAACTTTTAACGCAAACATGAAAAAGGAGAACGACAGCGGCGCTTTTTCTCGTAAGCAACGACAACTCTCTCCTGTTGCCGCATCTTTGTGCTTTCCGTTGCGACTTCTGGCGCACCATCTCTCCTTATTCGTGCAAGTATGCACGCAATGGCGCCGTTGGAGCTCTTCTTTAGTCATGACTCGAGCTGTTGCGAGGCACTTAGACGCATTTTCGGCGTGCACTCAACAATGCAAATGCTCGCTCCACAGCCGTTGCCTAAGGCACTTAAGGGGAACTGCCAGCCGAGTTGCGTAATGGCACAATAGAGCCAAAACAGCAGTCTCGTCGGGGTGTGGAAAGGGAGAAGGAGGATGGGGGAGATGAGGATTTATATCCCTTGGGGACGCAGCTGACGTAGGAGGCGAAGGGAAACGTCCGGACTCACCTTCTTGTTGAGCTTTATGTTCGTGAAGATAGCGTGTACGCGCCACGTTTTGCTGAACATGGCGCCGAACGCGAGCGTGAAGCCAGACATGAGGACCCAGGCCCGTGCCTGCGGGAAGGAGGCAAGCGGTTTTGTAAACGGCTTACCGCAAAAATCTGCATGAAATGCTGTTTGTTTTTGTACGTTATGTAAAGTGGAAAAATTTTTGTGAAGGGCTTGGTCGCGCATTTTCCAAGAATTTCTCTTTTGGAAAAGCTATGGACTGAGTCACTCTGCCGTGCCCATCTGAAAACTCCCCTCCTTTCTGTCCGTCTTTGGGATGACAAAATAACAGCAGTAGCCTATGGCTAATCCTATCACTACGGAAAAAGCGAAAATTATAGCACTCCACAAATATGCAAACAGCTAACTTCTCCGTGAAGAGTTGGGGATCAAAGAAGAACATCAGGCGGTATTGCTGCATCTGCAGATAGCATGAGAAAATCTGCTGCATAGCGGTGAAAAAATATCAGAAGTAATGTGAAGTATCTATTTATCTATGCTGCAAAACAGTCTTGGGCCCATGATGAATTTGGACATGAAGATCAGTGCTGCAACTTCTGCTGAAACACCTTAGGCTCTGTATTTGAAACACCGTAGGCAGGAAATGTACGGACGTCCTAAACTAATGCAACAAGATTGCTTCAGTTTTGGTGGAATGCCGTAACGCAGGAAAGTAGAGCTTACTGTGTTATGCGAAGGAATGCGCTAAAGGTGGCACAAGAAGACAACACACACACACACAACACAAGCACACACGACACACACGACACAAGCGCAATGTGTCGTGTGTGTCGTGTGTGCTTGTCAATGTGTCATGTGTGTCGTGTGTGCTTGTGTTTTGTGTGTGTGTGTTGTCTTCTTGTGCCACCTTTAGCGCATTCCTTCGCATAATGATCAACCAACTGGCCCCGGTAATAGCTTACTGTGTTGTCAGATATCCTATTTTCGCAGGGAATACAGCATGCAAGTGAGGTGGCCGTGTATAATATTTACATCACTAATGAGGACCACAAATCTAATGAATTCAATCCGCTTCATTTACATTTTCTCGGCCAAATCATCCTCAGAATGTGAGCACATCTTAATGTAGCAGCCAGGTTCTTGCATGAATTTGCTCCTAAAACGTGCAGAGCTTGGAATACAGAGCAACTTAACTGTCACTGACCATTATTTTCGCTTTGAAGTGAATAAACAACTCGTATGCGATTCTGAAACGTTTCAGTTACCTTGACATTGTAAGCAATCTTCAATTTCTTGTCTTATGTCTGACAAGAGGTACTATCCACAAACCATCAACAAAGCTCGAAAAAACACTTTCGCCATTCCCAGTAACCATAACAAAACCCATAATCTTCAAAAATACCTTGCAAAATATGATTTCAATTATCACGAACTTACAGAGCAAACGTGTCATTGTGTTACGATGAAATAGTGCTTGTATTTTACTTTGTTCTGTTCTGCTTTTTTACTCGTACTCTTGCTTTTATTCATCTTTACTCTTTTATTAAACATTCACTTCTCTGTATTTCGTGTACTTACATATTATGATTACTGCTTTTCTTCTAGTGCTTCCTCCCTCTGCACTGTACAGGGTGGGTCAAAAGTTCCCAGGACAAATTGTCTGCTTCTGACCACAGTAATATGGCACTCTGGATACCTATGAAGCTACTGAGAGCCTCAGGGGTGAACATGAGATTCCTCCTCAAACTAAAGATACTTTTAGCATCGATGATGTCGTAAATGCCCCATGCAAAAACTCAATAGCAGACCCTGTGGCCTTGTGAATATCGCTCAAACAAATACTTTATAGTCTGAGGGCGTTGCACACAAATAAAACAAATATATAAAGGAAGAAAACTTATTATTCGCCTTTGGTTTCCGCATTGTTTATTGCGTTTTGCTGGTTTGTTCGCGCAGTGCGCTTAGATCGTCCATGCATCGAAGTACTAATAATTGACCGAAAGAGGCAAGCAGGTGGATGGTGCTCGAAAAAGCGATGCGGCGTGGACGGCACAGACATCAAAAGAGACACACATACGGCACTCATCCGACATCACAGGGCAATGAGAAGTGGACTGACCGCGCATATGTACGGGAAGTGCGAGACCCCGGTGATTCCCGAGTCCATGCCCAGCAGGATGACGCTGGTGTACGTGAGGATGCAGCCCACGATGATTAGGTTGTTCAGGTAAGGGCTGGACATCTTGATGTACCTGTGTGCGCATGCAAAGGCCTTGTGTCACGTACACGTCCCCTATTTTTTAAATGTAAATGCTCTCTGGCGATACAATGCAAGAGTAAAAGCATTGCAAACTCGGTGTTTAGTGCGAAAGTGCTAATTCACTGGCAAAGTAGAAAAACCTGGGGAATGTGTGAAGCCACAACCTTCAACGCTTCGCGATCGCGCTGATAGCACGACTGCGGCAGCAGCCGCCTCTACCTCCTCCGCGGCTCACACAACGCCACTTCGAGAGGGGCATGGATAAAGTTAAAGCGGGGAGGGTGAAGGAGGCTCGCGCTGCCGCCGGTAGACCGGATGATCCCTCTCTTGGTCGCCCGCCGTTATTAGACAGTTTTAGCAGAGTGTATTTGTGTCTCCGCTCAGCTCACGGTACCCGCTCAGCCTTACCTTAGCGTTGGCTGTAAAACAGCTTTTTAGCAAAGCGGACGCAGACGGGCAAACTGCACGAGGAGATCTCTGGTGATAAAAAGCGGAACCAGACAATAAAAAAGCAGCTTTTTTTTCCTCCGCACTTCAAAGAAATATTTTTGCTCGTGAACATTTTATAACATTTGAAGTGAAAGACACACGTAGTTTTTGGACCGACGTTTGTTAATTTCCTTATTTCTGCGCATTTGCTCCCAAACGCAAAGGTTGTTGAACGGGTTTTCCGCAACCACCTCACGCAAAAGTCACAAATCTTCATCAGTGCGCAACCCCTTTCTTCTGGGTTTGCGGCTAGAGACGTCTGTGCGTTCTGCAGAGGTATGATATGATGAGATTGTTTTTCCTATTTTTATCTTTTTTTGGTTCTTTTACGGTGTGCGCCTGCGCTGGTCTGAGGGTATTTAAGCTGTGTGTGTGACTCTGAATAAACAGTTGTAAGTCAGCGCTGTGTTCGTCCCTGTTCGTCCTTCTTCTTTTCTGTCTTCTGTCTTCTTTTCCTTGGCTAAAAACGGGCCGTTGCGCTGAAGAACTATGAACTTCAGGCACATGCGACATCTGTCGAACCGGCCGCCATGTTGAACTAGCAAACAAGCGCGAGACCAGAAGGATTTGCGTGAGCCACGCACGTCGCACCGTTCCGCATTCCGCTAGCACAGCGTACGAGCGGAGCGGAAGTGCCGGCCCGCTCGCGCGCTCCCGTCTGAGCGCTTGGCGCATACGCTGTAGCGATCCCGCTTGCCGGCTGAGCGGAGCGGAAGCGCAAATACGCTCTGCTAAAACTGTCTATTGCCCTAGGAAACGAACTCTCCGCCTTCACGCTCCGCCGTCCCCGCTCCCGACGCCCGAGAGCCATCGGCGCCGGAATCAAACGAGCCATCGCGCGGCGGCGATTGACACGCGCTGCTCTTGCCGTGACTTTCAGGCGGTTGCCTCAGAAGCACTGCTGCCTCAAGTAGTTTCGCACGTCTTACGCGGTTGAACTACGCTAACACCATACCATTTTATTTATCGCAACATCAATAAGAGCGGGTAAGGCATCGAAGCGACGTGCAATCACCCACAAATCATTGACCAACAACGACTTTAGTTGTGGGCAGGAAAAAAGCGTACTCTTTAGTCGAAAATGTAAACATAAAATGCAAACAGAGCCGCCATTGCATCGCTGCCTAGGCCGTCTAATATAGCACTACTCTTCGCACAAATATCGGAATAGAGCGAGATACTTGATTTCTTGTTTTCAGCATGAGCCCTGAAAGGATATCCACACAGCTACTGCTGTAGCTAAGAATGATGCAAGCCTGAATTATTCCAAGTGCTACCGTTAGTTCAATTCATACCATTTTTTTACTCAGTGCCCTCTCGTTTCCCCAGGCATGATTGAGTGCAGGAACGTAATTCCCAGAATAATCCTATCTCTATTGTTAAACTAATTTTATTAGCTATTGATTCCTCACGATGCATTATGTATTGAGTTTTATTGTACTTTACTGATTTTATTGTGTTTTAATTCATTTCATTTTTTTCTCGCCCTGTATTGTGTTATATATCCTATATTCTTTGTCGTGATATATTTACTTCCGTGCATTGTACGACGATGTACAAGCTTTCATTCTGCTTTCACTTGCTTTCGTTCTCCACTGATGAAATAGCATCATAGGGGCTGCGGTATGTAAAAAAAATAAGCAATAATACCGATACGGCCGACAATGGCAGAATGCCACGCGTGCAAATAAACAAACTAAGAACAGCAAATTATCTCCGGTGTGAAACAAGGAAAGCTTCGACAATGTGCGGGCCAGTTGAAACGGTGAGTGGACAAACCTTTGGTTCCGGAACTTGATGTTGATGACGAGGAACACGGAGGCGAGTATAATTCCCAGCACGCTGCAGATGCAGAGACTGGTGTAGATGGTAAGATTCACCCGTGTCTGCATGGTCCTGATCAGCGTCCGGTCCTTCGGGGCGTCAGTGCCACCTGGCACGTGGAAAGGAATGCACGCGGCTCTAATTGTGGTGTTCCCAAGGTTGAGTGCATCGGTGCTCGCAAAGTGAACTCTTTAGATAAGTCACAAATGTACGGTCTCCTCGATCAACAGGTTATAAGCGTGTAGAGAGAACGGACCAAGTGCGTCCAGGAAGCTGGAGCATCGAGCGGTCTGCACACGCAGGCTGTATTTTACTGTAAAAGAGCCAGAGTCAGTGAAAACCACGGCGTTATTTTTGTGCAGGTTTCGAGGCAAGGCAAAAGACGACTTCAGAGAAGGGCTTCCTTGGGACACGAAGACCTTTCTTTTATGTTCTGTGCTGAATATGAAAAAGAAAGTTCAGCCTCATTTCACGTGGCGTCCTACTACGGCAGACATAGTGCGCACCCAGTGATGCTGGCTAGCATCACCTTTTTGTGCGTTTACCGCCATAACAGCGGTCTTCGTTATCACCACTACTGGCTTAAGCGTGGCCATCACCTTTCCCACTTTGACCACTAGGTGTTTCAACATCCCATCCTTGTTTCCGCTATCGCCACCATGGACTCCAGCATTTCCACCACCGTTTACTGATTGTTCATCGAGGATTCAAGCGTAGAATATGGTTTAACTATGTAGAGAGTCGTTGGTAATATAAATGGACGGGGCCCTTACTGCCATTAAGTGTCATGGTATTAGTCTTTCTATGTGCACATTCCTGTCGTATCCGCTAGCTACGCTTGCATTCTACTCGGTTTAGAAAGTGATGAGCGTGCATTTGAATGCAGGCAGGAATATGTAGCATTTGATATCTACTCCCACAGTGATCAACCTGTTTGTTTAGACCGCTTCATCTTGTAATTGCTGTGATTAGGACGATATCTGACGTCGTGATATTCATTTACTAACTACTTACTGCAAGGAATGTCCTGGCTAGCTACTCTTACTCGACCACGAAAAGAACTAAATTCGCCACGGTGCGCCATGTTCTGTCGGGAATTGATGGCTTGTGAGATAAAGTCTCCTTTTCTCTCCTCTCTTATAAGGCTTGAAGACGAACCCAGAACCTTGGTTTCGACAGTACAGCATTCAGTGCAGACACCGGTGTGAATGTCCTAAGGACGCATAAGCGGAGTAAATACGAGGAGCCCAGAGTGAACAAAACGGCATTTAATGGCGTATGAATGATGGAAAAGTTTCATGTAATGATAGACAATTGACACGCTTACAAATAAGCGAAGTGGAAAACACTTAATGAGGCTCTCCACTGCGTCACTTAATAGCAAAATAAGTGACAATTACTAAATATAATCATCGTGGTGTTAGGGAAGAATCTTAGTATAGAGAGAATTAGCTTTCATTTAGTCCTGCCTCGACCGCGCCATTTCGGCTTGCCAATATCGACGGCGACGGCGGGGAGGGCGGCTCAGCGAATACAGGTTTAAGCACTCAAACGCGACACAGTAAATCCTATATCTCAGGGCAGCTTACCTCTCCAGATGACGGAAACACCCTTGGACATGTCCAGGGAATCCGTAAGGCAGTCGAACTCGCCTATCTTCACTTCTTGGTTTTCTGCAACAGCAGGTTGGCGCCAATTACACTGCTTCGGGAAAGATAATATTGAATTGCAGCAAACAAGAATAAGTTATCAATTTTTACCTGGCATCATCACAGACGCTATTCCAACTTTATATGTCCCGTAAATTTTACGCACGAAATACTTATAACTCCGATTTCTCGCAAGCTAAGGCTAACATCATCCGGAAAGCGCTTCGAACACGCAGCCGAATATGAGTACAAACATGAAGGTGATCACGAAGAACAATTTTCCCGAAAGATTGCTGAACTGGCCGCTGCAGTAATATCCAGTAGGAAAAAAATGAGCGTTACTCAGCGCACGCAAACACCCATACAAGATTTCAACCACTTGTTCTAACTTGTAGCCTCCCGCGCTGAGTTCTTGAAATCGTCCCCATCGTCATTACTCGTCCGTTCGTTATGCGCCGCGGATGTTTGCTAAGGCCGCTGAAAAACGGGCGAGTGCTATCAAACAGCCATAGGAGAGAAAGCAACGAGGGAGGCTGAGTCCGTTTCCCAGCACTAAAAAAAGAAGTAGCTGAACACGGCGTCACGTGAACGACGCGCAGTGGCGAAGAAAGCCGGGGGAGGTTTCCACTTAAGAAAAGCGGCTGGTGGGGGACTCCTCAATCCACGAATGCAGCCAGGAAGACAATGCGTGCTGATGATAGCCCGAACAACAGCAGTGGATGGAAGCAGGTGCGCTTTGAGCGACGAGAAGGTTGACCACATGAATGTGCACACCGCCATCAATGAGCCGTCCTAGAAAGCGCTATGCCTTTCCTGCAGTACGTTCTATGCGTACATCTAATCTGAACGACGAGATAGGCACCAAATGTTAAGTTTTTATGCAGTTAAAAAGTCGCTTTTTTTGTTTGACTAAGATTAGGCAGTCTGCAAAACGCATGGAGAGGCTTACACTTACCGTTTTTTTTAACCTTTTTAATTCTGACAACTCCACAAAATATGTCCGAAGCAGTAGCTCATTGCAAAAATCACAGGACACGAAAAAGCCAAAGAAATTCACTCGTAAACTTCAACGAATGGAGGCCTGGCCCATTTTTTAATAAAATCAGAACTCTATTTGAAGGATATGAGGATGCATATATGCAGGCGAGCGCTGGGTAGTGCAAAGCAGCTAGACTCCATTGTATTTGCAGATACGATTTTGGACACTAAGTGGCACCTATCGTGGTCTGAAAAAGATAAAAAATTCTTGTAAGGGTCACAGAAGGTCTCTATCGTCCTAGTTAGATTGCAGGACATGGGGTCACATACAGAAGGTTTTTTGGACAGGAAATAAATAAGAAAGGACACGGAAATCGCATCGATGTAAAGTACAGCTTTAGTATCGTTCAGCTCAAATTTCCAAACAAAATGGCGCCGAAGGTATGCAGCTCTTTCAGCGGAGCGCAATTTTTTTTTCGGCGGTTGGCAAATTTTCTTTCCGACAGCAGAAAGCGATTAACGGTTGCGCGAAGTGTTTCAGCTTAGTTGTGAACAAGACAGTTATTAGTAAACAGATTACTGCTGTTTCTATCATATCAGAGGCGCTGCAGCATAGCGGAGTCCTCAACCACTGACATCGTCGTATAGGTGTTGGCTGTGTAAACAATCACCAGTAGAAGGATACGAAATTTGTCGTTTAACCAATGATATTGCATGGCCGAACCAGCCACAGCAAAGTAAAGAAAGTAAAAGTGGAAACGAAACTCACTTTGAAACTGCTTCAGGAGAACCTGGCCCTTGCGTTCGTTACGAAAGAAGCGGACGGGGCCCTGCGCAAAACGATGGACTTGTGCTTTATTTCTCTTTACTCCTGCCTTCAATTCCCCTTTCTTTTCCTCCTTCCCACCCTTCGTACATTATTGCTGACTTTCCTTCCTGGACCTCTATAACTGCCTTGTAAAGGTTAATGTAGTCAGACACTGCGTCTACATTCGTAACAGCTCATTCAGAATAGATTTACTATAGCCCTGCTGTACGCCACTGCTGCGGTTCTCCTACGGCTCATGAGCAGCAAGCCCCACAGAGCCAAGTAGGCAAGATGCGGGTGCACTTGGCGCCTCAGGGGCATCTGCGCATGCGCCGTTGGCCGCTAGCGGTCGCTGTAAAAGGTAGCAGGAATGCGAAGCAATAAATTTGTTTCCGACAGACAGAACCGCCCGCTATTACAGACCTACTAATGCTAGGCATTTCTAAGCAAACACCCCACTTCTACCATCTCGTCTGAGACATTTTACGTCGCAGGTCTAGCTGCACCTCCTAAAATAGACACAATGAGCAAGAAAGGTTGAGCACGACCAACCAAGGATCTTTCCTCTCAGTATTTACTTCCCTCTCTTCCACGAACCGTATACGGCACCCATTTAATTTAGGTAATTAATTAATTTATTAACACTGACATTTTCTCATATACGCGGGAATCCCAATTGACATTGCAAGATGCGAAGCCCCAGCCACCCGTACCGTGACGCCGATGAAGTTTGTGTCGTTGAGCGCCTCCTTGAAGAGGCGTCCCCAGGACGCCTTGCGGTAGTCGAACTCGGAGATGCGCGTGTCGTTGGCGCGCAGCCGCACGATGACCGCGTGTATGGAAAGCGCCAGCGCCCAGATGCCGTCGTACGCGTAGCCGTGGAAGCGCGAGTACTCGCCGCTCCGCATCAGGTTGTACTCGGCCTCGTACTCCGTCGGCGTCTGCGCAAAGAGGGTAGGAAGAGATGAGCGAGTTGAGAGGGAACTACATTCAACTGAAACATTTCCCAAGGAAAAGGAGCACACGCAGTGATTGTCTCACGCTGGGTTAGCACCTCATAAAGAAAGTAATGAAGTAAAGCAGAGAGAGGGAAAAAGAGAAATATGCGGATTTGCGGAGGGCTTCGTATTCCTATAAACCACCCAGGGTTTTGAAACGCACACTATAATCACACAGCACATGTGCGTTTTGCATTTCACTTCAACAGAAATGCGGCCACCGTGGCAGGCATTTTATCCCGTGACCTCTTGATCAGCAGCCAATAGCTAGAACCCCTGAGCCACCACGGTGGTTCTAGTGAATCACGTCATCGCTGCTGTAAGGTGAAACACGTACGCGCGACGTCACTGGAATAAATAAGGCGTGTAAAACAAGACAGCTTGAAGTGTAGCATGCGTCTCGTGCGAAATTCTGCTTACGCACGTATGACAGCTGTCCGAGCCAAGATGGCGGCACTCTCGCTACAACGGATGTCAAGACTGCAGTACGAGAGACAGGGGGTGGGAAGAATAAAGAAAAAAACTGTCCCATCTCGCTTTGTTATCGCTCGAAACGCGCGGCTCCCATATTATCTTGGTAAACTGATGCTAGCCAGAAGGGGATATACCGGACTGGCACGATGTAAAGCAGAAACAGAACCGATGTAGAGCTCGCCGCAAATCTGGACGACGAGATGGCGGGATTATCAATACGAATTAGTACACGCGACAAATTGTCACGTGACCCCGACAGTTCACTGATTGAAGCTTTAGTCGCATGCCACCTTGTGGACATGGGTGATTCAATTTATCCTGCTACTGAAGACTATCTCTTGACTTCGCCTGCCATGGCAGCAAGAGACGAAATTCAGCTCCGCAAATCCACCCCCCCCCCCCCCCCCCCGCCCCCATCTACCGGCTACAGCACCAGCTCGAAGTCAAGTTACAGAAGGCCGTACGTAGTTTCTTTTAGGCGTGCACGCTACGTAAGACTGGCACTGCAGTTCTATGCGCTGGGTTCTTTAGGAAGGCCAAGCGCAATTGACGAAAGAAAGACCAGTCTAGCAGAGGGGTAGGCTGTAAAGAGGAACATAATACAGTTCAGAAAAAAAATACAGAAGCCTAGGTTAATTGTATGAGAGGTCTTTGAGGAGAAGTCCCAACACAGTCTTCTTCACTGTTTTTTTCTTTCTGGTTTTCTCTTGCCTTCCAGCAAACAGTGACCTGAGCAAGTGCAGTTCCGCAGGCAATCGCATTTAGCCCGACCAAATAAATCTCCGCTGCAATCGGAATCTCCCGATGTTTCTTTTTGAACAGCCCAGTCTGGGCCGCTCCGTTCCTGGTACAGCCATTACGGAATTAATGTTTGAAGCTTGCAAAGGCAATGGCTCGGCAAGACCGAAATAGAGACGGCGAAGCTGGCCGCCGAGGGCGCACTGTTCGTTAAGCTTCCAAGATTAGAAGTTCACCCCACTATGGCTGCTACGTACGTCGAAGTTTTTGGCCTTTTCTTATCATACGTTCTTTTTTTTTTCTTCCGCAGAACGCCGGCTGGTTCGAACCCATCGTTTGTCATGGTGAGCTGGCGTTTTCATTCTAGGTCTTACTTGACCTTTCACCTTTTTTTATACTTCGGAGAAATAGGGTTAAGTAGAGCAGTAATGGAAGATAGCTCGTCTCGAAAGTAATGTTCTGAGCACTCACTGACGTGGAAGAGCAAGTATCATATGTAATGAGTCTCAAACACAGATGCTGGTTGCCATTTGGGATTACTTTCGCTTCATTTAATATGATACACCAGCCGTACAAGGTACGTGATAGGAGCTTCAAAACGCTTCGAAGAAAGCGGCTGTACTTGGATTATTTTAAAAAACGAATGACCGCAACTGGCGGCGTTCAGAGTAAGAGCGCAGATAATACTACTACGACAATGAGCTGTTAAAAAAATATAAACGTCATCTAAATTGGGATCGGGAAGCTCCTCCCAGTGACAGCGGTCGCCATATTGAAATCTTCGCGTGTATCTTCGCTGCCCGGATGCAAAACTGTACTTGGACGTAACCCAAGCTCCAATTAATGCTCCGCCATTTTATTTTTGCTCCCAGCGTTTTATACCTTCGTATTGGTGTCTGTTCATTCTAAATACATGGCGTTGACTGTCTAGCTTGCTAATAAGATATACGTGATGGGGACTGCATATGAACCACACAGTCTCATTTATAGCTAAATAATGAAGTATAAGCAAGAATCTTTGTGTTACTGTTTACCTGGTGATGTGAGCGACAAATGAATCCGAGTGTTCTGTAGGTGCTGACTAGTAGCTTTTCGATGTGAACCGTCCACGATAAGGTGGAGGTTGGTAGAAACCCAAGTACTTATGAGAGTCTACTGATTCTATCACTTCGTTGTTAATCGTGTACTTAAAGAAAAATAGTTTAACGGGTTTACTAAATCTTATCAGTTTAGTTTTTTGTGTTAATTCTCATCTCCTAATCTCGGCACCATTCCTCCAGTTTCTCTAGATCAGACTGCAATTTCAGGAATTCAGCATAATTATCCAAGTGGTCATAGATAAATCATCGCTAAGAGCCTTACGGTAGACGTCATATTAGTGGAATTGTCATTTGTGTTAATTAGGAATATTGTGGGTCTTAAAATGGAGCCCTGGGGACTCCAGACATCCTAGTCGAAATCAAGAAGAAATGGGCTTGGGTAGGGCATATAATTTGTTTATCACTTCCATAAACCACTGATGTGTCAAGCCGTCCCAAGAAAGTAGCGGAAAAGTACAATGTTGTTGTCTTCACATCTAAGAGCGCGGTAGCAGGCCTTTGGCAGCCGGTGAAAGGAGGCTTGATAAAACTACAGGTAATCGTCCAAAATGCCCAGGGTCAGACGAAAAGGTTCCACACCTAAAAGTAATGTGGTTTATTGCATTCCGCTGCCTTGTGGCCGAAACTACTACGGGCAAACAGGTAGATTAGATGTGTGAATGTGCACCTGACTGAATGTGCACCTGACTATACGGGGGAAGGCGAATTCTAATCTGGCATTGCACTTTATATCCCGCGAATGCTTATCCAAGGACGACCCATCTCTTTGCACGCCTGATTTCCGCGACGCATCAGTGGTTTTTGAAAGGAATAAACAAATCTGTTGTGAGATAGTTGAGGCTTATTACATCGGTAAGGCTAAGGACACGTGTGTAGCTAAGCCGTCGGTGAAACTTCACCGTAATGAATTTGCTTTTTTAGATGATTCACTAGTACGCCAGTGACTTTCAAATGTTTTTTTTCTCACTGCTTTGGGGTTTTGTGCACGCGCATCTCTTTGCGGGTCTTCTTTTATCGCTTTTCTTCAATACAATTTTATCTGTTACCTCAGCCTCGTCTTGTGATAATCTCTTCTCATGTGTTGTGTCTTCCGGCTGGTTTTAAGATGAATCAGTACCAACTCGCCCAGTCTCTAGTTCATTTCTAGTTCATTGGGCTCTTTTCCACGTGTAACTTTTGACGTCATAACTCGGCAGTGTTAGTGGCTCTGATAGAGTTTTGCATTTGTAGATCCAGGACGGCGTCTTGGTACGTCAAGCACCGAAGTTGCCCCCGGATGTGCAGTCCTTGTGTGGTTGGTTGCAGCCTTCCCCAGGCCTTTCAAGTAGAATCTGTCGCATCCTGGTTTCAGAGTGGGGTAGGCAAGCCTGCCGTCACAGGGAACCGTTACGCGTCCACTGTGTCAGCAATGGTCGTACTCGACAGAGAATACTTAGCAGAATCGAGCAAGACGGCTGATCGAATCACGGAGTTCATATGGAAGACTGTACTCCACACGCTGCCTTATCTGAAGAAGCCCGCTATCGCCTCGGGTAATTTTTTTGTCCTGGGAGGCAACGAGATGGATACAGGGCACAAGCGCATCTTGGAGCGAGGGCTGAAGTTCTTTCTGCAACCTAACGTAAGTGCTTTTGGCGATGTCTCAAAGCATTGCCCGTCATATTCCGGAAGATGAAAAGAGCAGGTTTTTGAGTGAAGACACGGACGTAATAGCGGCACGGAAATGTGAGCGGAAGCCACAGTACAGTCGTCAGCACGTCTGTCTAGAGCGCTCGAAAGGGCCGTTTTTTTCTGCACGCACGACGCCTACTGATAACATTCGGTTCGAGATACCTGCATCTGAGCATGCGCCGTTTCACTGATTACACTGCCTGCTGCTTTATCGCCGTTTCGGTTCACAGCCGCGGTGAAGGCGCTGCAAGCCGCAATAGCGAGGTCGAGATAACACGCCTAGGAAAATTTTTTCATGCTCGAAGTTTGACGCACATCATTTTCTTTGTCAAAACATGCGCGCTTTGCGATGCGCAAACGCATTCCTGCGCACTTGCAGTAGCTAGCAATGCATTTAAAAGCCATGTGCGGTTTCGAAAATGCTTCACATAGGTTTCAACGATGGCTCCGCGCTTGACGCTGCAGGAAAGGAAAGCCATCTACCTAATGGGACAAACGAAGTCTCAAAGAGCCATATGTGCAGCAACAGGTCGTCCGATGGCGACAGTGGACAGAGTCCTGCAGACCTATTACAGAGAAGGTTGTTTTGCTAATGCCGTCCGAAATCGACATCCAAGGAGGACCACGGATGAAGAAGACCGAAGGATAGTGGCAGCCGCAGTTGCGGATCCCTGTCTCAGTGCCCGCGAAATTCGGGATGAACTTCAACTGGGGCATGTTTCTACGGACACCATCCGACGCAGGCTTCACGAAGCAGGTATACAGAACAGAGTCGGTGCACAGAAGACATACCTTCAAGGATCGCATAAGCAACAGCGCCTCGAGTTTGCTTCAGTTGTGGAAGAATGGACTCCGGAAAACTGGAGGGCTGTAGTTTTTAGTGACGAAGCTACTTTCTACACCCACTGGGACCAGCAACAACAGGTGTGGCGCCCTGTGAAAGGCCTGTAAGACATATAATCGTAAGACATTTTTTTACATTTTTTTTATTGTAGCTAGGCTTTGTCCGTAATGACCACAGTGATTAAGAATTGTAAACGCGCAGAAATATAAGTCGATGGGATTTTCATAGGCTCTAAAAAACCCGTGCACTTTTCCACTCTAACACTGCTTCATAACGTTAAGGGTTCCACTACGTTGCAGGTACGGCGAGGACTATGTGTTGAATGTGCGGTCCAGCGGCCGCACGTTAGTCCACGTCTGGGGAGCAATAAGCTACAAAGGACTTGGGCCCCTGCATAGAATCGAAGGAAGAATGACAGCTGCTTCCTACGTGGACATCATACAGACGGTCCTTGTCCCCTACGTGCTGGATGGGCCGTTCCCGGATGGATTCTTTCATTTCCAGCAGGATGGAGCTTCTGTCCATACTGCAAATGTTGTTAAAGATTGTTTGCATAGCCTCGGCATTTATCCTTTGGAGTGGCTGGCAAAGAGTCCAGATTTAAACATTATATAAAATGTATGAGGGTTAATGAAAAAAAGGCTTTCGCGACAGTCCAGCCTCACTATAGCGAACTCTGATCAGCTTTGGGAGGCTATTCAAGGAGAGTGGGGGCATCTTCAGAGAGATCCGACGGTAGTAAAAACGCTTTATGACTCGCTCCCAAAAAGAATTTTAAGTGTGAAGCAGTCTGGAGAAGCCGCAGTCGGCTACTAGGAGCCACGGACTTTTTCTTCCAGGGTAACAAGTGCTACCTGTTCATTTCGTTGGAAAGCGTCTTACGGGATGTTGTGTTCCTTTTTTTTTGTTTTTCGAGCATGTTCACGCATGTGTATAGCTTTAATAAAGCGATCTGATTATCTGCACGTTCTGTGTGATGGTATGTCTGAACGTGAAAGTCAATCGGAGTGATCACAGTGTCTAATTCCTATGGGGAACCTGCGCTGCCAAGGTGGCACTGCAATTATTCCATTCGGTGACTCAAAAATGCTTTTGTCAGCCGCTTGGGCCACTGAAAACGCGAGAACAGATTCTGTGCGATTAGATACCCGCGTTTGGCTGACAGCATTCATTGCCTAGCTTCTCTCGGCGTAGCCCAGATAGCTGACGCACGGCACGTGCGCCTTCGACAGAGCGCGGAGGCTCACGGCAATAAGCGCCTGAAGGTGGCGCGGAAAAGTACTAAAAGGACGATTGTTTCCGAGCGTCGCACTTAGCAGCACGAGATATGAGGATTTCTGCAAAAACGCCTCAAGACGCACAATGTCCAGGACCCGTTTTTGATGCCAAGTTCATCTACCGTAATACAGTTTCATATGGACAGCAACCTGGACAGGTGCTATGGAATGAGCATCGACGTGGAGGACATGCACTGTTCAGTGCCGCAGGATAGACTTTTGAGGTTTGTGCAAGACTGCATCATGGAGGACGATGATGAACAGTCTTTTACAGATGCGTGCGGGATTTAGGTTGCTAGCTTCACGGAGATGTCCTTTTACCTCAACTCCACTTTGGTCACGTGGCAGGGCGGTATTTACGTCCAAAAATCGGACGTATGCATAGGGTCTGCGGTCGCACCTTTGCTTACCGACCTTTTTCTGTTTTAAGTTTACAAGGCATTATAGCCCTGTTTGGCATAGTGGCATTTCGTTATGTTGATGACTACTTCGTTTTTCTTGGAAAAGGAGGGCTCAGGTAAGTTGGCACAAGATGTTTTAGGAATCTTTAAGGCATGTGGCCAAGGCCTATATTTTACGTCTGAATTTCCTAAGCAAAACCGTGTGCAGTTTCTTGATTTAGATCTGCGCTTTGCGGACGACCACGTGTGTTGGGGTTACTGCCCAAGACCAGGGAAGCCTCTTAGCTATGAGTCGGACCACTCAAGGCTGGTGAAGAACGGGTTGACAGTCACGTGCAGCATGTCAGCTTTACGTAAGTTATGACATCACGGTGTTGAGGACGCATTCTCGGAGCAGGCTTCCAAGCTAATGGCAGCTGTGTTCCCAATTGCTCATCTCGCCCGCCTGCCAGGGCGTGTTTTCACTCGCTTGGGGGAGATAGCAACACACACTCGGATGATGCTGACGTAGTGGCGCGGCGAAAAAATGTTGGCCGCTATACCTCTCCTCCACGCTATTTCACATCGTCTCAAGAAAATCGCGGAAATGAACACTGTTGTTGTCTTCGCATCTAAGAGCGTGGTAGGAGACCTTTGGCAGCCGATAAAAGGAGGCTTGATAAAACTACAGGTAATCGTCCAAAATGCACAGTGTCACATAAAAGGGTTCAACACTTCCAAGAGTAATGATATCTATTGCATTCCGCTGCTTTGTGGCCGAAAATATTTCGGGCAAACAGGTAGATGTGTGCATGTGCACCTGACTGAGCACTTTGTCTATAGGGGGGAAGGCGAATTCTAATCTGGCATTGCACTTTCAATCTTGTGAATGCAAATCGGAGGATGACCTGTCTTATTGTATGCTTGATTTCGGTGACACATCAGTGGTTTATGAAAGTGACAAACAAATCTGTCGACTGATAGTTGAGGCTTACTACATCGTTAAGGCTAAGGCCACGTGTGTGGCTAAGCCGTCGGTGAACCTTCACGGTAAGGAATTTGCTTTTCTAGATGATTCACTAGTACGCCAGTGACTTTCGATTGGTTGTTTCGCCCTTTGACTGCTCTGGAGTTTGTGCGCGCGTATCTCTTTATGGGACTTCTTTTTGCCGCTTTCTCCTAATAAAATTTAACTTTTTAGTCCAGCCTCGTCTTGTGCTCATCTCTTCTCTTGGCTTGTGTCTTCCGGCAGGTTTCAAAATGAATCGGTAGCAATTCTCCCAGTCTGCGGGGAAGTCTGTGGAGATAGTGCGGCCACAGCTGGCGCAGGATAGAGTTAATTGAAGATATATGGGATAGATTTTTGTCCTGGAATGGGCGCAGTAAGGATGTTTATGATGGTGACAAAGATGAAGCTAATTCACAGACCTTGAAGTCCGCGAGGGCCAAAATACGAAAGGAGCAGATGAAAGATAGGAAAAAATTGGTTTGTCTTCCTGCGCGGATTAATTTCAAGATTCAATTCGGCGCACTCCCCCGGATTTCAATTATGCTCAATCGTTAACCCCGATGCATAATTTTCAGGCCTTTTTAAGTGTTCCATTCATATTTCTATTGAGCGCCGACTCAAACATTTGCAAGGAATAATTTGAGGAATAAGCTGCGCCCTGTAATATTCATCGTAAGTCGTTATTTTTGTTAGTAATGCAAGCTACTGGAGGCAACGGTGCAACTTTTTATGGGCAACTGACGGAAGTTAGTTATCCATGGTAACTACTGTGCCGTGCCTTTTTCCACATTGAATGGCGGCTCACTTGAAATATAGTCTGTCTCTTTCATGGAGCAAAACGCCGAGTTTCTACTTTTTTTCATTTACCTTACCTGCATAAAGATGGCAAGGACATTTTTGAGAGAATTCGCGCGGTTAGCACGAGCGAGCATCGCTGGTCACTGTTCTATCTCAAACGTATTCGCTTTCGGGGAATAAAAAACAGAATCCGTGTAAGCGAAGCGAAGGGCCTTTCGAAGGCTGCGAATTGCTGACAAAAGAAACAGGGTGGATGGAGAGAAACGGACGAGAACAGGGCGAGATTTCTTCGCAAAGCCGTTGACGTATGAATTCCCTCTCCGTCTCCCGTGCACGAGCCATAGACGCTCTTCTCCGACGGCGGAGTGCTGCAATTCTCGCGCGCTCTCCTATAGATGCGAATGGCCGCGCGCAGTGACGATAATCGAGGCACTTGGATGCAGCTGTCGTCGGCCTCCGTCGCTCAGCACACAGCCGTCTCGCGCTGTTTGCATAACGCGGGGGCGCTGGGCGGGTGCATTCCTTCTTGGGCGCCGCCGTTCGCCGGAGCTGTTCAGCGCACGGAGGGAGTCGGCGCGCCGTCAGCGCGCCAGCCAACCTCTGCTCTTTTGCGCGCGTGCGCGCTGACGTAGCGAAGCTGATCGGTCTATAAGTTTTTTTCCCTGGCCGAAATACGTGCAGCGTTTGGAAGGCAGCAAGGCCAGCCTACTCAGTTAAAAAGAAAACGAGACAGGGGTGCCTGGAAAACCACCATTCATCGATATTTGTAAGCGAACTTGTTTATGTCTTAACCTAAAACCAGGGATACGCATTAATGAAAGTACGTCTTCCCTGTAATATCAAAATACATGAAAATTCATACCATTAACCTATGCTTTTTGTAATGTTTGCATGATCCTTCCGGGAGGTTATCCGCGTGCTTTCCACGCGATGTTAATGACGTCATGCGGAATCAGTAAGCATTTCGACCTTCCCGTACGCGTTGTCTGCAGCATAAGTGCAGACTTCGTATGTACCTTACGATCAATACGGGTGAGATGCAGAATACGTACGGAGTCCGAATGAGCCACGCAGAAAACATACGCTACGACTAGAAGTTGCCATACGGATCGCTTCACTTGGCACTCACTGATAATAACGTTGTCGATGTGGACTTGGCTCATAACAATGAATGTCATGCCGGTTGATGGCTCTTGTGAAGAGTGTAGTATGACTGATATTTCCTGGTATAGCTATTACTGCCTGCTACTACCACTACTGCCCGGAATGACTGCCACAACCTGGTACGGCGCTCACTGCCCTCCACCGCCGCCACTGCCTTTTGCAGCCGTCACTGCCATTGCAGCCGTCGCGGCTTTTAAAAGCCGTCACTGCCTAATACAGCTGTTACCGCCTGGCGCAGTTATTATTGCCTGGTGCAGATGCCACTTCCTGGAAATGCTCTCTGGCAATGATGGCAATGTCTCGCAGACGTACCGCTCCCTGCCACGACTTTAAGTGGCTTCAACAGCTGTCACTGCCCGTTACCGCCTCGAAGGAAGGCGGAAAGACGGATAGATATTTTTTCTTATACGTGTCTGCCCGCGCCGCCAGCAGCTCACAGAATAACAGAGAGTATCAACCATCAGGGATCTGTTAAACATCGACGCATTAATGTTTGTCGCGGAACACGTTCGGAGTCTTCCTTAGTGGGAAGCTAAAGGAACATTCAAGGACTCGCCAATTATTTATCGACGAAAACCTTTTGTGGCGTCCTGGAGCGTCAGAAATGTACTCCTACGCAGATCCCAATTTCAATAAGAAATAAGGCATGGTAGGTACGCATGGTAGGTTTGACTCCAGTGTGATACCTCCCCGCCCGACCGAATAAGTATCACACGTCCGTCGAACATGCTGCGGATTTAAGTCGCGGGTATCGAACGCTGCGAAACCTGCCCGACGACCCTTATACAGCTCTCGCTGTTAAATCAGTCGCCTGCATGTGAATATGTAGGTAAATAAGTACGGATATTACATTGCACGTAAGTATTTATTCAGAATGTCGTTTGGCCGTAAACCTATATTACCACCCGGGAATTCGCGTCAGCGTCGAGTAGACTGCATATATGCGTGCATTGAGAAAAGGGCCGCCAGAGCACACGTTAAACCGCAAGACAGATTTTGTTGGAACTGCAAGAACCTGTTGTCTTCCGAGTCAACCTGGCATTACGAAATGTTTCTGCTGTGAGACAGCATGGCAGTGGCTGGCAGGAAGTGCTCATGCATAGATTTTTGAAAATGACAAGTTTTTCTTGTGAATGAATGTTTTGATGTAAGTCCTTGCCCCAAGGGACGTAGAAAAAACCGCAGTTGCAGAGACGCAATCAGTTTTAGTCGTTATGCACTGGAATTGTCACGCTTGCGGCGTGAGTGACGGGTTATTGCAACGTCACCTAATGCACCGAACTGGCACATTAGCCGCAACTGTGATTCCTTAGTGTGGACTCAGAATAGCGAAGCAGACTGTTCATTACCGTGAGTAACTACCAACATGAGGCTGCGTAATCTGAGGCACTTTTTTATTTTTTTGTGTATGTGTGCGTGCGTCAGAATGTCAAGCCCTATTTCGATATGTGTTTCAGGCTGGCACCGCTCCTTTTATGTCGTGTAGCGGCATGCCCGCTTTCTGGGACCTCTATGTGCGGCTGCATGAAAGGCTGTGTAAATATATGCCCTTTCTGATGCCTCTTTTTCTGCCCGTTGAAAACATCCTGAAAAATAAGAAAAAAGTGCGAGCTCAAGAAATACTGCCTTGCGTTCTCAATGCATACGAATGCTTGCCATCCAAGAAATTACTGCACCGTTAAAAATAAAAAGAAGCCGACTAAATAAGTAAAAGGGCGATTTCAGTGGCAGGTACTTTGTAGTGGGAGGTGATGCAGGCCTAGCTTGTTTATCAGGAAAATAATAAACTAAAATTCCGCAAAAAAATTAAAAACAGTTTCCAGTGCCTTTTGCCTTTTCAAAGAGAAACTACGGCAAAGTCAGCACATTTACGCAGATCTCTGAGGTTAACAACACTACCATTCACTTCTTTGCAGCAGTCACTGAGTCCATAACAAATATTCTCAACGTCTTCGACGTCACGAGTTTGATTATAGTGGACGCAGAACGCGTTCCGTACCGAACTCCAGATTTATGAACCATTAACAGGTACTTAGCTGCAGAACAGAAGCCAGAAGAGCCACGAAAAGCCAAATCATCGAATTTTACTGAGAGAAAAAAATCTGAGTTGTCCACAGAGTGGCTGCTTCGGTGCTGCAGGGAATTACGCCGGCAGAGCACTTTGCCTGCGCCGCTCTTCTAACCACCCGCTAGGAGCCCCGCTGTTATCAGCATATAAAGCGGCTACTCGGCGCCGTCTATCGCACGCCCGGACACTGCGGCGGTCTGCCCTATGTATAGCCCGAACGAGACCGGCGACGTCTAAATGAGAGCGCGATCTTTCGCAAAGAACTAACGAATAGCACGTGCGAGCATGTCGATCAAATACGCCCGTCGGCGGGCTGAGACGAAGCAACCGAGTAGCAGGGCGGTTCACTTCTTTCTGCACCGAATAACCAAGCCGCGATAGCACCACACCTTTCAAGCGCCTTCTGTGGCGAATTTCACTGCCGTAGTAGCCTGGACTGAGGGCTCCTAAACGGGATAATCTTTTTTCATTGAAGGCATACAGTGAAGTTTATCATTTTCTAGATGATGTTAGGACGGTGCGAAAAGAACAAGAACAAAAGAGGCACAAGAACACAACAGGACAGGCGCCTGTCTTATGTTCTTGCGCCGCTTTTGTCCTTGTTCTTTTCGCGCCGTCCTGGCATCATCTAGAAGCTATGCGCCAACTAGCCGAAACCAAAGTACTTCTTAAGTTTATTATCTCGCTCTATCTCGTCGCCGTACTTTACTGCAGGTCGCGCAACATCCCCATAATGTACAAATAAATAACAACTCTCAGGCTGATAACTAAGCTTTTTTTGCAGCTCTTATCTTCTTATTCTTCAATTTTTTTAGATATTTATAATTGCCCGAAGCGGCGTCGTGGCATGACTTAAGGGCAACTGCAGAGGTTTCACAATTCGATGAACTTAAAGGGTCAAATCTGTGAAATTTGCAGGTAAAGCATGGAAAGTAATTTTGGCCTAGCGTTTGAAATGACATAAGCATCAATTAAAATCACGACGGCCTTCAAGCTTCTTCGCAGCGCACAGCGCCAAGTGAGCGGCGCATGATGACGTCATTTACGACACCGGTACATTTTCAACGCAGAAACGCTCTCTTTGAAGGCAAGTTCACCCAGCATTGTTGGGAAGCATTCGACGACGCACGGCGGAATGTGGTTGACCACAGCGAAAATTTAAAATCTGATGTCAGTGCACGTTAAAGATCCCCAGGTGGTCGAAATTATTCCGGAGCCCTCCACTACGGCACCTCTTCTTCCTTTCTTAAAGCAAAAGATTACAGTCACTGACCAAGTCAAAGTAATAACAAATTGACGTGACGTGAACAAGGAACCCGTACGGGTTGCGAAACGTCAATTTGTTATTACTTTGACTTGGTCAGTGACTGTAATCTTTTGCTTCTATTAATGCCTGACCAGACGAGCTTTCGTCGAACCCTTGACTATACTACTTCTTCCTTTCTTCTTTCACTCCCTCCTTTATCCCTTCCCTTACGGCGCGGTTCAGGTGTCCAACGAAATATGAGACAGATACTGCGCCATTTCGTTTCCCCCCAAAACCAATTATTATTATTACCATTTCTTAATGACACGAATACGGCATCACACCTCAGAAAATTTTGGAACTGTCCTTTAACGATAATAATACATATTCATCCCACTTTCTTTTAAATAGTAATGTACGCGATCAGCAGTTTTGCAGATAGATGGCGTCGACGCAAATGAATCTGTCATAATTATGTTTTGATGTGCATAGTGCTAGGCCTAAACTTACATTCATTGCTGACGAAGTCATAAAACTTGCGGCATGGTTCTGAACCCGTCCAAGAACAGAACGTAACCCTCTGAACCTCAAGTTCCATACCATGCAGACTTATCACATGGTGGGCGTTGCATTAGACTTATAAAAGATCTCGTGTTTGTTTCTTAACCGCTCTTTGAAAGCAACATTTAGGCAACCTCTTGAAAAGTTTAATACATTTATATGGACGAGTTGGTAATGGCTTCCTATTTAGCATCTTCTAGCGAACACTGCACGCCGTTCTGTGCAGGGTTCTGTATAGTGTACAGTAGTGTGTAAAGTGTGTAGCACTATTCGCTATAAAAATATGAATTCAAGAAGCTCTTGACAATGGTATTGTGTTACCCCACAGAGCTTCTCATACACCCACCGAGAGGAAAAAGAGACGACGCAGTGTTTCATTATTTCAAACAATGCCAGGAAATGAACACTTCGCATTTGGTTTGGCCGGTGTGCGGCAAAAACGTGGATTCAGTCTTAACGATAACGGTTTTTCTTGAGGCAAAGCGCGAAAAATGGTTTCATATTTACTACAGCATAGTTCCAAAAATACATTTGCGTTAAATTTTTTTGAAAGAGTAAGACACCATCTGTTAGAAGAACTTCCACGTTTTCGACCGAACACTAGCGCCGTCAAATGTGAAGTGGCTACTTCCCGGCATTCTCCAAGGTGGAAACTACTCGGTAAGAAACTTACATAGACGGTGGCGCCACTTTTTCCTCCCATACCCACCAGGGGGTGAATATTGGTAAAATTTTTTTTTTTTTTGACGAAAGGAAATGGCGCAGTAATTGTCTCACAAATCTAGGTGGACACCCCAACCGCGCCGTAAGGGAAGGATACAGGAGGAAATGAAAGAAAGAAAGAAAGAAAGAAAGAAAGAAAGAAAGAAAGAAAGAATGAAAGAAAGAAAGAAAGAAAGAAAGAGGTGCCGTAGTGGAGGCCTCCGGAATAGTTTCGACCACCTGGGGATCTCTGACGTGCACTGACATCGCACAGCACACGGGCGCCTTTTGCGTATCGCCTCCATCGAAACGCGGCTGCCTTCTTGAGGGTATTCCTTCCGCAAGGAGTTACTTCAGTGAAAACGAAGACAGAGAAAGACAGTATCCTTTCCGTCGTTACTGCGAGGCGTATGGCATGAAGTGAATAAGCAGTTTTCCTTCCATATTCCTTGCAGGTCCACCTAGGATGACCATAACTTTAATAAGCGATAAGCAGTGATTTCGATAAGGAGGGTAGAGATAAAAAAAATGACATAAACGGAACATATGTTTTCCTTGAAAAGCTTCAATATATTCCGTGGGAAAAGAAAAGAAACTCAGGGAAATCTTGTTTACCCGCGTGTTGTAAAAACAAGCCTGAAGCAGCTCTCCCTCTGACGTGTCGAGCCTCGGGAGAGTTCTTTCGGGTGCCCAACGTCCGGCAGCTGTGACACTGACGCATTCTCAAATCGTACATTGCCTCCGCGACCTTTTAGAGATAAGGAAACAGAAAAGGTGAAAGGAGGAATGCGCGGATGCAAGTGCAGGACGCACTATGTTACACGAGCAGCAGGTCTCCCCCTTCTCTGCATTTCATTCGCACCGGGGCACTCTGATTAGATGGGCAGGAATGGCGTATGCAAGTCACGAACTCTGCCTCCATGAAGGCGAGAAAGAATTGGCGCGGAGCTGGAAATGGAGGTTGCGAGAGAAAGAAAGGTGGCGAAGGGGAGTCTTTGAAGCGTGCCGACTGTAGGAGTGGGAGCCGCTAGCGATGCACAAAGAAGAATTCATCGATCCGTGATCCACGCAGGGGGCGTGGTTGTCTGTCCGGTACCTGTTCCCTCCATTAGGCAAGAAAGCTAGCGGAGAATTTGCTCAAGGAACTCTGACGAAAAAAGCGACAGAACCGTGTCAAAAATCTGACCAAATGTTTTGTAGCTTTATCGCAAATAGATTTTTCTGCGCTGTAGCAGTTTGCTGCAGTGCATTAGCTTTTTATGCTTTAGTACGTATTTCTTTAGTGCATTTTGTAGTGCCTACGCAAAATTCTGTCCTTGTTAAAAAATTCTCTTGTTGCTACAAGTTCACGGCCAGACGCATAAAACGTTATGTTTCGTGACAACAGAAAATCTTCTGTTGTGTTTTTCGACTGGGAAGAATTCAGTCGAACTGCTCAATCAGCCTGGATTGCATTCTCTAGGTGCGCACCTTTCCTTTGCGAATGACGCTTCTGGACCAGGTCCCAGTACGCAAAGACGGCCTGCCCGGCTTTCATCTTTTGTTTGCTAGCTTGCTATATGCTGTTTAATTAACTGCACATTGTCACAGACTCACAGCAAACCTGCAATGATCATACTGCCTTTGGACACCTGAAAAAATCAGTAGTACTCATTGCTGTTACTCTTTTACAAGAACATCACAAAATTACATAGACACCTGGTCATGCCGGATTAGAGGACAAGCAGGCTGCTCATAATCCAGCTCGAACTTTAGTTAACGGAGCGGGTCTTTCCCGTCCCCACTTCACATCCCTTCCCTCCACATACAGCGAACGGTTAGAAACACTACGTCTTAACCGCAGGAGGCACCCTCCAGTGCACTAAAAGATAAGCACAGTAGACGTTGTATCCTGGTGCCAAATACAAACTCATTCCGAAACCTATGTAAGTGCAGCGAAATGTATCCTGCTGAATACCCTGGCACCTGCCGCTGGTGTGATGCAAGTTCCACACAGTTACACATTTCGTCGGGGATGTGCGGCTAAGCCTGAGCATATCCTTGAAGATCAGCTAAAGCTCTTGGACCAGGCTCGTAAAGCAGCTCGGGCCACTGGAGTTCTGGAATGAGGACCCCATACATCTGATCATCAAGCAACTCCCAAGACCGGTTTCTTAATAAAGTTTATTGTCTCTATTCTATTCTCTTCATCTCTGGGAGCTCCGCAGAGGGTGGTTGGAACGCAAGACGGTAAGAGAGTGGAAGAGCAAGGATACAAGAAGAAAAACATATTAGTCGGCTGCAGACTGCACTGAGGAAAGAAAAAGAGCAATTTCTAACGAAAAAGAGCTACAAAGTACATACTGCCTGTCATAATACGCAGGAGAATGGCGGCACGTTCAAGAAAACGAGACTGGTGAAAAGAAAGCTTTGCTGTTTAAGGAGAGGCTAAAGAATGTTTAAGTGCAAAATAATAAAAAACGAAGTAAGGAGTAACGAGAACTCCGATGAAAAAAGTTGGCAAGTTATGTGCCGTTTAACCTGATGCATTCTGGGTAAGACTGGCCGCTCTTAACTCCCCAGCGCTGCGAATGCACTGCACGCCACCATCACAAGGTGAACAAGGAATGGTCAAGCCTCATCATGCTTGCCAACATTTCGACAAGAGGACCAGTCTTCGTCTGGACCAAGTCGTTTTATCGAAACGTTGGTAAGCAGCCTGAGGATTTGCCCGCCCCTGTTAACCTTGTGATTGTCAAGAACCATCTTCTTACCCTCTCTCTCTACCATGTACAGTGCCCGTAAAAAGTATAGAGCCCAAGGGGTTTTCATCTAAGCTGTTTAGAATGGCTCGTTAAAGCGCCTAGCAATCCAGAGCTTGGGAAAATTGAGGACTCGAAGCCATTTATGGTTCGATAGATTACGGTCACTGAGTGTGCATAAAGAGACACGCTGAAGGCCTCAGAAGCGAACCCCTTGGGTTGTATACTTTTGACGAGAGGTGTACATAGCGGGTGTCTTTGACAGTTTACTATCCAATGCACAAGTAGAATTCTCCTGCATACCTTATTTGTTTACATATTCATGACTTTTTGTACATCGCCGGCGTATTTTTCTTCAAAATAAATTGTAAGAATATCCGCCTGAATTGCTTGCTACTTTCTACACGTCACCCCATAAGAGCACACATTTCAAGGCTGGCTTCGCCACCTCCCCGCCACCCTGGATGAAGTCACCACATGGTATGCATTCCTCAGAGCGCACACTCCTTGGCCAACATCGATAACGCTGTTGTTGGGCTGAAGGTGCAAGCGGGTGCTTCTCGCTTATGACACACTACGCCTTTGGCAGCTTCCACGGCTACGGCGAAGCCGTGGAAAGTATGTGATAAGGATATCGTGTTAAAAATGGCCTGAGCTCAAGCAAGTTTTTGTGAAATGTTTTGGCTAACTGGGTCCTTTTGCCGTTTAAAGAAACACTGAGGGCAAATTAAATTTGTTCTCTATCGCTATATTGCAGTGTTAAAAGACCAAGACGACATGTTCACTAAAAACGAAGACTTTATAAACCAGAATGCGCAGAAAAAAGCAATACAGGTGTCGCTGCCATCGACTGCTTTTGCAGTTGAACTGCAGTGAATTCAGCGCAGTATTTTTTGGAATTGAATCCTTGAGGTTCAAGTCAAAAACTCTGTTGGAAAAAAAGTTTTCTGAAAGCCCAATTTTTCTGCAATAAATAGGCATTTTTAGATTGCACAAGCATGTACGTAGTCATAAAAAGTGACAGAATCGAGTTTACCTAGATAAACAATTATACAGAGTTGTCTTTTGCACTGTGGACTTGATCTGTATCATTGTTTAATGCGAAAATTACGAAATAATCAAAGAAAAATGCCATTACGTTCTCATTATGGTAGCTAGTGTCGCCACATTCAAAACGCAGTATCAAAAAACTATTACTCTACTAAAATTTGAGAAATAGGCATGTCAAGAATCTGTGACAATGTGCACTAGGTTCAATTTGTGCAGATAGTCACAACGTTGTGCAAGATGAACTCGAAGGTCTCGAACCAATCGGAACGTCCAGGGAGAGTGGCAAATTTTGTCCACCAAATGTCTTCGCATTCTTCCCAAACAGCTTGCATGAAATTCAGAGACGAGGAGTTGTTGAACCCTACCTGGAAGCCACACATTTGCGCCTCCTTTTTCTTCGCACAACTTCCTCATAGTGACGCCAACGATTTACCGAAAAGCGCTGGCTACTGAGAACGTGCTGACATAAAAGAATTTGCACAAGCTCTGTGTGGAAAAATAGAGAATGCTGCATGAGTACACAGCGTTCAAACAGTGTATTGCTAATTAACGATACTGAATGTTAAAGAAATCTAAGATAAATGCGCAGAAAATCGACAGAATTGTGCTATGCCTCTAGGGGCATTTTGTGTAAGGTCAAGATGCGTTCATAGCAATGATTTCTCGCAAGCGTCTTTTAATGAGAGTTCACTCACAAGGCCAGAGACGGTAATGTTCTCGCTGGTGCTGAGCGGGAGCAGGTCGGTACCAATGTAGCCTTCGACGGCCTCGACAATCTGCGCCGGGTCGCATGACACGTCAGGCTGCGGGGTCTCCCACCACCGCTCGGCGTACATGGCTACGATGATCCACTGGTACTTGCGGCCGTACATGCCCATCTTGAAGGCCTGCATGCACGGGCACAGTGCGGGAAACGCCGTTTAAAATTACTCGGTGGCAGTGAAAGAAAGAAAGAAAACAAAAAGACCAAAGAAGGTCGAAAAAAACAAGAAGAGAACATGAAGGAGAAAAAGAAGAACCGAAACCTATTAACATGGTAAGAAAGAAGAAACCATTCCTAAGAAAGAAAGAAACCGCAACCGGGTATGAACGAGAGATAGAAAGGAATAAAGGTGGAAGGGAGAAAGGGCCGTTAAACAAAAGTCATGCGTTGTCGCGCTTTCTATATGAAAATGCATATATACTCGAATCTTCTAGTGTTTTATTTTTATCTTTAGCATATTTGCACTACTGATGGCTTTCATTTAGGGCGGCATCGGGCCATCTTTTCTCGAAATTGTGCCATGTACACTGCACGGTAAGTGCGATCGAGAAAAAACAAATACCCACTCCCTACACTCGCTCCTTATCCATTCACTCATGCTCACTCATCACTCACACTCTCTTCTCACACACTGACCCACACACCCACTCACTCACAGTCAGTCTTTCTCACTCATCCTCTCTCTCTTACTTTGTCACTCACCCACCCATTCATGCACTCACACACCCACGCACACACTCACTAACCTGACAGAAGACCTTCCGGGCCCAGAACTCGTCGAAGTTACCCAAGATGATTCGCACATCTTTCTCCTGCGAAGGTTGCAAAGAAGCATAAGCGTCAAGCTTTGTGTGCAATGTGCCAACGTACCACATTCCGTTAGTCGTCAGACTAGCGACATTGACGTGCCGCCGAAAAGCCGGTGTCGACGGGACAGAAAAATTCTGACTGAACGAAAATGGGCTGTTTCAAGAGGCCCCCATAGATGGAGCCAGCCACACCTGCGGCTCATCGGTTCTTCAGCGACCTCAGCAACCGCGAGCAACGCGCCAAGCGCACGGGCCGTTGGCTACCGTCTTTCTTCTCACCCTCATGTAACTGCGGAAGAGAGAATGACTTACCTTGCAAGCGTCGCCTCTCAAGTTGCCACGCAGCAGAACCACCACAGTATTCCTAGTAATCGCAGATATGTAACCTACACAGGGATCGAACCCCTGACTCTCAGTTTGTGAGCCAGACACGCTAACGCCACACCACGGGGGCGCGTTCGTACAGATTGGCTAAAGCGGGGCTTTGTATGTATTTATAGTGGTCTTTCACAAAATGATTGTGAAAGAAGGAACAGTGTCCGTAAGACAAGAGGAACCGCTGTTGCGTCCTTTACGTTCTGCCCTTAAAGTCGGTGCTTAAGTGTCACCACAACTTTTTGCTCGTGCATCTCTGCTCTTGGTCGCGCCTAGCCAGGCCTAATGAGATGATAGTATGTTGATGTCCGCAGGAAATTAAAAGAACTCTTATGCCGAATCTTAACTCACACTCTGGGCTCACTGTTTTCGTGGCAACATTATTCAGAAGGCCTCCGGCCACAAAACAAAATAGAGACAGGAATTTTCTGTCAAGGTACGATTGACGTAGCTTCTTTCATCGTCCTCCAAAGAAAGCTGTCACGTGACAAGCTGCTGGCTCACATCTCTGCCCCAGTGTGCACGCAAAGGCTCATCGGGGAGACCATTTAAGCAAAAACCAGATTTTGTTCTTTAAGACGCGTCTCGGGACACTGAAGTGGCACTGTTGTCAGTTGGAAATTTTTTTTAAGTGTGAGTTATTTATTAATTTGTTTGTTCTTAGTGTTAAACCTCCATTAAAAGTAACAACAGGGATGTAAACAAATACCAATAAATTTCATTAACACTGAAAACAAAGTACAATCACGAAACAGAATTGGAAATTTCTACAGCAGTTCGGCAAAAACATATCGAGACCTAATTGAAACTTTTGCACGTCAATACTCTTCACACATCGATAGGCAGTTTATCCTGTATTTCCATAACATCAGGGAAAAAGGAATATTGGTACACACCAGTATATGTGTAACAAAAGGTTTTACTGCTCTACTGTGATTTTTTCGTGAACTACGTTTTAGAGGCAGCTTAACACAGTGCTCTTTAATTATTTTTAATGCCTTGCATTGTCTTAAAAAATGTTTCCATTGGTGCTTTTTTATCTTCTAATTATCAGAAGTTCTAGTCCACACTGCTGTAGCATCTCTGAGACCGATTTAGTGCGAGATACTTGGAATATGTAAAACGTGCTGAGATCCTCTGTATTCTTTCTATCTCCTTTTTTAAACCATTATGGTTGGGGCTCCATACAGCACTGGCACATTCCAGTTATGGTTTGAGGCCGGTAAAAAATCTACGGTGAGTAAACGCTACCTTGGCGCAAACGCTTCAGTCAGCTGTTTTTCAAGGCGATCAACAACTTCTCTATTGAAACCTTGTTCCTTCAGGCAATAACTTAAAAGTTAAGTAATTAGGCATAACTGTTCAATTAGCTTTGAAGAATGAAAAAATACTGCAGCCTAGGTCACGCGGCTCTAAGCAACCGTAAGTTCGTTTCACTGGCAAGGGCACTCCGAGTTTTTTTAAAAGCTTGGCTACATTTAGCTGCGACGCCTGATATTTATTGCTAGAAGTTTGTGGGCAAGAAAAGATCTGGCTTTCATCTCACTGGGTGCGACCTCGATATCGCCGAGTTCGCAATCGGCAGCACTCAGCGTTCGTGGTATTGTAGTACTGTGACCACTTTCTTTTTTTTTTGCCCTAGACAGCAGGCACGGAATCGCCTCGTATTCTCGACACGCCTTTTGCCTTGCCACTTGTCTGCACACATCCGCCCCATTCTTTCCGGAGTTCCAAATCCCGCGCACTCGGAGAAAAAAAAGCCCACTTCACTCGCGCTGGTGAGGCGGTTTTTCAATGCACGCGTTGTCCTCGTCGAGAGGCGGGCCATCTTTGAGAGCGAGTTGTAGCGGCAGCGACAACGTTCTTCAGCCGGCGCTGTTCTCGGTAGTGCCTTCTATATATTAGTTTTCGATTTCGAGTCGCAGGTTTTGACTTCCACTCACGTCCACATCGAAAAAGGACAGAAGATCTTCCGTGGTTGTGTGTAGCTATAGTGCGACGCATGAAAGGGAGACACGGGATGTTTTCGCAAGTAACCCATAAAGGGTGGTGCGCCTTCTAGCGTCCTCCTTTCAGTTGCAGGCGGAATGTGGCTGCACTCCAGCCATTTCTGCTCTGTTTATTCGAAGACAATCGCGGCTCGGTAGAGTGTTGTGAGGGCGTTAAGACACGGTAATCGACGTAAATGATTGCGTGTGTCCAAATTTGCTATGCTCGAAGAGCGAGAACTGGGCCTAGTTCGTTTTTCATTATGGAGTGGCTTTGTGCTGTTTCTTCCCTGCTTTTTCCGAGAAAAATTTAGCGCGCTGATGCCCTCACATTCATCATGCAGGTGTCATTAAACACAGTCGATAGTTTCTCAGCATGTTTTGGCTTTCGGTTTGTCGAGCACTGTAGGATGTTAGCGGACGCCCAGTTAAAGGTCGTTACTTCTAGCTTCCAGCGGCACTTTGACCTGGCCATACAATTACCCTGCCACTTTATTGCTCTCGATTTCAGTAAAATCCGTGTCCTTTAATGGCATTTTGAAACAAACTCCTTCCTTCTATCGAATAGACCTTGTGGTGAGCTGTTTTTGGTGATACCTCTATGGAACTCTGTGCATTGAAACACTCGCGCACAACTCAGAAAGCTTATTAGAAGCCAAAAACACGAGGTTATTTTCATTCTCCGCATAACCTTCTCCAAGTTGTGAGAAGCCTCACGTAGATAAGCGAGGGCATCAGTACTCATCACGTATTGCTCCTGGCATCATTATTGACTCGTTAAGGGGGCGCTCGGCAACAGGAACGGTGATCGAAAAAGAAAGACTTGGGCTAGTGTACCGCTGACTCATCCTCCTTTTTAAGCGTTTCCTTCCTAATGTGAACTGCTTAACCGTGTGCGAACTTTCCGAGCGCTCCGTTCCTTCGATGCTGGTCTCACTCACCTTGAGCTTCTCCAGTTCGTGCTCGATGTCGTCTCCCTCTCCGATGCCCTGCACCTCGTCGATCTGGATGTCGGCCGTGTCCAGCACTGTCAGCAGGCGGCTATGCGGCTGCGTACGAGAACGAAGCACGACACAGAATTAGCCAGGGTAACGGGCAGTTAGTTACCCAACACGCCGCAAGATGGCGGCAAAGGAGTTTCGGCGCTATTCAATAGTATCTTTGGGGCATACTGGGCACACTGGGCACACTGGATGTGGAAGATGGAGTAATTAATCTTTTAATATATATATATATATATATATATATATATATATATATATATATATATATATATATATATATATATATATATATATATATATATATATATATATATATATATATATATATATATATATATATATATATACAGAGAGAGAGAGAGAGAGAGAGAGAAAGGTAACAGAGTGCTTATAAAATGGGAAAAAAATGTATCGGAGCCTGTAGAGGTACAGCAGGGGCTTAGGCAAGGATGTCCTCTGTCTCCTTTGTTGTTCATGTAGTACCTGCAAGGGTTGGAGACCAAGTTAGAGAGGAGCGGACTAGGCTTCAACCTTTCTTTTTTCAAGCAAGGAGAATGAATTAAACAGTCATTACCGGGTCTAATATACGCCGATGATATAGTGCTAATGGCTGACAACAGAACACCTGCAGAAGTTGTTAGACATATGCAGTACAGAGGGAGATAGATTAGGCTTCAAGTATAGTAAGGAAAAATCTGCAGTCATGATATTTAATGATGACGGCGGCGAGCATAGAATACAGCAGTTCACGCTAGAAGTAGTGGATGAGTACAAGTATGTTGGGGTGTGGATAAATAACGGTGCTGAGTATATGACAGAGCATGAAAAATATGCAATGAATAAAGCTAATAGGAATGCACCTGTCATGAAAAATAGGGCACTGTGGAATTACAATAGGTATGAAGTGGTGAGAGGGATCTGGAAAGGGGTGATGATTTCTAGCCTGACTTTCGGTAATGCGGTTCTGTGCATTACACCGGATGTTCAAGCAAGGTTAGAAATTAAACAACGTGGCGTAGGGAGGCCAGCTTTGGAAGCACATGGCAATACAGCAAATGAGGGGCTCCAGGGGGATATGGGATGGGCGTCGTTCGAGAGTAGAGAAGCTACCAGTAAGATAGCATTTGAGGAGCGATTGAGAAAAATGGGGGAAAAGCTGGGGGCTAGAAAAGTTTTCAGATACCTGTATATAAGGAATGTTGACACGAAATGGAGAAAGCGAACTAGAAAATTGACAAGCAAATATCTGGACAGCAGTAGGGGGGCAAATCAGCTATTATCGTTTAAGAAAAAGGTTAAAGAAACAGAGAGAGCTCTGTGCGAAACAGGGATGCTAACGAAATCATCACAAGGAACATACAGGATTTTTAAGCACGAAATAGCCAAAGAAAATATCTATGATAATTGTAGGGGAAGCTCTTTGTTGTTTGAGGCCAGGAAGGGAGTTTTGCGGACAAAGACATATAGAGTCAGGTACCACGAGATAGACACGTTGTGCGTTGCGTGCGGAGAGGAGGAGGAAACGGCTGAACACTTGATACTTTTCTTTAAAGGATTTCATCCTACAGTGGAACGCAGCGGGGCTGATTTAACCAAGGCATTGGCGTTTAAGGACAGTGAAGGGAAAGCAAATTTTAAGCGGGTAGAAGTAACCAAGCAAAGGTTATCTGATTGGTGGCTAAAATCAAGAAAAGAGTAAAATTTCATAAGTCATGGCTAGGTGGTTTGAGCCACCGCCCGATATAATGAGTTCAACCGTAATCGTCCGTCCGTCCACCCGCCCACCCACCCACCCGCCCACCCACCAACCCGCCTAACCACCAATTTCTGAGACGAGGAGGTAGTGGAATTTCCACATTTCCTTCCGACTTGCTCATCAAAAACCATCGTCGATTATTGCATGGGAGGGTCCCGCAAAGGCCAAAACTTCTCAGCACATGAAAAAAAAACACAGGGTAATTACGACTGTGTAACGGAAGATTCAGCGACTGCTCTTTTCGATGGGGAATATAGTACTGTGTGATGTCACTATGCAGGTATTTTTGATGTCACTTCTTTCGGACCACTCAACGTGCTGCGTTGCTGTTAAATGTTGTGTGGACGTCATGCGTTACGTCCCTGTACGATGATCATACAGTAATCGTTGACTAGAATTGTGTAGAAAAGGCGGAGAAAAAATTACGCAACACATAACTTAGGGCGTACGGGAGGACCTTTCGGATATAGTGGCAAATTTATGCACCACGAAGAGGATTGAATCATTGGAGCCCTAACCGCTGCGTCGCGTTCGCAGGCACGCACGCACAACAGCCTCGCGAATTAAAGTAATCCACCGATTTCCAGCTAGCATTACAAAATTCTGTGACGCGGAGTAGCAACCAAAAATATAACCCAGAAAGTCAAAGTGCGCAAGGCTTGTTTGTATGGCGCAAGCCTAACAAGGCAGCTGACCTTTCACTTCGCGCTTCCTTCATAAATCCCGCCGGTTTTTGCCGTCTTCAAAGTGGATTACTGACGAACGAAGGGTGGGAAAGAAAAAGACACGTGGGAGAAACAACGAAAACAAAACGTGAGAGACGCTGTGGAAGGTCGGGGGTCGAAACGGGAGAGGGGGCAGAGGGGTGCTCCAGGATAAGCCCGTGCCTTTTGCGCCACACGCTACTTTCAGTTCCTCGGCGCATAGATTAGGAAATCGAATCAATCATGCGAAAAACTCTTGAGAAAAACCGTGAAAACGTTTCGAATCTAGGAATAAATGCTTTACTTCTCAAGAGAAGGAAAACCGTTGGCTCAGCACTTTCCGCCACTCATATCTAATTCAAAGGCGTGCTTTGCTTAAGTTCAGAGGTAAGCTTATTATCTAGATTAGAAAAATAATAAAATAAATCCTCACTTCCTCTCGAGGCCACCGTAAGAGGTCGCCCATAATAGAGGAGCTGTGGCGAAAATGTTGCGCCCTCACTGCTATCATGCGGATTCTACTGTTCACTGCTTTATACTAGCACATCGAAAGTGGCTGTGTATATTTATTCCAGCGGGATCTAAGAAAGTTTAACATTTATGACCTAAATGGGACATCCCCAAGACGTCACCGCTCGGGACATAAAGCGGCCTCCGGACAAGAAACTTGGTGAATTTTACGATCACCTGTATTTTACGTAGCCTTAATGCGTGGTGCAACGAACCGCTGACTTTCTTGTAGTGATATGGAACGTGTTTCTGGTCACATTTTACTAATCAAGGCTGGGATGATGGGGATATGAAATGCGTAACCTGAAAGCAGTATTTGAGAAAACGAACAAAATGAGATATGGCTAAAGGTGTATATCGGCACCCACAGCGAGGACAGACCCACATTTTCCGATGAACAGGAGCCTTAAATCTATCGTTTTAAATATTGACAGCACACCTAATTTCATTGTATTACAATGCGACAGCAATAGCAGCTGTTGATGCCTCTACCGGAAGTGGCGCCACTTCTGATTTCGTGACGTAACTTCCCTCCAGCCACTGCGCGAATTTTATTGCCAACAACACGTGTTTTGTTTCTATAAGGCTTTTAACGTTGTCGCATCATTAACAGCTCTAACAGTAATAAGCAAAAAATCCGGACGCCTATAAACCGCCGGGCGGGTAGAATGCAGGGCGATCATTTCCCGAAGGGAAGCCAAGATACGAAAACGAAGGCAGTGATTAGGCTTAGATTAGTAGCGCAGCGCCACTCAGGCGAATTGCAGGTGTTAGAGTTATAGCAAGCGCGGTCCGCGATCCACTTTTGTGGTCTTCCTCCACGGGGCACCAATGCGTACGACCTGACTGGTCCGGACGCGGCAGGCCCGCTCGCAGCTGGCGGGCAGGTGGCGCCATCTGGCGCCCTCGAAGCTGTCTGCGCATGCGCAATGGAGCTCCGCAGAAGCGGATCAAGGTAGCGGCACACGAGTCGTGCTATGGTGTAACTCTCTACGAGATGCATTTAGCATAGCGCGTGCCGCTACCGCTTACCGAGTACCGGGAGCCGCCAATGCGCATGTGCAAAATGACCTGAAGGCGCCACAAGGCGCCGCGTTCCCGTCAACAGCGCGCGCAACGTGCGCATCGGGACCAATCAGGGCGTGCGTAGCGGCGGGCCGCTGTTAGCAGTTGTGGTACGCGCTATGCTATAAGTATCTAGTAAACGTGAGGGAAGGTGTTTTGTTGGTTCAGTGTGCCATGGCGACAGGGAACTCGTGAGTGGCCACGGTGCTGAAGTTTCGCTTTATGAAGTGTGTTTTCGAATAAACAGCCAAGAATATATGTCAGTAAGGTTAAAAAACAATATCGGAATAGAATAGACTTCCTGAGAAAGCGACTAGTTATTTCTCGAAAGGACGGAGAACAGTGCTATTTTAGTAGAAAAAAGATAAATGAAGTGGAAGAGGGCGGGCCGCCGCTGTGAAACTGATATACAAAGAAAGAAGATCAGAAAAAGAGGGGCCGGTTTTCAAATTTAGTGAGCCATTGTTATACATTAGCATGGTTTCGTTCAAGACGTCGACCGGTGTATAGCGAGACACGAGGGCAGCAGGAAAATAGCAACTTTCGATGCGCTTCTTGTCGAACAATACAATGAATAATGCATGAGAAAGTTGTCGGTAAGAATAGACGAAAGGCAGATAAATATCAATAAAATGCATACCCGAGATAAACTGCGACAAAAGCCTATCTGTAATAACTTGATGCACTTCTTTTTTTCTGCCTTGCAGGTTTTAAGATTTAGATGATTTTTGAGGTGGTGCAATGACATGGCTAGGCTGGCGGTGCAGCATGCAGATATCATTGCAGTTGTTCTCATCTAGCTGTTCGGGCTTTTCCTGGTGCGATCTGCGTAAAATAATTGTTTAAGAGAAATTAAATCTATGATAATGTTGGCTTTAATATGGCTGCAGGGCACTTGTGGCTAAAGAGCGCCATGTCACAAGGTATTTTGCGCCAACGCAAGTCTGGGTAATAGGCACATTTTCCAAGACTTTCCCGCTAAACAAGCCGAGTGCCAGACCAGAAGAAAGCCTGTACTCATGTTGGAAATGTATTCTACTCTTGCCAGCTTTTCAGGAGCACGAAGATTTAGACGTGAAGAGGAGGAATGTAAAGCTTTTTGTAATTGGTGGCAATTTACACGGCATTAAGTGTCATGCCAGCCGTTTTCCAAACAATGTTGCCACTGGCTAAGTTCAGACAGTTGAATATCGCGCCTGGCACAACTGTAGTCGGTACAACTCAAGAACGAAGCGAATTTTTCTCGTCAAAAGACCCCCTTCCAGCCAATGGCGCGGCTGATTCTCATGACCCTGCTAGCGTTACAATGTAGGACAAGCACCGTGAGGTTTTCCCTCTCTTGTTCACTTTGTGATTATCAAGAACCATCTGAAGAAACTCTCTCTACCACTGAATGTAGGGAGGGGGTATCCCTTGGGTATCCCCGATCATGGAGGGAGGGGACTATCCCTTTCTTCTTGCACTCCCTGCGCTGTCACGCTGGCAGGCTCACGAGAATCAGCCGACACAATTAGATGGAAATGGGGGGGGGGGGTCCTTTGAAGGAGAAAAGCCACTTCGTTCTTGGGTTGCATCCGACTATAGTACATGAGCTAATATGCTTCTAAAAAAAAGATAAAATGAAAACAATCACCCTTAATTCAAGAGTTGCGTGGACCAACGTTTATCTGTAGTTACAGATGTTTCTTAACAAAACAACAACTAATAAATATATTAGTGTGGGCAAAGAAAAAAAGAAAAATAATATTGCCCAGCCCGTAACTAATACACTACGAATGATTTTAAACTCTTTCGAAGAGTGGTTTGGGTGCTTTATTTGTCGCGTGGAGTCCCCGCTATGGAATGCAAGGTGGCTTAAAGTCGATGAATGTAGAAAGCAGAATGATAGTCCGCCAGACTTCTCCGAATACTTGCTAAAGAGACTTCACAGCACTAAAACCTGTGGTTTTGCCTAGACTAAACGAATACTATTAGTTGAAAATGGTTAGAAAAGGATGTAGGAGGGGAGGGCTGGACTTGAAAAGTTTAAACGGTGACGTAACGGGCTTAGTGGCGTGCCTCTCCTGTAACGTCTAGCCAAGAGAAGTTTGGCTGTAACTTGGCTGCTTAGGCCTGCAAGCATTGCGTGTATCATTTTACATGAAAACAATGAAGTGCTGACTGCAGTCATAAGTTAGTCAAGACTTTACTGCGTGACAGAGCACCAGGACTAGCATCTGAATTTAAACGTTGAGATGTTCAACTTTACTTCGATATGCGACGCTAGGAAGGCATCCCTTTACTTCAAGAATCATTTCCTGCAATTTAAAACTTAATGAGTCGGCCTCTTGATGCTGCGGGGCAGTGTAAGCGTGAAAAAACGCAACTAGACAGTTTCATATGGAACTATGATGCAAGAAGTCATTCGTCGATGGAGAATGTAAACTGGGGCACTTGATAGCAGCTTCCATGTCACGCAGGTCTCTACGTAGAAGTGTGAGAGAGAGCAACCTGTACTTCTTCTCCGCAAGTCATTTTTTGTATTTGTGTTTTTGCGTTAGGGTTATGCTGTTCGCGTTTCATCTGACGCTGGCAGTACGGATGACCACTCTTGTGCACGTAACCAACAGTATCTTGCAGTCACACTTCCACGCAAGTCGGCCTACTGTGATCCAGTGAAAACAAATATAACGAGAGGCCTTAACGAGAAAACTGAAGACTGCAAGTTGAAGAAACAAAAAAATAGGAAAACAATAGTAGCACTGATCTAAGCTTTACGATGTTCAAATTCCCACGCTTCGGTGTTAACGTTACGGTGTAATCAGTTAATTCCAACAGGAGCAGCTCGCTGATCACTCCGCCGACAAAAGGCAGTTCAGGGTGCGGGGAACCGCTTTATATTGCATTTCCTCAGTGACGTCTCTCTTAATCAGGCTGTGGGTATAACCGTTACAGCAGACTTTTTTTCCTTCGGCGACTGCATAGCTTGCGTGAGTGTTTGCGCCTGTTTCTAATCATCTCCTCTATGGTTCTTCCCACGCGGAACGACAAACCAGAGCGCTTCTGTCGTCCTGACGTTCCTAGCTTCTATGGTACTTTTACTTCCATTTATGCCGCCAGCCGTTCGGAATTTGTGACAGCAATCAACGAGGATGAAAAAATAACAAAAGTTACCGTGGTGTAAGCTTCTTTTAAAACTGCGGCACTTAAAATGAAAAGTGAATAAAGAGCTTTTCCACACACACACACACAATAAAAAACCTGCTCATCTAATATCTCTCTAAGGAATAAAGAAAATTGAAATTCTAACAAAAAATGAATTGAAAAACCTTCAAATTTACTGCGATAATTATCAGCCGAGATCTCGGCACAAAAGCCAGAAGGGTCGAGAAAAATGTGCTATAAAGGCTTAAGCTAAAAGTTCAAGAGGGCAGAAAACTGAGCGAGTTGGCTAGGACTCATTAAATGGGCCCGACGAGACGGAGATGAAACACTAAAAAAAGAGTGAATGTTCGTGAAGGTTATAAGGCTGTATGCAATAACAAAAATTTCATGTTAATTCCGAAATAGAAATATTCCAATATTGCAGGTAACCTTTACTGAGCCGTCAGGAGCGAGCACGATGAAGACTGCGAAAGGAATTTTACATCTTGGCACGTGGAAATTAATCACGCAAACAGAAATACGAAGCGAAGAATTTCCCAAGAGAAAACTTCATATGTATATTGATGGCTAGAAACCTTTTTGCAGCAAGAAAATGAGTAAAATACGTCTAAGAAACAATTTTGTGAGGCATTCGTAGTAGACTGCTCGAAATTGAAACAGTGATGTTCACCTCCGTCATTTTCCTGGGGCAGTATTTTTGGGTGACGTAAAAAGCACGAGCTGCAAATATAGTTCCCCCTTGACATATTATATAGGCATTCTCGTTGTTTGATCGTGAACGTCTTAACCTGTGTAAAGGTCATGTCATTTAAAGAGAAGCAAACTTTCTTGATGGCCTAGACGTATAAAATTTGTGGAAAAAGCACGAGTGAAGTTAAGCAAAAAAAAAAGCTTCCTTTTATTAACAACGGCAACTTTACAAGCAAAGCAACGGCAAAATTATTTTTCACTAAACTTACCCGGGAACAATATTGCCAATTGTAACTATAAATAAGGCTTCCAGCCTGGCTCGCGTTAATGGCTTCGCCTTTTGTGAAAAGGTCTAAGTGATTGCAGTTTCCGGGAATACATCTGAAAAGAGCACTACAAGCCACTGTTAAATTAGAGGAGGCTTAAAATGTGAAGCAGCCGTTGATTCAGGCGATAGTGCGTTACAAAAATTGACAGTACCCGAGGCAGCTGCTTTTATTCCTGAATTTATTAAAACAGCTGGAAGAGCAGAACGCATTGGTCAGAAGATCAAGGACAGCGTCGGCTACAAAACAGACGCCAATTATATATATTTTTTGAAACAAGCTAAAAGATTAGAAAGAAGTTGCTATTATATTTTCGATCAATTTTCGCTCATATGTTGTTTATAATCAAAGAATTCGGCCATCGGCTCAGCATCTGAACTGCAATGATTCTTCTGACAATACACATTAATATAATAATAATAATAATAATTGGTTTTTTGGGGAAAGGAAATGGCGCAGTATCTGTCTCATATATCTTTGGACACCTGAACCGCGCCGTAAGGGAAGGGATAAAGGAGGGAGTGAAAGAGGAAAGGAAGAATAGGTGCCGTAGTGGAGGGCTCCGGAATAATTTCGACCACCTGGGGATCTTTAACGTGCACTGACATCGCACAGCACACGGGCGCCTTAGCGTTTTTCCTCCATAAAAACGCAGCCGCCGCGGTCGGGTTCGAACCCGGGAACTCCGGATCAGTAGTCGAGCGCCCTAACCACTGAGCCACCGCGGCGGGGCAACACATTATCCGTCCAAGCGTATTTTTTACCAAGAGCACTGTTTGTCCTATAGAAGACGGAACAGCAGAAGATGAGCAGAAAGGGGATCAGAACCGGTTTAAGAAAACAAGAGTTGCGCGCGAGGAAGTTATCTAGAAATTCTGCTTGGTTTTGATCTGCCGGCGAAGCGGATAACAGCGAGGCGCTGCTGCTGCAAATGAGTATGATGACAGTCCCTGGAGGTGTCTTCGCTGAGAGGGAGGCGGCACGAAGGATTCGATGCGGATTTTTTCACCAGCGCGATAGCGGAGAAGAAAAACTGCGTTTTATCCCATTATATACCAAATTACGAAAACACGTAGGCAGGAAAGGGGCGAACAAAAATCGCTGGCAGGAACTGGCTGGAAAAAAAATAGGTAAGCTTAAAAGGCAAAGGTGCAACTTGACAATGATGATAGCTTCAAACGTAACATCTGCGCAACATAGAAAAACGATAGAATAACATGAAAAAAATGTAAAGGACGAGTCGAGCATAACGTACCTGCTATCTAAAAGCGGAGCGCCTCGGGAACATAAAGACCATATGCACCAAGTAGCGAGGGACGGGCCAGTGCGCGATAGAAGACGGAGCGCAGGATCCGGCCGACCAGAGGAACAAACGTGAAACGTCAAACAAGTCGCGCGAAAAGTGCACGAAAAAATAAACAAACGAAAACGCGAAATAAACGCTGAAAGCGGCAAAAGGGCGATGAGATAGGAAGCAACAGTACTCTCGAGAAAACGGCGCGCAACATTCCCGCTTGCCTCGGCAGAATTGAGGAACTTAGCAGGAGGGGACGCGCGAGTCGGTACGAGAGCAAGCGAACGAACGAGCGAGCGAGCGAGCCGCCATCTCCGAGTGGCTCCCTATATACTTTGGCAGCAATCGTCCAAACGAGCCTCTTTTCGCGATGATGCTAGGAGCAGAAATAAAAAAATATAAAGTAGGGTAAAGAGAGCTGATAAACAGAAAAAAAACAGTGCATTACTGCTGATGATAAACTTGGCATTGCCCAATGGATGCTCGCGAGCGGAATGTAGAGAAACCAAGTGGCTCGAGGATAAAAAGAAGAAAAATAGTGAGAAAGGCGGGATGAGCATGTTCTCGAATGCGATGTTACGGAGCAAATCTGAACGAGATAAAATTTGCGAAGACGGAGAACGATGTTGCTTCCACCTTATGATTACTTGATGTATCGGGCCACGGCATTTTGCGAATTTGAAGTGATGGATGGCAGCTTAGAATAAAACTTGAAGAACGGGATGTAAAATGCGAAGGGGCGAAACAGAAGCGTCTTTCGGTGAAAGAATAATATAACCGTCAGTGCAAGTAGCGATATATCCAACGTTATTTTCGGTACATGAACTTGCACCGTGTGTCGGAGACGATCAGCATGGCATCGGCTTATATCGCCGAAAGAAAGCATTGGGCTTTTTAATACCGGTGACCTCAATAATTTTCACGCGGTAAATTCTGGCTGTGTGACCCCTCCGTTCTTCGCTCCCCCCCACCTACCTCCCCCCCCCCCCCACACACACACATATTCATGCTTTTATTTCCCTATTCATAATGAAGACAAGTTTCGCAGCATGAATAAAACGCACACAGAAGACAAGAAAAGAAGAGGACAGGACTGTCTTGTTTGTTCCTTGTCTTCTGTGTGCGTTTTATTCATGCTGCGAAACTTGTCTCCATTATGAATAGCAACCAACTAGCCCAAACCACCGTGTTACTTTTACTTCCCCTGGGACGCCTAAAGAGATGGAGGCCAGATTTATTTTCCTAGCACGTTGGGTAGATAGAATTAAAAAGATTTTCTCTATTCTTGTTGTTTTAAAACACGCACCACCCTAGACGAAAATCGCAGCTGGAAATTGCAGATTCCTGAGCTACCATTCATTTACTCTTTCAATACTTTTACACGCGTTTCATCTCAGCAGTCTTCGAAAAAAAAAACTAATTTTATCCAAATTCATGTTTCACTCACATTGCTAAAGTAAA
Source organism: Amblyomma americanum (assembly GCF_052857255.1). NCBI lineage: Eukaryota > Metazoa > Arthropoda > Arachnida > Ixodida > Ixodidae > Amblyomma > Amblyomma americanum. The sequence goes on along the minus strand of NC_135507.1, from coordinate 3,933,705 downwards.
GGCCGAGATTTGGGCGACTGACGATCAAGCTACATTTAACTGTGTTGCTTACATATTTAAATATATAAGCGAGAGAAGATGTCGCTATCATATTTAAACGTGGAAAGATAAATTCCATGGGGCGCTGAAAAAGCTTCTCAGGTTAAACGCTCAGACGTACTGCTGCGGATTCTTATTAGCTTTTCTGGCATTCAAGAATAGTTCAAGTGGGCATTAAATATATTATCATCTATTATTTTATTTAATTATTTACAAACACTACTATAGCCCGCAAGATACATCGCAGGCTGGGTTACAAATTGTAATACAAATGGGAACAAGCTGTTAGAGCGTAACTTGCAGCAAACTCTTCAGGAGGCAAACTATTTAAAGAACCGTCAGTGTTGTTCCAGATTTCAGTGAACGCGAGAAAAAAAGAAAACTTAAAGCAATCTAAAAAAATGCGGGAAGGGAAAAAAGCTGAATGGGTTTGTGAATAGTGTTCTACGCGAGAACTGAGCGATGAATGTGATAGAGGCTGAAATGCCGGACGATTGTTTTGATAAACGATTTGTGTACTTTTGCTCGAATCTGACGAGAACGTAAAGCACGTTCAAATTTTCCTACTTCTCCTTTTGATACAGAGCAAGGGAATAACAACTTGTTCAGAAATATCCAAACCTAGAAAAGAGTAAAACAAGCATGGAAACAACCCATGGGGCAGAGAAAACACGAAACCCCTCAGGGATAAGCAGCTACACAACCACTTGTTACATTGGTGCCATAGAGAACTTCTTTCGGCGATGAAAAAACTCTAAATAAAGCTCGTGCGTTTTCCATTTTTTGCATGTCTATTTGTTATCAAATTTCAATCCACCTAGCGGCTGCAACATTTTCTGGACATCCAGGAACAGAGATTGGAACGGGAGAAGTAAACACCGATAACTGAAACTCGAAGCACTACTCCATTATGCGCCCGTCAACGCCAGGCCTCTCTCCTGAGGCCACGCGAGGATGCTTCCGATGTGTGCCGTCTGCGTGCTTTTGTGTTCCCTCGTCGTGTTTCTCCGTTTTGATGTTGCGATCAATCACTATGCTGATTTGGTTCATCCTCCGAAAGCACGCAAAGTTTCTGCCTGTAAAGCGTGCTTTGCCTGGTAGACAACTCTGTATTGCGAGAAAGCTTGCTTAATGTTTCTCTTCTTGGTCGTGCAAACCTAGAACGTCAGTTGGAGCTATATCGCCCGATCTGGCGGGGAATAGATAACTGCATAACTACCGAACTAAAGACTACAAAGAATGGAATCAATAAAGACATTATAGCGTCGGTGTATCCTACGTCAAGGAGGTAACTTGCAACCGGAGCTTGATCAGGGCTGGTTTATTCATCTTACACGTAAAAGCAACGAAAAAAAAAAACAAATACACAGGAGTGCACGGATTGCGTTAGCACTCGTCCTGTCCAATATTGCCATTGTCTATGTTTTTTATTTGCTTTCAAACCGGTTCCTTCTCTTCGTTAACCTCCCGCCTTTATTTTTCTTCTCATCCTCCTGGCTTTACGTTCGGGATTCCATGAACCGGCCAATCCTGAGGTGGCTTCGTTTCCTCCGCTTTCCTCTTGCTTCTGTTTTTCAAATTCGGCATTTTATGCAAGACACTTTCTACGACGCGGTTTAAACATTCCTAATAACTAGTTACGGGGCGTACCGCCATGGGAGTTCAAACAACAAGGCAGCGAATATTTTTCTCCGTTTTTCTGCACTAGTTCATTTCAAGTTGCACTGATAACCACGTCACATGTCGTTTGAATGCACGCCTAAAAATGCCGCAATATAATGAAAGCTAATATCAAATTTCCCGAAAAGCAGCGCTAGAAAGACGTGGACAAAGAGGAGACGACAAGGACGGGCGCTGCCTTTTCTGGAAAGTATGTACGAACACGCCCAACTCGCCGCATTAACTAATATTAACTTATAAACAAAAACTCGCAAGAACCTTGAAAAAAACCTAAACTCTCATTAGTATTTTACAGAAGTCCAGCATAGCTTTAGGTCAGGTTTTTCCTGTACTACTTGGTTGCTTGAGTTTAGTAATGATCTGTTTTCTTCCTTTGACCGTGGCTCCCAAATAGATTGCGTATTTCTAGATTTTAAGAGACCCTTTGATTGTGTACCTCATTTACTATTATTCCATAAGTCAAGTTGCCTTGGTCTGCACTCCACTGTCATCTATTGGCTTCATTCGTATCTTCAGGGCCGCATGCAGCGTGTTTTGATAAAAAGTTCGCGCTCAGATTACGTAAATGTTTCCTCAGGTGTACCGCAGGGGTCTGTTCTTAGACCCCTTTTTTTTCTGATTTATATCAATGATATTGTTTTGGATCTTACCTGCAAAGCTCGGCTATATGCTGACGACTGTGTCGTTTACCAGGTTGTGGAAAGTTCCTCTGGTGCGTTAAAACTGCAGCGAATCTTGGATTCCATCCAGTGCTGGTGCTCAAAATGGCAAATGTCTTTGAACGCTACAAAATGACAATTGATCTCTTTCATTCGAAAGCGTTCCCCTTTAAAAACAAGTTACTCATTACATAATGTTTCCTTGCAAAGAGTACTTGAATATAAGTATCTCGGTGTTTATTTTACATCTAACCTAACGTGGACGAGGCAAGTTGAGTATATTACATCCAAAGCCTGCAGAATGCTTAATTTATTAAAACGAAATTTCAATAAAGTGCCGTTTAATCTCAAGCAACTACTGTATTTCACTTGCATACGACCAATTCCTGAATATACCTGTCCTGTATGGGACCCCCAGTTAGCTTACTTATGTGACATGCTCGAGCGCGTCCAGAATAATGCTGCGAGATTTGTGTCCAATAATTACAGCTTCTAGACTAGTGTCACGTCTCTTAAAAACCAGTTTGCTTGGGGATCTTTAGCTAACCGTAGGAAACATTTGTGGTTGCAAATCATGCATCGCATCTATTTTGGAAAGCTGAGCATTGACAAAGACCTGTACCTGCTTCAAGCTCACTTTTTTTCTAAGCGACTTGATCATCAGTGGAAGATCCGAGAGATTAAATGTAGGACAGATATTTACAAAACCTCGTGCTTTCCACGGACGATCAATGTGTGAAACATGCTGGCAGCGGGCGTCTCTGAGTGCTGCACGGAAGGTCAATTCCGCGCATTCTTATCTGATGTGTGAAGTGGTGCGCAGTTCTCTTGCGCGTGTCTTTTCATTTCATTAGTGTCATTGTTTTTATGAAGCGCGGTTGCTCTCCTTCAGTGCATGAATTTTCCTCATCTTTTATTAGTTGTATTTCGTATTTTTTGTAGTTGTATTTGTATTGTATATTTCTATTCTCTGTACTTTCGGCCAAACGACCAGAAGTTATTTTGTCCCCCCCCCCCCCCCCCTGCAACAATGCCTTCGGGCACTGCAGGTATCTGTAATAAATAAATAAATAAAACACTAAATAAATAAATACATAGAACGCACGAGAGTCGGAGGTTGTGCAAAATGGACTGTGTTGTGATTAGCTAGAAGCGTCGAACTTCACGTTGTGAAATGAAACTATTGAGTAAAAAGTTTACTAATCCACACTTTGTCTTCCACATATACGTTTACAGTCTGCTACAATATCGATACGGAGTGCGTGCTGTTACAACAACACTGATTCTCGGATATGTTTTTGTTAGATGCGATGGACGCTGTGGACACAGAAATTGGAGTTTGACGAATTTTTTAGCAACAGGTTTAGTAACTTTTTGTACCTTAGGCCACAAATAAGATCATTTAATATATTATTTGCTGGAAATGAGGGCCCTGATGAGAAATCAACAAATGACGTTCAAAAAAGTTAGCTTCGTTCGTATTAAAGTGGCATATTATGCAGTGTTCTCTGACAGAGAAGTCGCATAGAGGAGCCTTGAAGTAACGTTATCAAATCGATAGAAGTGCGTAGTTAGACTCCTGGCGCAATATGGGCATCCTTGGTGAAGCATTAAGAAATACAGACGGAGAGCTCACGAGGTCTTTGACCCCCTGGTCATGTTTGGATCCTAAGAAACAACTTAGAAGATAGCTAACTTTTGTTTTGCAGAAGGCGTGGGTGACCGATTGAGGTTTGAATTACGCGAGGACGAAAAAATAAGCGCAACGAAACGAGCGCTATGGGGATAACGTAGCAGCTGCGAGCTGCAGCGCGCTTCAGCTCAGAGTGCTGCCGTCACGTATGTCTTAGCCCACGTGGCAAGCAGTTGTACTACGTTCCTAGGGGCGATGGCATCATGGCTGACCCTCAGCTCTTAGCTGTGTGAGACAAAACTGCGAGCAATAATTAAAGACAGAGTAATAAGTCCACGACTAAATGCGGTAGTTCAGGTATCGTGACAAGTGTACAGGGTCAGCAACCGGTAACCAAAGCACTTTATATAGCTACTTATATGCCAAATCTCATTTGGGATAACTACCCTGTGAACGCGAAGAGAGCAGGAGAGAGGATGACATTTACTAACCAGTGCGTATCGAGGGTTGGTCTGGTACAGCGTTCCAACGCGGGTCCATTTGTATTCCTTGAGCAGGGCGAGCCGGGCTGCGTTGAACACGGACTCGGACGGCACGACCCGGAAAAAGTTCGGGTAGTTCTCCAAAGTGTACATCGGGTGCGTGTCGGCGTACGTTAGCTGCGAGGGAAAGAGAAGAGAAAGTTAATGTCGAACTCTTAAACCTCTTAACGCAGTGCATTGCAGTGCTTAATCTCACTGCCGTGCCTTCACTTCTTGTATCCCCCCGTTGCGATCGTGCTCTACCCTGTGCTCACCGAGGGAGAAGCATCGAACGTGGAATGCTTATTATTGCAATTATAAAGCAAGTCTAATGTCGCTTTACTTATAAATTACGAAGCGTAAGAGTACCAGCAATACATGCTGTTTTTATTTTTCGCTGCGGCAAAAAAGGACTGAAATATTTTATATTCACAACCAAAAAAGTTTTGTTTCAGTAAAAAAAAAAAAACAGCTTGATCACGTCCCACCCTTATGAAATAAAAAAAAGAATACCTCTGTTAGAAGAAGCCCGTTAAATCTATTAAGAAAAGAAGTTAATTTTTTTTTCAGGAAAATCGGCTTATAGCAAACGAAGCAAAATCGACTCTTTGAAACAGAAAAGCTAGAGGGTTACAGCGCAATTGAGACGGCAAATAACGTTGACGCACACCTTGTTTTCAAAAACTTGCCCAAGAGGCTGCAAGCGACGCAAGCAAATAGGTTTAACAAGTAACGAAGCAATATAAAACGCCTCATGTAGAACTCGTAGGGAAGCATGCTGCGAACAAACATTTGCTCACACACAGAACGTACCAATCGCAATCACTTTTGAATAAAACACGACGATGGCATTAATGTGCCCGGCAGCTCGCCCTTTATTCCTAAGGATTTTCTGTTGGTGGCGAAAAACCATCGGGTGGAGATTATGACACTGAGCAGAGCTAGCCGTGCTTCGAGAGCGAACCCCTACACTGCGCAATCAAATCCGTTGAAAGCTTGCGCGGCGGGTTAGCAAAACAAGTTAAGAATGAAGTTAGCGTTTCCCGTTTGCTACGCATTTCGTTTTGAGTCACTGCGCAAATAGAAATGCGGCTCGTAATTTGTTACCGGGGGCTCGAGCAAAGTCATGACTAGCGTTTTATTCGCGAGGTCTGCTCGGACACAGACCACAGCGGCGCGCTTCCTGCTTAAGCGTACTACCTCACTGCGCAAACAAATGCCCGTTGGTTCTGAAACAGCGCTCGCATCGAAGAATGTCTTTTTCTCAATGTTAGAAAAGGCAGTGATACAGTGACTCTTTCGTTGCGGACAATATGTATTCTGGCATTTTTTTCTTGACCATAAATTGCGGACGTTATTGCGCGTGCTGTATTTCCGTCTGTATTAAGACGTATATCATGAAAATGATTTGTTACAGTCATTACCGCGCGTCACGTCGGTGAAGTGCTTCATTTCTGTCAGAAAGGGTACAGCACTGTCTTCTTACCGTTATTTATTACGAGCGCGAACGCATAGAACCAACAGCACCCCGGAAGAAATATACATGGCGTTGTATTGATATATTACCTCCAGTGGGCGCTGCATTACAGAAACAGCCACGAAAATCACACTAGCCTCAGCGAGGCGACGATTCGCCAGTTTCTATACGAACTGTGCGTCAAGAAAAATAAAACAAAGAAAACACAGGAAAGCTGTAGCCGACAAACTGACCCTCTATTCATTCCTGGCGAGCCAGCCCTCTGTTGATTGGGAGCGAGCAGCAATCCGGGTACGGCCGAGAGAAGAAGCTAACGCAGAGAGTCGAGCCGAGCCGGAAAAATACAAGACAAGATGAGACAAGATACGAGTATGTGGCGTGCGTCGATGCGAGAAAAGGAAGCCGCGCTGCTCGTCGATGTCGTCTGCGACAGCGGGCAGCCAGCGAGCATGGCTGGAGGCTCTGGTCAAGATTAATGGCTCCTCAGCTGCGATCAGCCATAATCCGTGTCGCGAGCGCATTCACTCTGATCGAAGGAGTTCCGGCCGCCCTTTTCACAAGCGTCGGTGTCGGCAGCAGCAGCCAGCGAGACTCTGGCGGCGCGGCTTGCGTTTCGGCAACGTCGCGATCGCATCAGTCAAGAACGGTCGTCGTCGCCCCGGCGGACGCGGTCGCTGCGCCACCTCGCGGCATCGACGATGACGACGACGATGAACACGGGCGTCAACATGGCGGCGTGCGATGGTGCTGCGCCTCACCGGAAGAGGACAAGAAGGAAAAAATGGGAGCGGAGGAGATGAAGGAGCTAAAATGGCCGTCGTCACATCTCTCCCTGCCATCCCAACACCGTGGCCCATTTCCCTCGCTCCATCCTCTTGGGACTGGACCTTATCAAGATGAATGGATCGGAAAGAGGCTCTAGTACCGGCGTGCTCTGCTTATAGTCGAACCGAGAAGCTATAGTGTCCGATCCTGCTGCGTTGCTTGCCTGAACAGCGTCGAGACAAGCAAGGACTGCTTTTGTTCGATTTCCTCTTTATGATTATTATATTTTTTTTTCATCTTCCACCCAGTAATGGTTACCGGTTGCAGTGGAGATTAATGTCGAGGTGGATAATGAATTAAACGCAGCAGTTCTCTGCGCTGTTGTGACATCCTTCTGACTAGAACAGTCTGCGCTCAAGTTAATACCGACCGCTTCTCCCTTCTTTACAGCTCTAGGAATTGCGCTTTCAGAGCTGAGGTACGATAAAATCATTTTTCTTGCGTTTATTAGGAGTTGTCAGGCGCACTGCGCAAACGCAAACGACCGTTTTAGCCTCTCTTTAACGCGCTTAATTTCTGTCACGTGAAAATGTTTCACGTGGAAATTAGGGGGCTGGGGAGAAAAAAAAAACACCCTATACTTCTTGCCCTTCCTGGGCCTGACAGAGAGATGTAGTCTTTGTAGCACTTGAAACCGTCCGACATGCTTCTGTGTGTAAACAGAAGGGATATTCGAGAGGCAGTCAATAGGGGGAGAGTTCATGAAGTAGAAAAAAAAGAAAGATATGTAAAAATATAAATATTAGATTTATTGCACTAGACCTCTACCTTCGTAAAACTTGGTGCTGGGCTAGTTGGTCAAACGTTTCTTTGAAACAGGACAGCGCTAAAAAAGACGAACACAAGGCGAGAGAACGACGACACGACACAGATGAGCGCTACTATCTGGTTGTATTTTCGCTCCAGGGTACGAATTTAGGGGTTGTCACATCACATCATGCGCGCAACCAGGGGGCGTCAACATTTTTTTTTATATCAAAAAGTAATGTATATCTTGAGTTTTTTGGAACAAGAACAAGGAATAAAAAAAACACCAGTAATGGACACAATGAATCAGTCAAAAGGATAAGGAAGAAAAAACAAACTGAACTAATAAAAACGTGCTCTGTTCTTTGTTAAACGCGTCCCAAGAAATGCCCGTTCCGCAGAGTATAACGTTATTGAAGCATCGCTTACACACTGTTCTCGCTTTTTTATTTACGTTCAAGGCCCCCAGCAAAACTCTGGATATTCTACTTGCGCTTCTACCTAGAACCGTAGCTTCCTTAAACCCTGGCACACATTTGCACTCTAAAACATGCGAAACTAGATTCGCAAGCTTGTCTTCTACCCTTAAGTTTTTTGCATGCTCCCTTAAGCGTTCGTTAAGGCAACGCCCCGTCTGCCCGATATAGCACCTTCCACAGGAAAGGGGGATCATATACACCACTCCTAGCGCACATCCGACATAGGCTACTTCATGTTGAGTTTTGCAACGGCGCTCATGTTCGCAGCCGATGCGTGGGCACAGCTTCGCCAGCTTATTTGGCGCCGAGAACATGAGTGGCACGTTGTGCCTGCTGGCCACTTTTTTGAGGTTATGCGACACCTTATGTACATAAGGCATCACCTCAGGCATCGTATTCGCCTTTTCCGTAACAACCATTTTTTGTGGGGACCAAACTTCTTTAGGAGGGTTTCAGCAATACCCATTAACATCGAGCAAGGGAAGCCTGCAGCCAAAAGGCGGTTGACCTGATTATTAAAGCTAGCATGCATTTGGTGTGTACACGACTTGCGTAGCGCAGATTACAGACAGAGCGAAGCAAAAGCTCTTTTTACAGTCTTTGAATGGGTTGAGTCATAGGGCAACAGCTCTTTTTTTAGCACGCGGGAAATAAGCCCAGCAGGTATGTCCTTTGCACAAACTCAGCTTCAGGTCTAAGAAACATATTTCGTTGTTCTTCGGAATTTCATGGGTAAAACCGGGCCTTTACCATGTTTTTCAAATGTTCTTGGAACCTGTTTGGCGGAGGCTGCGACTGTGGATTAATTTGTGGCGTTTAAAAGGATTAAAAATCGTCTACGTGTCTAAAAACCTTTAAAACAGGACCACCGATAAAAGCTTGATCCCAAAGGCGATCAATGCATGCTAAAAAAATGTGACACAAAACAGGCGCCACATATACAAACTCCATTAAGCTGCAGAAAAGGCTGCTTGTTAAAAGGGATAAAAGTGACTAAGATAAAATTCTAAAAGCTTTAAAAAATTGCTGCAATGCCATGAATTAAACTTCTTGCATTCGTGCCTGCAGAATATATTTTCCTTCTCAACAAGCTCTAAGATTCAATCCTCTTCTCACACGCCCTAGGACGCCTACAATCTAATACTATCCATGTCTCGGCTAGAAGCAACGACAGTAGCTACACAGCTCACACCAATCTCATTATCTCAGATGTTGGGCTGTCATTGGTCGGCAGTTTCGCACTTCATTTCGTTCTCGTTGGTCAAGGGGTCATCACGTGGCAGTAAATTAATGATGTCACCTAGTTTTCAGTCAGATCAGACATACTACTACTACGAATGCGACGTCTTCAAGCCAGGATCTTTATCCGATTTAGGCGACACTAAAGCACTTACTTCGTGTATGAGAAAGCAAACATTAGAAATGAGTGTCACGACGATAGCTTTCGAACAGAACAAGACGACGCCAGAAACTTCACCACCACCACCACCACCACCACCACCACCACCACCACCACCACCACCACCACCACCACCGCCACCACCACCACCACCACCACCACCATCATCATCATCATCATCATCATCATCATCATCATCATCATCATCATCATCATCATCATCATCACCACCACCACCACCACCACCACCATCATCATCATCATCATCATCAGCCTGACTGCGCTTACTGCAGGGCAAAGTCCTCTCCCATGTCTCTTCAATTAACCCTGTCATTTGCCACATGCGGCCACCGTACCTCCGAAAACTACTTAACGTCATCATGTGACCCCAAACAGCTCCCGCACATATATTGTCCCCGCAGCCGAATTCATAAAGATGAAAAATAATTGTGTCCTATATTGAATGTTGACAGAAAACATGTGTTAGCTGTTGGGCTTCAGAAACATTTCTTCGCCCGGTACATCTCTGATATAGTGATATGCTGATTAATGCATAGGTGTTTGTATGTGATGATTTGCTCGCATCCCCCTGCCGCATGTTCGCTGATGTTTTTATTTTGTGCATGTCCCTACTGCTGCGACGAGTCCTGTTTATTCAGTATTCAAAAAATAAGTACATAAAGAGGTGAATGATTTGATACGTATCCATTCTTCCATACCTTAGAAGATGAACAAGCAGTACAAAAAAGGGGTCCGGTGCTTGCAAAGGTAGCAAGAGTTTTCCAATACTGCAAGCTCACGTCGAAATGTTGCAGTGGCTATTAGGACTCAGTGCGCTCGCTCACCTGTACCCTTCCGACTGCCCCTCCTTCGTTTGTACATCTAACCAACGCGAAGCAGGGACGCCCTGTTAAGCAAGCTCGGAGACAGGGAGCGAAAAAAAATATCACTCTGTACACTCTCTGCTGCTGTACACCCATCGAGCTACATCGCTAATGTCTGCGATGCAAATTGAAAGCAGAAGAAAATAAAAAAAACATCGCTCCGAAACCGACCGTTAGCGCACCACCACGGAGCATCGCAATGGCCGCAAACAGTGTTTGTTTTATCGCTAAGCACGCCGCGGACGAGGGAAACGGGTGTTGTAGATGGTGGTGGGTGGGGGGGGGGGGGGGATGCCAGAAGGAAATTTATCGAAGCCCGTTTGCGCGCAGGCACTTCATCAAAACGGGCCGCCCATATTGCGACGCACGCGCGATGCATGTGTGCTTGTTTTCCTTCTCCCGCTGCTCTCTCGTCGGCGGGGCTTGCATCTTTAATGAGACGCCGCAGCTCCGAACCGCCGTCGCTCAGGGGAGCCATCAGCGATGCCCGGAGCGCGCCAGTCGGGAGGACCTTAATTACATCGCCCGCCTATCATCTCCGAGTGCGCGGCGGCGATGCCAGCAACATGGTTCAGGCGCATGCAGAAGGGGAGGAAGAGGAAAGAGGAGAGAGGCAGGAGAAGGCTAATGGCACCTCTCACCACATGCAATTCCTCGGTCCGGGCCCCAACGAAACACGACCAGCTTCCCATGAATGAGAAGAGAGAGAGGGGAGAATGGAGGAAACGACTTTTCGCCCCCCACCCAACCACAGTCAAAGTTTCTATACATAAGATGATAAAGGAAAAAAAAAGGGGGGGGAGGTCTTTTCGAGGAGGACTCCTCTGCCTTCGAGCCGTTCTTCGGCTGGAACACCATGAAACAAATCTCGCTTCGCGAGCACGAGGAGAGAGATCGCGAAAGGAAAGGATAGAGGGAAGGGAGAGGAAGAAGTGATCCCTCACCCTCCACACAACCACACGTCTAGCTGTTTATGAACTGAGCGTAGAAAGGGACAATAGAAAGGAGATAATAACCCCATCTTCCTTCCAGCAATTCTTCGGGCGAGGGGCCTCACTAAAAGCAAGCCCATTGCCTGGTGTACCATTCACGCATGCAGCGCGCTGATGTTTATGCTGCTCCTGATGCCGCGAATTGGGTGTGTGGCGGGGACAGACGGACGGCTGAGCATGATCAGAAAACACGCGAACGAACCTTCGCTGCCGCCGTTGTCCCCGCTGTTATTGTGCCAGCGCTATTACTGAGCGCAAAGTGATTACACGGCAGCTTGTAGTACGTACTGTGGAAAGACGAAGTCCTCTAGGCGCGCGGCACGCGGCTCTCGGGGCAGCAGATTATGGTCGGTGGCGTCGCGTCGCACTAGTCAGTCGCGCCGCTAACTAGGAGTGCCGTCTACACGCTCGACGTTACAACGCGAGCAAGTTCTTACTATGGAAAAAAAAAGGAAGGAAATGAATACACGCGGTTGTTAGCAGCGCTTTGTATTGTGTGTGCGCTTTGCTTGTATGGAGCTCGCGCTTTCGAAAATGTATGGATGATATACCGTCAAGTACCAGTAGTAGCTGTACCGTTGTACTGCTCGGCTGAAGGCTGTAACAACAGTGCGTCCGGCAATACACGCCTCATCACTCCTTTCCAAACGACACCGAGATCCGGAGGATATGCGTTGCCAAGCCGCCACGACCAACGTGGATACTTTCGGAGAGCGATTTTATTTGTTCGGACCATTTCATAGAGAGCGACACCGAGATCAGTTTAGAACTGCTGAGGATCGATATGCCCCTGCGCCTCAAACGTGACACTGTACTGTCTGCAGTCTGAATAAATTGCAAGCAAGAAGGTATCAGCGTTGCATTGAGACGAAGATACGGAAAGAGGAGCCTGTTAGTTCGTTTCTTTTTCGAAAAAAAAAAGAAACACCTCCGTTTCTGCGCCATAATGAACGCAGGAAACACTCGGACAGCAGTTTTCAGCGCACTGCACACAACTACCGCTCCGACAATTTGAGCTGTTTTCTATGTATATCCTTCGATATCCTGTGGCTAGTCGGCTTTGCTGAAAAGTGTAGGAAAAACCGGAAGGTCAACAAATCATACCTGCTTTGACAAGGCGTGATCTGTGCGCTTATTTTAGTGGCATAATTACTTGTGGGAACAGGAATAAAGAAGCAAAGCTTTGTGCAAAATACTTTTTTTTTTGCTATTTACTTCTTATTTCTCGACACAGGGCGTTTCTGAGAGACCATTCTTTTCGTTACGGAGGTCGTTGAGCAGCTGAAGCAAGACTATGTACCAAGCAATGGGAGAAGCAACGGTGTCTGCATTCATGTTGTAGTGTTTTTCTGCCGGCATTTACTAGAAAATAGAAGCAACTGCAGAATCTGTGGCTTTCTTGGCTATAGTTATGACTTACTCGTGCAGTTCGGGCATGTCATGATACAGGCAGTATAGCTGGAACAGTGGGTGCTTCGTTATGCACACGTAGTTGGACGTAGCGACGCTATGTACTTTTGTCTGCTCTCTGCAGCAGACATTTTTCTGCGGGCATGTGTCTGCGCCAATCATGGAACTTACACATGTAGATGGAATAGAAAATTATCCAGTGTCGTATGAAAGTGACACAGCAGCATCGCTGACGGCTGTGGCATTTTCCCTGAAGGTGCGGACAGGCCCCGCGGATCGGAAATTAATGTTCGTGATGCATCGAGGACGATAAAATACGTTGTCGTTTTTTTTTTATTTCTAGTAACGTTGGGGCGGCCGTAAAAACTATGCACCTCACCATCTCGATGATAACATATAGAGACTGCGGGGAAAGAAATAGAGGGTGAAGAAGGAAAAGAAACGACATTAACCAGAATGAGGTATGTGTGTGCTGTCCTGAAATGATCGAAAGGGAAGGGGATACACAAAGAGAAACTGGAAAAGAGCCGAGTTAAAATGATTAGTATGAACAGAGCAGCTCAGGGCTTGGCGTATGGAAAAGCCTATATCTCTAGGCGCGGTGCCCTCAAAAGTGAGAACAGTGCTTGGTAAAGGAAACTTTTTCTGCAATTTTTACTTTGACAAGAAACAATTACAATTTGCGTCGACTTCTTGCTCTAGTTTTTCTTTCTTCTGTATATTCAGCCTTACTATATGCACAGCAGGCTTTCTAACTTGTGAATAAGTGTGAACAAAAGCCATTCGAAGGCTAGTGAAATATGTGCCATCATCGGTGCAAACATTTTTCGCGAAAACTTTGCGACGCTATTATCTTGTCTGTGTATTTAAGTGCCAGCATGAGTTAAACGTCACGCCATACCCGCTGCTTAAAAAAGGCGGGGAATAATTGTCTATGAACAACATCCTTAGCATTATAAGTTTATTTCCGTTTTGTGTTGTCTCTAGCCTGCTCTGAGTGAAAGCGACGGCAGTGAGCCAAAGTGAGGGCAGAGAACTGTTGCTCCCGCTACACATATCGTTGTCTCCCTCTTCATCATTTTTGTGTCGACACGCACGCACACGCACACGCCCAAACACACACACACGGACACGCGCGCGGCACGATAAGGGTACGACACAGTGCGGCGCGGCACGGTGCGGATTTGCAGGGTTCAGCAAGATGCGTCAAGGTGCGGAAGGCATGGTTCGGCACAGTGCGGCAAGGCATGGTGCGGGACGGTACAGTACAGCATGACACGCACAGCACGTATGCACACACCGTATTCGGGAGACTGTGAAAGTTCGGCTGCCTACATTGTTTTGCATTTAACAGAAAGCAGGCTCTCCCGCTCTGTTTCCTTGTTTCGACTTGAAGCGTTGGTTCGATAACAAAAGTCAATCCTTATAGAAAGGAAACTATCGAAATAGAACACCTGCGAGTGGATTACACTGGTGTGCATCCTAACACGCTTCGCAAACTCACAGAGAAAATTTAGAGAAAGTTGGTTACAACGAACGAAAGAAAACAGAAGGGAAGCCATCTGCTCAATGGAAGCAATTTCAATCCGAGTTTCTAGCGCTCAGCACGGTGCGTAGGACAGCTCTCTTGATCGATGGGCTCTACCTCGGTTTCGCAACGCAACACTTGCAGCACGCGAGAAACCAGGCCTGCCGGCCGAGAGGCCTCGACAGTAACAAACCTTCCACTCAGTCAAGCTTTCCATCTAGCCCAACAAAATCCAACCCAATTCGCACAGACAAAATATGAAGGAGGAGTAAAAGAAGCTGAATTAAGAGTAAACGAAAAAGAGGAGTAAAAAGACAGATTAAGAGGAATGAAATAGGTACATGTAAAAGAAAGTAAAAGCAGCTGAAATAATTGCAAAACAAGGAGTAAAAAAGGCGGAATTAGAGTATTAAACCAAGCTCAAAAAATAGAAGTGCGAATGAATGAGATACCTGAGTTCAAAAAGGTGAGTAAAACAATGAAGTTAAAAGAGTAAAACAGGCTGATGCAAAACAAGAGTAACACAGAGTGGAGTAAAAATAGCAACTTAAAAAAAGAGAATAGAGGGAAGGCAAAAATCGCAGGGGAGAGTGCCGTACAGGATAATGAGTAAATCAACGGTTTCAAGTTTTTCGATCGTCTTAGGAGTGCAGTAAGGCACAGACGGCGCGTACCTTCCATCTGGTGCATTCGATGGAAGGCGATCCGCCGCCTAAAACTTCCCAGAAACGCAGCCCATTCGCTGCCCGTTCCAGCAGCCGACATTTCGAAACTGCGCGCGGCCGCTGGCATAGCGGTTCCGGAAATGGCTCCGAAATTCCTTGCCTCTACAGACAGCTTGAAGCAGCACTCGAGTAATGAGCGCGCCTCGCCAAGATCTGTAACAGTAGCCCGTTAACAACCTCTCCCCGTCGTCTCTCGGGCGCACACAGGAGCGCGCTCAGGTTAGTGGAAGTCAGTCACGGAGTTGCTGCGCTGCGAGCTCGTTACGAACAGCGTGTCCCGCGCGGCTTGTTGCGTTTCCGCTAGAGCTGAACTCGGACACTACTGGAACAAACTGGTCGCGCACTTTCAAACTAATTTATGTGTCCCTCGTGAACTCTCGGGTCCGCAGTTGTTGCACCCATACCCGACTGCATCTCTGAACGTCGTGCGACCAAAACTGACCTTTCCCTGCGCCTTCAGACCCAGAGCGCAAGGACATATTGCGCTCATAGTGTCTGCCGTCTTCCGAGACACTGCTGACTGACGGCGTTCTTTGACAGGCATGGGAAAGAAGAATTATAGTCGCTGATTCCAAAAGAAAAAAAAAACGCCCTGCGTTATTATGTGCGAAACACGATGCCTGGCTTTTCAACCTTGATTCATCACTGAAAACGCACGAAGAAATAATAAGAAAAGCTATAAGAGTGCACCGAAGAAGCACGAAATGACCAAAGTTTATTGTGGAAGAAACAGGAGCCGTCTTTATGTTTAGTCTAGGTAAGGTCAAAAAACGGTCGCGTAGTGGACCAAAATATATGATAGTTTTAAGCGAGATTTATTGCCTCAGGGCATCAATGGGCGAAGGTGCGATGAAAGATTTAGTAAGGATTAAATTAATGTAAACAGGTCAGCTGATTTCATGAAGTCCAGTAGTGAGCGATGGTATGGTCCCTGCGTCCAGGCAATATATGAAGCAGGGTTGCTCGGTGAAAGACCCGCTACCTTCAGGTGCTTGAGAGGCTTGAGAGCAGGGTAGTCTCACAGTAAGTGGTGAATGTCGGCTTCAATTTCCTCACGTTTACATATCGGATACCCAGGCAGATGAAAGAAATCTTGGTACCGAGGCCACTTCCGAATGACGGCAGGTGAGAGGGCAACCCCGACCCGGATCTTCCTAAGCGCTACCTCCTCTGCACAGGTAAGACTACGAGGAAGGGTTGCCGCACACGGAGGGATGAGAGCGCGTGTGCGGCGCCGGAGGAGTTCCTTTCTTGATGAAAGGAGGGTAAAGTTGTCCGGATGAAGGCGCCGAGGCAATGATGAGCCTGGAGTCACGAGGTGGGTCGCAAAATCAGCCTGGCTTTGAGAGGTCGGCAGATCCCGTGGGACCCACTCAATACGCACTGGCTGCGGGATGCGTGCCGCGAGCCTGTGGATGTCCTGACATAGTACTGGGCAGCGGCTAACACGTTGTAGCAAACCGCACTGCTTGAAAGGCGTCAGTGCGGATGACAAGGGCCGCACGGAGCATAGCTGTGGCGGGCATGGAGCAGAGTGCTTCTTGAACTGCAACGAGCTCAGCACAAAACGACGCAGGGGGATCCGTAAGTTGAAATCTGGAGGTTTGATTTATGGCAGGTCTGCACGGGCAGTAGATTGGTGTTGTTGGTTCAAAGGCTTGAATGCTTGCATCTACGTAGACAACAGTGGATCATTCAGGCAGGCAAGCATCTTGTTCTTCTAATTTCTGGCAAAGCAACGATGCCGAATTAGCAGATGTTGGTCGGCGATTATCTGTTGGCTTGTTGTCGCTAAGCTGTACGAACTTCCATGGGGGAAGAACTGGCGTTGGCAGCTGAAGATTGGAGGGTGACGTTGCATAAGTCCTCAGTTCGTGCGTGGATCGAGTGAAATAAACTGGCCTTAAGGCTGCGAGCATCACGGCGCTGCTGCTCGAGATCATCAATGGTATTGAGCTGCGCATTCTCTTGTAAAGCTATGACCGGTGTGATTCGTGGAAGGCACGTAATGGTCCTCATAGCCTCTCGGTTCACGGCTTCCAAGGCGATCTCATTGGGCTCTTGTAAGATGTCGAAACAGGGTGGCACGCCGTCAAGCCGAGCTGGCTGCTACGCGAGACCCTACTTCGGCGCAGGCATGTACGTGAATGCACTGTCTTACAGCTAAGGCACGCAAATATGAACGCGACCACTCACGATGGCAGTGGCATGCGTGGTGTGAACAACTATCTGCAAAATCCTCGAATGCCTCTCTCTGGCGAACGTTCCGTACAATGGAACACGGTCGCCGTTCTACTGACGCAGCAGCAACCGCATTCTTCGCGGCTAACTTGTCGCCAGATGATTTCGCGAAAGAAGCCGCGCGAAAGGTTTTTCCAAATTACAATGCCGTGCCTTCTTCAGCCGCTAGTTTAAGTATGGCAGGTATCTCAGGGCATGTATATCAAATGCCGTCTGACGACGCAGATGGAATTGCGTATCCATTCTCTATGCTTGAGTTGCTGGCTGCAATAGATGATGCGAAACAGAAAACAGCGCCCGGCCCGGAAAATTTTCAGTACGAGGTGTACAAGAACCTGAGTAGCGCTGCACTCCCTCAACTACTAGACATCATAAACAAAGTATGGCTGGATTGCGTCGTGCCCGAGAGCCGGAAATCCGCTGTCGTGATTCCTATCCCGAAACCAGGAAAGCCTCCGACGGACCTCGCCAACTTACGGCCTATCTCCTTACCTCCTACGCTGAGCAAGCTGGCGGAGAAAATGCTAGCCACACCCTTGTCGGGGTGGCTAGAGGAGCACAGTTTTTATCACCCCGCACAAATTGGCTTTCGTTCATATATTGGTACAGAGGACGGGTTGGCTGTCTTGCCATCTGCAGTTTTGTCATCTACCCGCAGCCCCAATGTGCGTACCGTTATAGTAATGGGTGTTGAAAAGGCATATGACAACATCAGTCATGCAGCCATTCTGAACTCCATTGACATGCTTCATCTCCCTCTGAGAGTGCGTAGTTTTGGCGAATCATTTTTGGAAGGCAGGAAATTTGGGATACGCCTCAGCGGCAAAGCGGTCGGATCATTTGTTCCTCTCTGCGGCGTGCCCCAGGGATTAGTATTCTCGCCGACGTTATTTAATATTGCTTTCATCCTGCTGCCTTGGCGCTTACGTGACATCCGTGACATCAAATTTCTGCAGTAAGCTGATGACATCACGGTGTGGTGCGCTCACCAACATCTGCATACTCAGGAGGCTGCACTTCAATCTGCCTTGGATGTTACCTCTAATTACGCATCATCCATCGGACTTCAACTTTCCGTGCACCAGCACCAGCGTACACCAGCGCTCGTGTCGTACGTTCCTCTCTTCGTCCTGTGTTCGCGCTCTTCCCTTTTCAGCAAAAATGGCACATTCGGGATCAATGCAATCTAGAGTTTCTAAGGTCTAAATTCCATCTCCAACTGTTAAAATATCTGCAGGTGTATGTATATATATATATATATATATATATATCCGCCTACAAAACCCTGAAATTTTGACTTTGGAGCGAAATGGGGCAGGACTTCAAGGCCGTCGCTTCCCAACGACCGCGTCCCCGATGGCTGACATTTTTTTTTTGTTTGAGAGCTGGGCCCCTTCCACACTATCTGGAATTAATCCCTACTGTGAAGCATTGTTGGAAAATCCGCATTCGTCTGCTTATCGAGGCGTGCACAACGACCTCCGAATGGCTGGCGCGCAAACTTTAAATGCGATTTTCTTTGTTTGGTGTTTTTTGCAAACATGAGTGGTCTTACGAAAGTTTTTATTATGCTTTTATGACGAAATTTCAGTTAATTTCGTGCCGTTGAATTCATAAAAATTTGTACTGTGTACCTGTGCTGTTTTGTTAGGCTGAATCAAACATTTCAAATTTTGTGAACCATAATGCTGCCTAAGTATACTTCACAATTATAGTGTTTGGACAAAATGTATCTTATCACAGCTGATCTTATTATGGTGGAATAACAAGCGTAAAAAACCTCCAATGACAAGGGTTCTCTCTACAGGCGTAGTGTTAGCGTATTGTATTGCCCTCAACAAAGGCTTACCGCAGGCAGACTTTATTCATGTGGGAGTACTGCTAGGATATCGCGCGAAAATTGTTTTTGAAGCCGTGCCGAGGTAACCTGTTCAGAGAAGAGTATGAGGACTCCTTCAATAAAGATTTTATGGAAGGTTCAACGTCCCAAAGCGACTCAGTCTATGAGGGACTAATTCAGTAGACGATTGTCAGAGAATGCGACCTCGAAATAAAGCTTAGAGCACACGGAGACCTCTCCACGCCACTTTATCGGCTTCAGGCCGTTGCGTGGCGGAAAAGAATTGAAGGCTGGAAAATCGTTTCCTCTAGTCCCCTTGTTTTGATTAAAATACCAGGTTTACCCTAGGTTCCTGGACTAACGTAGCTGAAAGCAAGGCCCTTTAAACGACGACCGGTTGCTTGGGCAAAACGTTTCAGGGCATCATAAAAAAAAAAACGGTTGCGACACCATAGTCAAGAAAGGCATCTTCACAAATGATGCTATGGGTAAAAGTCTCTGTCTAGACAACATCCCGAAATTTTTCTCATCCTGTTGCCTTGCCTTAAAACTAATTGCTTTAAAACATAAATCAATGTTCTAAACAAACAATAGCAGGCAACCAACCAACCAAACAAACAAACAAACAAACAAACAAACAAAAGAAAAAACAACGATTTATATATATTTCAGGTCGATGACAATAAAGAATCACCACTGTTGCACCTTGAAGGAACGCAGCCGCGTTCTTTACTCCGTGTATGTAGCCTTGTCTTTAAGAAACGATTCCTTAGGCCGCAGATTGCCTTAGACAGCACCGCGCTTGCTTAGCCAACAAGCCGACAGCGCCCCCTCTCGTGCTCTCTTAGCACAATGTGATCTCATCCTCTTTCACGGCTCCTTTGGTGCGGGCCTTCAAAGCGTTAGCTCTCCCGAATTCCCGAATAGCTCGGCAAAAAGAGGAGATTGTGGAGGGCGACGGGGTCAAGTTCTTCCCCCGAGCCTGCTCTCGAGGCAGCAGCACGCAAACAAGGGCTGTTGGGCTGACGCGAGCACAATGCCCAAGAACCCCCGGGGGTCCGCAAGGAGGCCTCGCCGGAACTCCGGTTCCCCTCGGCGCCTTTCTTATCGTCGATCTCCCGTGACGTCGCCGACCCCGGCGTGTCTGGCGGTATTTGCAGATCGGGAAGCCAGCGGTGGCGGCCACTTTGACACGAGCCGAGAAGGAGCGCTGTCGCTGGCCGCAAGGAGACGTCATTAATCAGGGCGCACGCATTTCGGCCGGAGAGCGTAAGCGCGCGTGAGTCAAATATCGGCGGGCAGTGCTTTATGTACGGCGACCGCTCCCAAAATCCCCGACAGCATTAAATTACCCTAGAAGAATTATGTGTTCTGCTCCATAGTAGTGTTCTCATAGTGCACACGCGGCAGTGACTGAAGCAATATGCTTAGTCAGCTCCATGGATTCTGTAATTCTGCTCGTCCCCATCACTCCTCATCGCATGGTGACGTGGCATCTCAGTTAAGGAGTTAATTAATCAATCTCTTTCTGTTGGCATTAATAAACATTTTATAAATGACAATAGAATTGTAAAGCAAAGAGGACGAACGTGTTCGTGCGCTCTCTTTCAGGCATGGAGGTTAAAGCAGACTCCGGTTGGGCTTGTTATACGACATGCAAAGATGAGGTACGAGCGGCCGAAAAGAAAGGCAGTACACACAGAGAAGAAAGCCCACGCAAAATGAAGCCAGCGTGCCCGCTCTGTCGACACTTAGTCTCGAAGCAAATGTCGAAACTGCTTCCTGCGCCATTTTTCGACGGGGCTAACGCTTCAATATCTTCTATAAAGGCAGGTTTTTAGCCCTTTTACAGAATGACACTGGTGCGTATATAGAACAATATGCAAGAACAGGAGTGAGGGTGTGTACACACCCACTCGACTTTGCAAGACATCATGCGGCACATACCGACGCAACGGGTCCAATATCCGGTCGCGTAGTGAATTCAATATCAGATGAATAAGAGTTTGAGAACTGGGAACCAAAACGGGAGAAAATTTTGTAAAAACCTGCAGGTGGCCTAAATTAGTTTTAGGGCGCGATGTTGCGACGTTTGTCACTGCGTGCAGACTCTGTAAGCGGAAGGGAAATATTACGCACTATTAAAATTTCGTTCCCTACGTTGATTTGCCGCGCCACGGAGAGAGGCAACTCGTTCATTGAGAAAGCTTCGTATTGATTTTTGCACTCCTTATCCTAATGGCTGCCGACAAGAAGATATGCGCACTCTTCATGCATTCTTCAAGAATGACTACGATGTCCGCTCAACAGCGAATGCTCACTGACTTTTTTGTCTATGTTCCAAGTATGACGGGACCACCGGAGTTGCGACGTACCACAGTGTTTAAAAGAAAAGAATCAAAGGCTAAGGAAAAAGGTAACCAACGAGCGGCAGATTTAGTGGAAAATGTAATTTGACAACTGAGATAGTATGGATAAACGGAGACACGATAGGCTGACAAAGAGAAGCTAACGTCCAAAGCGGACTTCAAATATTTAGATGGCCATGTAAGCAAATGTTCCTGCCAACGATAATCGTGATTGGCAGTTTCGTGAATAGCACGACGAAATAAACTGCGACGAGCTTTGGCTTGCAGGAGTCGATGCTCGACGTAGAGCCAAAAAACTTCTCTGGCGTATGGCTTTCAACGCGGGTGTCATACGGGAGTCGTGCACCGGGTGTCATACACCAGACGAAGACTACTCCTCTAGTCGAAACGTTGGCAAGCACCCTGAGGTTTATCCCCTTCCTTGTGCACTTTGTGATTATAAATGAATCAAGGAAAGAGTCGTTTTGGAAGCCAGTGCTAGCAGCGGTTTCTCACACTTTCCAACGCACACAAAAAAAGTGCTGAGCGTTCTCACGCAACTTGATCATAAACTAAATGCCTAAGGCAGGGGGAATGTATATTAAAATCAAGTTTATTTATTGTTCGTGTATGCGTGGAAAATAACGCGCAATGGTGCATATTTTGCAAGACATTATGTTGCTATGACCAAGCACATTCACAGCAGAAAGAAGTTTGGTTTATGGGATTTAACGTGTCAAAGCGACTCAGGCTATGAGGGGCGCCATAGTGAAGGTCTCTGGAAGTTTCGACCACCTGGGGTTCTTTAACGTGCACTGACATCGCACAGTACACGGGCCTCTAGAATTTCGCCTCCATCGAAATTCGACCACCTGCGGGCGGGATCGAACCCGCGTCTTTCGGGCCAGCAGCCGAGCGCCGTAACCACTGAGCCACCGCGGCGGCTTAGCAGAAAGAAAGAAGTAAAAAGGCAGTAAGCGGTGTGCTAGAGGAATTACTCTCTTTTTACTCCAATATAGGCGTATTCGCGTTCAGGGTGCAGTCATTCGTCTTGTAATAGGACAACCGTGTCTCTTGTTTTGTGTCCGCTCTCTTTTGCTGTTCTTAGACTCGATTACGCTGCAGACAGTCAATAAAGACTTCCGGGGCACGCAACCAACTTCTGCTTCTAAAAGCAGCACCTACAAGATTATCGATTGGATCAAAAAATCAATGAAGCACGTATCTACTCATTCCGTCCTGGCATAATGAACTTCAGAGAGGTCAGAAGTTTTGGCTGGAGAGAAAAGAATATCGACAACGGTTGCGGGAGTGGCCACAAGTTCTCATGTTAAACGAATTTAATTTAGCCTGCCATTCTCAACCGTTGGGCAATCACCGCCTGTTCTCAACATCCCTTGGAGGCGACACTATAGCAAGCGGAGGCGCCACACAGTTTTCGTCGCTGCTGCATTTTTCTTTTCCAGGTTTAAAGTGTGTCTCTGTGCAACCACAAACAGAGAGTGAGACTGAGAGATGAGGCAGTTGGGTGTGACAAGGCGAAATAAAGGCGTTTTGGCTCCGTTCCCGGAAGCATAAACAACGCGACCACGACGACAACAGGCGGCCACGTCAGCACCGACATAACGCCGTGAATGCTGAACCGACTTGGAAATAAATAAATAAATAAAGCCGCGAGAAAATACAGAGAACAATGGACAAAGATTCAGCAAGGGCGTTTCTTGACGCCCCGCCAAACCTGACGGTAATTGCGTCGGTCAGCTCCCGCGTTCAATATTGTAGCTCGGCGCCATCGGCCACCCCAAACAATGGCGACACGTCGGGGCCCCGTATCGGCGGGTGGAGGCGCCACGGTATAAGCGAGACAAGTTTATCGGCGTCGTAATCGTCGACGGTGGCGCGTCCCACCTTATAATGACATTTCTGCGAGCGCTGCCGCCGTTGCACGCCCAAGCCTTTCTCGCCCCCCCCCCCCCCCCCTCGTTTTTCTCCGTACTCTTTCTTTTAACGTCGAGAAAAAGGGAGAAACAAAAATGTCGCGCGTCAGCCTCGTCTTTTTCTCAATTTTCTTTCTTCATTCGTCCCCATTTCTCGGCTGGACACCATTTGAAAAGCAGCACTCTGGCAGCGCCCCTATCGACAAACACGTGAAAAATGCTTTTACTTCCGGAACATTGCTTGCGGGAAGGTCGTGCATACAGAAACTTTCTGAGGACTGCTCACGGTTCGGGAGGCCTTGATTTTGGTAAATAAATTATGTGATCAAAAATTGGGTTACAGAAAATTGAATTAGGACGCAGAGATGTTCCAGTGGGAGTCCTCCCTTGGCTACGTTATCGTATTTAAGTTACGTCGCCGAAACGTCGGGTCATGCAAAGCTATTCTTAAAGAACTGTGATTGCTACTTAGAAGGGATAGTCACCATTGCATTGAATAAAGCATAGAACATGATGCAGTCTAAACATGCACTGCTGAGCTGTAGCTGCAGGTCTGTGACGCATTCAAGTTAAGTAAGCAATTGCCGAGCGCGTTACTGCTTTGACTTTGCGTTTCACTATATACGCTTTGGCGTGTACAGCACCCCGAACACTTATAGACAACTGTCTTTTTGTATTTCAGCGCTTACGAGAACCAAGATTTCTTGCGAAGTTGTGAACACTAAATCTTTTTCAATGAACGAACGTCTGGCGAAAATAACGAAGCGCCGACCAAAAGGTGTTGTCAAGATGGAAGGACGTTTCGACTTCCACACGGAAGTCTTGTTCACTGATGGGAAAATTTTGCACACAAAGCTTAAGTACGTTGTGCTAATCGTCGCAGGCATCTAGCGTACGATGGCGGTAGATTGCCGATGTTACGGTTGAGCGTCTGATCTGTTGTCTGGATAAACAAAGACTCCAGATATTGGCGTGACATCCAGTTTTTCTCACGGCCGATAATTGCCGCTTCTTCCCAAGCGATATCATGCTTCGTGTTTTCAACGTGTTCAGCCAGTGCGTTGGAACAAGCCTTTGCTTCCGGTGCGATATCGGCCGCTTCTTTGTCTTTAAAGTAAAAAAGATTAAAGTTTTCAGGTATATACTAGAATGAACAGAAATTAGCGGCTGTCTTTATGTGTCGGCTGTATTCTACCATCGGAGAAGGAAATGTCATGGATACTCGAACAGCAATCTCGGCGCTAAGGCTAGATTTTGTTCAGGGCTCGGCTCATTTCAGTACCCCACATCATAGCACGTGAGTGGAACCTTCACTTTCACAATTGAAGCCTTTAGCCACCATTTTGCTTTATTTTTTTTTAGAACGGTACTTCCAAGGCTCCTAGTGTGGGGCGTAAAAGAGTTTTAAACTTCCTTGGCGGCTAACACGTCCAAGTGGAATTTCTTTCCCGATCTAGCTTCAATTTTCATCGTGGACAGAATGAAACCCGGCACATCAATGATGAACATCGAACCAGGGTTTGGCCCGGACAATTTAAGGTATATGTTCAAAGAAGCTAACGCAGACCTGAACACACGTGAAGAAGACAAGAGGCAGACGAAAAACCGATGTGAATATATCCGAGCAACCCAAACCAGGTATGCACACAAATGTTCTGTGACATGAGTGTCAATACACGCACATAGAAAGAAATTTATTTCGCTGCAAACAGGCTTCCGAGAGATGCAAGATCTTAAATTTTTCAATATGCGGTAACTTAAGGTCAGCGACATGGAATCTTTGCTTTTAGGACTCTGTGTCCGCGCAGCCGGAAGAAAGCAATGTCCAGAATCCAAGAGGCGGAAACGAATCGCAGGTCGTACTGACCACGATCGTACGTAGTACTTATTGTACTCTCGTCATTGATATTCAATAAGCAGCCCCTATTACACTTATTATATAGCATACTTTCACGTGCTGGTGACAACGCCGTAGACAACAGACGAACAGACCGGCGTAGCACTGAAATGCACTCTTTGCTGGGCTGACTTGCGTCCACAAAGATATGCACAAACCGGTGGAAGCGGTATATCAAAGAGCCAGCTCGGTGGTCGTCGAAGAGAATCCCTGCCGCTCTCGGCACCGCTCAATTTAAAGCTGACAACGAACGTTTGAGATAAGACGCCAAAAGCAAGAACACAATATCAACCAGTAAATAAGCAATTACACGTGGCTGCAGTCTTTCGAGATAGACCTGGTCGCACCTCGCGTCACAACAAACTGAAAAAATTGCGTGCCGCTGGCTTTCAGCATGAAGAAACAGAGATCTCATAATTTCGCAGCAGTATGTTATACTTACGGTGGTCAGTACTCGTAAACACTGTCCGCACAATGCAGAGCATTTCCGACATTTGAATAACCTCCAACAGAGACCAGTTTCTGGAGGGTGATGTCAACGCTTGCTGTACGCCTTTCTCTATTTCTGAGAAACGGATACATTATGTCAAAACCCAAAATCAAGATGCATCAATTCAGGACTGCCTCGACGTCAACACCCGCGTATTTCGGGGAAAAGGAAATCGCTTCTAAAAGCGGGTACTGACGCACTTTCACGAAATCGGCCTCGCCTGTTTTTTTATTTGCTGTGACATCGAAGTTCCATTCATATGGCGCATCCCAAGCGGCGATTCCGAGCAGTTCCCCGTATCTACAGAGGAACAACGTGTGTGGACAGGCTAGAGACCATACCGTCGCGATCAAATAAGAACGTGAGTTCCAATTGACCACTAAAACACGCTCATCGGTTTCACGGAGCAAGACGGCTTGCTCAGGATGGCCGTTTAGAGTAAACGATTAGCTTCAAAGTTACCTTCCCTCAAATACAGCCACCGTCTCAGAAACATGGACGTTTACTCCGCGACATGCAGTGTCTTAATGTTAGATATACATCTATGGGCGCCGACCAAAATTGCTACTCGGTCGGCAGCGTTCAGTGTCCATGCTGGCGAGTGTTAACAATTGCTGGAGACGAATCGCTAGTCAAGTCGATCCAACATGCCTGATTCTGCAAGCTCGAATGAAAAAAGAACAGCGGAGAGGTGACACACAACAGCGCTCTCTAGAAGGTGACTCCATTTCCCACACAAGCACGTAAGTAGAAGAAAACGCCAAAAACAACAAAAGTCACCAAACTGCGCCATGGCCGCTCACACATTTACACGTTACTTTTTCTGTGTTTACGGATGCACGAATGAAGTAAACACGTTGTACTTTTTTTTTCCATGAATGTATCTATAAGCGTTGTTGAGGTAAATGGGATGCACATCAGAGCTCGGGGAATTTTAACGCAATAGCGTCCAAAGTCCCTTTCGGAGAAAAATTCCGTCAACGGCGTCATCGTGACTGGAAAATAGGGATTGGTCGTGAGAGTAGTGACGACCAAAAGCAGTTTCGCTGAAAAGAAAAAAAGGTGGTCAAGTGGAATGGAGCCGCAGTCCTTTGGGTCGGGAGGTGTCACGCTACCTCTACACCAATAAGCAATGTTTGTTGTTTGGAATAATTGAAGGCCCTGTACGGACACCTCACACAGTATATTAGAAAAATAAATTACAGAAACACTCGGCTAATTAGAGTCGCTCATTAGATTCGCCAATTAACATGGCGGATTATAAAGCAGTATGTGATGGCAACAAGCGTGTCGATGTCTGCGAAAAGGAGCCCAGCGTACGCCCAAGTGATTGTTGGGGCCTTTAACACTATCACGTCATACTCTAAAGGTGAACTTAAATTTCCCCGAAGTTTTGTTGCTTTGCTTCGTCGTTGCTTTTCAGAACGCGCTGCAGGTGTCATACACTTATTTCACTTTGTCAAGCAAACACGCGCAGACTGTAAAGTCAGCCCGCACAGTCTTCTCCTACGATTGTCCTTCGTCCTTATTTCTGCACATTCTATCGGAAGCGTTCTT
This sequence comes from Amblyomma americanum, assembly GCF_052857255.1. NCBI lineage: Eukaryota > Metazoa > Arthropoda > Arachnida > Ixodida > Ixodidae > Amblyomma > Amblyomma americanum. The sequence continues at coordinate 3,906,397 of NC_135507.1, read as the reverse complement.
ATCTCCTCCTTACGATCCCTTTTTGTATGCGCAACAAGGACACAGAGTTCGTTTGCATGTTCGCTTTGAGCGCTGGCGAACTTTCAACGCGGGTGCACAGCGCGAGGCCAAGCTCTCAATATGTGCGCGCCGGAGCGTGTATGTACTTGCGCGAAAGCCAGCAGTGTGGGTCTGTATAGACCCGGCTGCGTAAAATAAGGCCTCCGCACCGCGTGATAACGAGGGCTCAAGCCAGCGTTACTTCGATCCTGGCCGGCGGTGGCGGCGACGCAAGCGGAAGTCGAACGGGTCTTTCTATTTTTTGTTTCACCGATCGCTGTCGGAAGCAGTGGCGTCTATCGACTGGCTTGAAGCTTATGGTCCTGCCGACCGGGCGCCGATATATATATAAATAAGAGGGGAAAAACGATTCCCCTGCTTTCAGCGCATGGAACGCGTGGCCGCCCTTCAGGCGCCTGGATTGCGCAGAAGTCAGTGAGCTTTGCGCTGAAAACTAGCAAAAAATTTTGAAGGCAGAGGCAGAGAGAAGGAAGGTGTACTGTTTTGATTGAAGATTTTTTTCTGTTTATACGGTCAAGCCTAACTTGACCTTAGCATTTGATAAGCCTATCAATGGCATGACCTCGGCTCTAAGTCGGCATAAATTTCGGGGATGTTGCTTATAATCATACGCGGAATTCAGCAATCGCCCGTTGTGTTTAAGATACCTGAATAGCGGCCATCTTGACGCCTTCTCTTGTGGTGCAATAGCCTGCGTGCTCCTGAGCAGCGCGTTTGCACAAACCGCTTTTACCAGCTCATTATGCCGTAGTTGACGCACACTTGGAACTGTGACAGCCACTGCAGAATTTCCCCGAGAGAAAGGTCCCTGCTACAGATATCACAGTTAAAAAACAGTGGTATCTATAGTGATATCTGAAATCAGCGATACCATGGTAAAAGTGATATGTTAGTTTTAGCTGCTGAACGTGATACTTCAGTTACCAGTGATGCCTGTTAAAAAACAGTGATACCTGCTGAAATGACCGCAATCGCTTAGACCCATTCAGAAGGCCAGTACACCCATCGACAGGTAGATCCATTCAACAGACACATTGAATAGACCCATTCGTTGGGTACCAATTCCTGGTGGTTCAAGATGGCGCTGCTTGTTCGGCGAGAGTCTGCAGGCGGTCGCTGTCATGTACGCGAGCATACCACAAAAACAGGAGGAGGGCGTCTTCTAAGAACCCCGTGCGTCGTTCAAAGACAACACAGGCGGAGCGCAGCGGCAGCTTGAGTGTAGCAAGGGCTGTCAGCGTGAGCGCTTACTGACAGTAATAACATCTCGCGCGCGAAGGCCGAGCCGCCCACGCCGAAAGGGCGCGCGCGTTTTCTCCGCGTGCCTCAGTTCCCGTTGCACGTCCGTCGGCGGGGAATCGGGGAAAAAAGGTTTTCAGGATTTGCCGCGCTATGCAGCGTTCGAGCCGAGCGCGCGGCTCTGAAAAAGGTCACGAAGGGGCGTTCCAGGAGGGCTTGGAAAAACAAAAGCACGAAGGAGGCAAGTTTGCGTTGTACACTGCAGACAGCGTGGCGCATATTCAAAAGACCAGAGTAACCCTCCCCCTCCCCCTTCGAAACGTGTGCTCTGGTGTAAGGCTGCCTAAATTCCCTTGCATTAGTCAAATGCGAGGCACTCAGAGGGCCACTATTAAAACTTCGCTGAATGACTGCTATAGCCTGGATATCACGGACATTCATTAATTCATTCATTGGGTCGCAGTTGCTCTATTTAGCCGGGAGTTCCGGTAGAGAATACTGTTCTAATGGTTCCACTTAACGAACACTACCTACTTGACTGGATATACCACTGCAATAATTTTGTTCGGCGTGAGAACGACGTTGATCATGACATCACTGGACCGACTCATATCTATGAAATTCTTGCATTATGTTTTGGTGCATTCTGCGGAGCAGTAGTCTTGATCCGCCACCGTAATCGTGTGTTCCTTCTTGGGAAGAACTTGACAACGCTATGTAACGCTATTTAGCAACAGTATTTCTATGCGCGCCTTCATTCCGACTGGCTTGGTTTCAACAGAAAACCAATTTCGTGATATACAGGATTAATGAGAATGCATAAGGCGTCTGCCCCATGTGAATATCGTGGAGGGTTTTCTGCTGTGGTCTTTCATGTCGGAATTTTTTTCGGTTGGGTGCACTCCGTCCCACTACAGTACCCACAACCCTGTATCACTGCTTCTTAAACCGCGATTTCGGGTCAAAAGCATCTCATTATATAACCTAAATTGTAACACATACCCAGAGAAGATGGTAAATTATCTGAGTGATGTTCATCTTGTGTGTGAAAAAGAAAGACAGAGAAAAATGACCTTAAAATAAACAAAGCAACCGAACTGTCCTCATATTTTCACGAAGTGGTGACTGCAATCCGGACAACAAAAATACAGCGAAAACGGCGTCTAAACAAAACTCTTTACTTGGGCTGACTTGCGCCCACAATGGACTGAATCACTCGGCGGCGGCGAAGCGACAAGCGTGCTCGGCGGTCGTCGAACAGAATCCCCGCCGCTGTCGGCCGTGCTCAACTTAAAGCTGAGAGCGAGCTTTCGAGATAAAGCGTGCAAAGTTACTTGAACATTCCGGAACAACGTAGAATCAGCTCCGCCTAGGTGCGATCAATCGAGATAAATATAGTCGCGTCTTGCGTCGCAAACAAAGCGATAAAGCGGCGCGCCGGCAGCTTTGAAGAATGAGCAAATAAACAGTCAAGATTCGCGGCAATATGTGTTCAGGAAAACACCACTAAAACTATTTCTCCAGAGCACCGACGGGAATATACACTTTAATTTGTGTTCACATCTGCTGTCATAAAATTTTCCTTATCTGCCGCTTGGTGAAGCTGCCAAAGCGAAAGCGGCCACAAAGAAGCATAGAGCCCTTGGGCATACAACAGATGTTAAATAAGAGGACGAATGTGAAAGGATGTAATGGTTCCGTGGTGCCATTTGCCAGCGCGGTAGTGTTCTTAAAATTAAATGTGTTGCAAAGACCAGAGATTAACCAAGGAAAGGTGGGCAGATAAAGGCGTCCATGGAAGCACAACAAACGAAGCTGTACATAATATGGTTTGCTCGTTCTTTGAGAAACGGGAAGCACAGAGCAAGATATTGCTTGAGCAGAGACTACGAAACACGGATGAGAAGAAATGGGAAGCCCAAGTTCTTAGGTACTTTTGCAATGAAAATGCGGACAAGTGACGGAGAAAAATGACCAGAAAGCTTGCTACAGGCTGTGCGGCTAACAACAGGGAAAAGGAAGTCATCACAAACATCAGAAAGTCCGCGAATCTGCGGCGGCTAACTGGAGAGAAAAAGTGGGAATAAAAATAATAGCATGAATACATAGATAAAAGCGCGAAATTCGGAAGGCAATGCTGCTTGATAATCCAAGAGAGAGTAGTGTTCTGTTTGAGGCTATATCAGGTTGTCTAAGGATCAGGCAATATACAAGCAAGTATGAAGTGGGAGATAATGTCGGTCCAGCATGTGGGAGCAGAAGAGCAAACAAACATGCTCTTGTAGACTGCTAAGTTATGCAACCAGATATTAAGGAGAACATGGTGAGCGTGCCAGTTGCTTTCGGCTCTTTTCAGAGTGAAGGGAAATGAACAGAACTGCAGTAAAGACGAGCAAGAGAAGACTACTGGTGGCATAAAAGGAAAAAGGAAAAATTGCAAGAACCCTAGAAGGAATAAAGAAAGTATGGCTTATTGCATAGAAAATAGCCATTAATGAGTGGGGGGGGGGGGGGAGGCAGAGGTTACCAGAATAGGAGTAAGAAATAAAATGCTGGTGGCTTAGCATAGTTAACCACAAAACAATGTGCGACAAGAGGTTCTTGCAGGAGGACATCAAGGCCATGTACCTGAAAGCTCGATTGAAAGAGTGTTTACTTTGCTTTCGTGACTTTGGAGCTGATGGAAGTTTATGAAGGCGACGAGATGCAAAGCACAGCGCTGCCGCTTTACACGAAGCGGGATCGGCTGCGGTGATAGCATAGCGCTCTCGTGCAGTGGCCAGCAAAGCTGATCTCCCTGCCGTAGGTTCACAGCCCCGTAGCGGCAATATTTATTTTATTTTTTCACGTTGGCGAAGGTCAGCCTCAATGAAAGTTTCGGAGATTTGTGCATCACGTGGCTGACCTCAGCGGCTTCACCACACACCGGAATTTTCCAGGTTATGAGGCCAATAGCGATTTCGCACTAAGAAGAAAAGTACGAAGTAAATGAAGCAGCTACGTTAGTAGCAACGGTGGCAGACGCCACTTTTTACTAAGGGGAGTCCAATAGGCCAATATTATCTCTCTGCCGGCCCCTTCCCTACCAGTCCCCCTCACATAAATAAATAAATAAATTAAGTAATTAAATTAAATTATTAATCTCGATATGTGTAGTATCTATATCTGCATCTGTCTGTGTCTTTGAGTCCGTCCGTCCGTTCGTCCGTCCGTCTGTGTGCCTTTCTGTCTGTCGGTCTGTCTGTGGGACTGGCTTTGAGGCTACGGAATCCTACCTTATCACAGAGGAAGGCGGCAGAGGAAAGAATTTAGCCTTTTCTGATGAGCTGAACGAGAATATTGATAAATGGCCATAAATAAACTTGACTTCAAAACTTGAATGTCGGAAGCAGGTGCGCTCCACAGCAGTGGAACGGTCGTTATAATGTTCTTTTCACTGCTGCACAAAGTCACTGGATAAGAGCGCACAGAGAGGAGGAGAAAAAATGAAAAGGCAGAAAAAAAGAAGCTGATACTATCACGAAGGAAAAAAGGATACTGCTTGATCTGCGATGAAACTGTTCGCTATTAATAACAAATTACACTTAACAATGAAACCTTCAGATTACGCTGTGATAACGTATTTTAAGAAATAGTGAAACGCAAAAAGCGAAAGATTGCTGATAAAACATATCCAATTTATTTTTCCGATGGGCACGAGTATCGCGCAATCATGAAGACAGTGTCCCAGTGTGCGGGGGGATTTGCGCAAGCCCTTTCAGTTTGCGTCAACAGACACGGCAAAGGCTTTCTCGCTGACGCACGGCGGCAGCTCAATGGCTTGTTGCGACAGCACCAGTCGAGCTCGTTCTTCGTACGACAGATGCGCTGGTTCCCAGACATCGAGCAGAATGGGCTGCGCACATCTTTGTCTTTCGTAGCTGCAGCCAGGGCACCTTGCCACCTAAATCGCAGCGGCCCATTCTGGAAGCTGCGCAGTTTTCGGTAACAGTATGCTGGGATTATTTCTTGACGATGCGCGCAACAAATGTGAACACGCACCCTGGCCTTTGGTCATATATATATATATATATATATATATATATATATATATATATATATATATATATATATATATATATATATATATATATATATATATATATATATATATATATATATATATATATAATTTCGGGAACGCATTCGCCGAAACGCCGGGAACAATTTGCTGTTCACCCACGCCTTCTGCCAATTACGGATCCAACGTCATTTTCAGTCGTGATTACCGCGTCTGGCGGCCTTCTTCATTCGAAGACTACCGGGCGTCTTGTCCCACAACCCACATTCAACATAGACCTTTGCATCAGCCGAAGTAGTTGTCGGAATGCCTCCTCCCTGGACTGTCGCAAACCGGTTGCGCTGCCGCTTCCATCGTGCTAGCGCCAAGTGCAGACAACAACAGTTCGGTGAACACAACGGTTATAGCCAGGGAGGCTTTATTGTAGATGTTTATAGAACACGAAGGTGCTCTTAAACGCCTGACTTCATAAAGAGTAAGCGTAGCCTAGGGGATACCACAAGTAGCCAAAATAAGTGCTGTTCTGTGTTTCACAGCGGGAAATTTATATATATATATATATATATATGTGGTGTTTTTTTTCCTGTTTACATATCGCATATCGTTATTTTAAACCCTGTGAGAGGTACAGCGGTGCGGTCTGTGCAGGTGAATTGTACAACAAAGCAGACATTGTGTATGTGATAGAGCTCAGTGATGAAACGAATAATTATGTAAACTGAAGTAGTTAACCTTATTACTTCTAACTTAAAAGGTCAAAATTATATTAAGAAATTTAAGGGTGTCAACATAGATACTCAGTACAGTTTTTAAATTTTCTTTATCGGCAACGCGTTTAAAATATTTAACGTCAAAAATATGCATTCTTTAGCTCGTAAAATTTGCTACCCCCTATGCACATTTCTCAAATGGCACGCGTCGCTGGGCGTAGTATTGTCGCGGAAGTCCCGTTAAATGGTCCTACCGCACAAAATAGACAAAGGGCTTCCGCATTTGTTTTTAGAAATCTGAGCGATGAAGACCACCTCGGGCTCTTTATTATACATATATAGCGAAGGTATACGTTTCGTTAAAGAAAAAAAATTTATTTGACTCCACATTTCGATCGAAGGACCAATTTTTTCATTCATGATTGTCTTCACTAGTGTTTTCCCTTTATGTAGTCTAACCGAAGGCACAAAAAACCAGGAGGTATAAAGTTAGAAAGGGGCAGGTTCAGACACATACCATAAGTTTATTGACGCTTCGCATGGGGACCGGGGTTCGTTACGGATGGGCTCCAGTCTTCACAGTGTACATTACTTTGAGCGTACGATAGATTCGCGCACCGGCAGTGAACATTTGTTTTTTTTTCAGTATTTTCTCAGCAGGTTGTATGCTGCTTAGAGAAATATCCCGAGTCATGGTTCATTCCCCTCGGTCTGAGTTAAAACCCGAGAGCAGCCCAAGCACTATTGTCAATTGCACGAAGATTGTGGCCATGCTTGTGTGTCGCCGGAAGCAGACGTCTCACGAGGAGCCGTAGCTAAGAGTACTCTATCACCTCCAGGACTAAGAAGACAAAGAAGAACACGTATCATCATCATTATCATCATCAGCCTGACTATGCCTACTGCAGGGCAAAGGCCTCTCCCATGTCTCTCCAATTAACCCTGTCCTTTGACAGCTGCGCCCGCCCTATGCCTGCAAACTACCTGTAAAGGCGCGCTCACATTAGCGGGAAAACGCGCAACGCAGAACGTTTTCCGCGCGCCGCTTCCCGCACAAGCCGGTTTTTCTCCCGCCGACAGCCTGCTGTGCCGTCCTGCAGAGCGATGGGTCCGGTAGCTATTTTTCCCGTGCCGCTGACGAGAACAGCCAATGGGCGCCGACCGTGAACCGTGACGTCGGTCCCAGCTCAGTGACCCCGTCGGCGGAGGCGGAGGCTGCGCGCGTCCCGCCGGCCGGCCGGCCGGCCGGGCACTCGGCGGCTGCTGTGCCAGCATGGACATGCTACTTGAGACGGTGCAGAAGCAGCGAACAAACAAGTATAAGTACTTAATAGGGTGGAACTTTGGGCTTGTTGGTGCATCACTTGAAAAAGACAGCTCATGAAGACAGGGCGCCCGTCTCGGCTCCGGGAGGTGGATGGTTCGAAGCCCACTGCCGGGCACCCACCGGTAAAAATGGGTACAAGCGTCCCCCGGCCTGGCGCCCGGCTTTCTTTAAGGGAGTCCGCTTGGGAGAAGCTCCGTAAACCCCGCTGCGGGCACTCGCGGGCGAAGCCCCAGTCTCGGACAACCTCGCAGCCTGCTAAAGGTGGTGCCCCTTCGGCCAACGTGGCTCGAATCTCGATCACCTGCAGCAGTCTCTGCACTGTCCTGTCTTCATGCGCTATGTCTTTTTCAAAAGTATTAGTACGTTTACCGTAGCCAACAGCTCATCGTTCGAACCAGCCATCCTTGAGACAAAAAGGGCGACGGGAGGAGAGCTAGCAGACGATCAAGACGACGACGCGGGAAAAGGGCGCGCTTTCCAGTCTTCTCTGGTGTCACGTGACTATCCCCTTCTCTTTCTGCTCGTTCGGGTCCTCCCTCAGCGCCTCCTCTCTCCACATTCCAATACAACCGCAGCGAGAAAACGCGCGCAGTGTGAGCGTCATTTAAGGGACCTGTGGATGCCCGAGGCTTTGTTGGAACCATCCGTCCTTTTGTTGCTGGTCTTGCGCCGTGAAGCAGCGATTCCTCCTCCCTAATCCCCGTCGGTGTGTCGGCAAGAAGCGGGCAAGGCGAGGGAGACGGATGTTGACCAGGTGGGGCCACGTCAGAGCTGGGGGGAAGGAAGGGGCACGTTTCCCCAGAACTCCCCGAGGTCCCCGTTTTGCGGCGACGATGCGGCTGCGCGCGGAGACACGAGCAGTGACCCTGTCGAATTTAAGCCGCCATACGCCGGCCGTACATCCCCCCCCCCCCTCTCTTGTCCTAACAAAGACCGCTTTACAGCGCCGTATCATGGGGGCTGCCATTGCACGCCTCCTGACTGCTCCGAGCGCGCCTCGTCGCGACGGCTGCCGCGTCTGATGGTTCGGTTCCAACAGGCTGTGTTTCGGCTGATACGGTTGTAAAATAGTGGGAAGGAGACAGTATGGTTTGGCCAAAGATTCGAAGGACACGTGAGAACTCTAATTTGATCTCTTGTGGCCTTGAAAACGGTGTCCGGTTTCATAGCCAGCCAATGGATGGATTTCCTGATACTTGTCTTTGCGTCCGCAGAAGGCTTTGCTGAATGTTTTTTATTGTTATTATCTTAAACGGCAAGGTTTAATGCTTCTGTGGCAGCGCAGGTCGTTGTAGTATTCTGTACATGCACGCAGACACCGCTCTAAAACGCTCGCATGCACATCGTACGCATTTGTTTGCAGCCTGTTAACGGTGCTTAGGAAACCGAAAATATTTTCTATTGGTTTGTTAAGCACACAAAGGTGACAAAAATAAATAGACACACAAATGTTAACTACCATGTATAGCAGTACCATTCATCAAGCAGCCTTCACAATCTGGCGCGCAATCGTTTTGAAGGATTCCGCGATATAATTGTTATAACGCGCACAGCAACGCATTCACACTACACGAAGTTCATAATTATGTCAGTCTCACATATGAAATTGCGGTACGCTCCACTCTCGATATGCGGACATGAAAATGCTCGAGGTCTCGTTGGTGGTAAGTAATCAGCTTCTCTCTGAGCGCTGGCCTGGGGGTAACTTTTATTGGCTGTCTCGCATGGACCGCGAGGAAGTGGCAATCATCCAGCCCAGCAGCCGTAACGCAAATGCTGTATTCCGAATCTGGTCCACGAAAAGCGCTCTACTTGGAGCGAAGTTCAAGAGTAGCACCAAGACGGCATACAATACACGGACGGTAAGCGTTGTCCGTTCGTACGGCTGTGCAGCGCACGATCTACAGTAGCGGTATGTAGGAGCATAAGTCGTCCTTCTTTTCCGTACCTGATCTGGCCTCCGGCGCTGCTGTTACTGTTACGAGCAATGGGGCCTCACTACACACGTAGGCGCAACTGCACAGCAACTGAAAGCACGAAGTGACGGTTTCGGTGGCGGAACACTTTGATCATGAAGCAATGTTGCGCACTTACCCTCGCAGATTTTCCAAGATCGTAACCTTTCTTTCTATATTGGCCATCTAGCACTGGCGGACGTGTTTGTCGCGTTCGCCCGTTCGGAAATGATGCATGGCAAACGGGCGCGAACAGGGGCAGTACTTCCTTGTGCAGTTCGGTTCCGTGAGGCTCGCAAACGATCGCATCCTGCACCTTTAACTCTCTGTCGCAATTCTTGCAATCCACAATAAAGCACGTATTTCCTCTGCCTTTCCCCATCTTCGCAGAAAGAACACTTCGGCAGCCACCCGCGATATTTCCATTACTCTTGATTTTGACGAGGGTGTCAAGAGGAAGAAATGGACTTCCTCTTCAAAAAGTACACATCGAAAATGTCAATTAACGCGAGCGTCAGCGCGATTTATTCACAGGCTTCGTTGTCCCTATATAATTGCGCATCTGAAATCTGCTGGGCATTGCGCGAACGGCGGGCGGTATCTTGGTTAAATATTCTCATATAAGAGGCTTGTTTATGTGAATTATATTTAAAGTACAAGTCAAATCTATATTAAAAGGAAAATCTTAGTACCATGCTGAGAATTGTCACAGTCCATGTGTTAGTGGGGAGGATACTTTTTTTTCGGGTAATTTTCTGCTCGACAGGTTGTTTTTTACAGTAGAGAGTTATAACATATCGTTACAGTGTTTAAGTTATCGTTTACCGGGCCCGGCTAGCGACATCTGCGCAGTCGACGCCACTTGCCGGTCCGCTAGCTAGCACTTTACAGAATAGAGAGTTATAGCATATCGTTACCGTGTTTACGTTACCGTTTACCGGGCTCGGCAAGCGACGTCTGCGCATGTGTCGCCACTTACCGGCCCGCAAACACTTTACGGAATCCCTTTTAGCGTTGCGGAGAGTTAGCGTTCGCTTGTAAACAAACATGGCGGCGCCCTGCACGGCCGCTTCGGACCAAATACAGCACCGCCGCCGCGTTCATCGGCGCCATTTCTCGCTATACATGAAGGTATTCGCTTTTAATTTGCAAACTCACACTCGTACGTGGAGGTTTGAGTAACAACTAGGCCATGTTTTTGAGATTATTTGCCGATTTTTGAGCAGTTAAGCCTGACTATATGTCGTGTACATAGCCAAATAGCAACGACTACACAACAGCTCTTCAGTTTTGTGCCCGATTTAACATTTTTCTATATTTGCATGATTTTTTTCCTGGAAAAAAAGGCTAGTAATTCTCTTTATTAATCAGTAATTTCAGAAAATAAAAAAAGTTTCTCCGGCCCGGAATTG